>NC_138565.1:4061201-4285102 GCF_964273705.1 Natrix helvetica
GCACCATTTCTCAGCCTTGGGAACTTTACGAGGCGTGGGCTTCAACTCCCAGAGTTCCCCCCAGCCAGCATCCCTCATACCTTCCAAGGTTGAGAATTGCTGAGTTAAGGAGAGCAGCGCTGAGGAAGGAGTGAAAGAAAAAAAAAGAGGAAAAAAGGGTCGATTCTGTTTGCTTTTTGGAAATCAAAAGAGAAACCGGATAACCGTTTGCAAAACGATCCTCGGTTATCTCAACTCATCTACCAGATCTCCTGAGCCTCAACACTGTGTATTTATGGCTCCACCGTGTAGGTCCCCAACTCTTGCAAATTAAAAAAAAATATATGAAAACATGCTTATTGCTTTTTTATATTCGGAGTGGGGGGGGACGGGACCCTAGTGAAAATAATTGCAGTTAAAAAAACCCAGCACCCATGAAGTCAACGTGCAAATGTATTTCCACACATCCCAGGTGGAAAGCGAGTAGTTGGAATGGGCATGGAGGAGGTGATGAAAGAAATTCACTTTTTTGCCCTTGCTATTTCTCTGTTTAGGCACTGGCAGCATCGTTGTAGAGGAGACTGTTCTCCCAGTCTGTCTGTCTGTCTGTCTGTCTGTCAGTCTCCCCGTTCGTTCGTCCGTCCATCCATCCATCCATATCTCATCTGTCTACCTTCCTATAATCTATCTCTATTTATAATTAATCTAGCTATCTA
This sequence comes from Natrix helvetica, assembly GCF_964273705.1. Taxonomy (NCBI): domain Eukaryota; kingdom Metazoa; phylum Chordata; class Lepidosauria; order Squamata; family Natricidae; genus Natrix; species Natrix helvetica. The sequence continues at coordinate 4,061,897 of NC_138565.1, forward strand.
CCATCCATCCATCTCATCTGTTCATCTACTTACCTACCTACCTAATTTATCTCTATCTTTCTATCAACTATCTCATCTGTCCATCTAACTTCCTACCTGGCTACCTGATCTATCTCTATTTCTAATTGATCTGTCTGTCATCCATCCATCCATCTATCTCATCTATTTTCCTATCTACCTGCCTAATTTATCTCTATAATTGATCTGTCTGTCATCCATCCATCTGTTTATCTACCTCTCATCTGTTCATCTACCCACCTAATCTATATTTATATTGATGTCTACCATCCATCCAGCTATCTCATCTGTTCATCTACCTACTTACCTACCTACCTACCTACCTACCTACCTACCTACCTACCTACCTACCTACCTACCTAATCTATCTCTATCTATTCTTGATCTACGTGTCTGCCTATCTTTCTATCAACTATCTCATCTGTCCATCTATCTTCCTACCTGCCTACCTAATCTATCTCTATTTATAATTGATCTGTCATCCATCCATCCATCTATCTCATCTATCCATCTATCTACCTACCTAATCTATCTCTAATTGATCTGTCTGTCATCCATCCATCTGTTTAGTTATCTCTCACCTGTTCATCTACCCACCTAATCTATATTTATAATTGATGTCTACCATCCATCCATCTATCTCATCTGTTCATCTACCTACCTATCTTACCTATCTATATCTATTATTGATCTATGTATCTGTCTATCTATCAACTATCTCGTCTGTCGACCTATCTTCCTATCTACCTACTCAATCTATCTATATCTATTTATCATTGATCTATGTGTCTCTCTATCTGTCTGCCCATCCATCCATCTATCTATCCATCCAATCTTTTATCTAGGCAAGGAGGGAATGAAGTTCAGCTGCTGACTCCTATTTACACCTGTAGGTCCATGAGCACAAAATGGGCACGAATGGGCAAAAGTCCTTCTAGCATTTATTGTTCCCAATTCAGCATCCTCAATAAAAGTCCATATGGATCTCCTGATGTCTTCACAGGGGCACTGCCCCTGATTTGATCTCGATGCCTGGAGAACCCATGGATCAAGGATCGCCCTCCTGACCTGCCCCAAGGATAACCTGAAGCTTTTCCAAGGAGCATCTTGCATTTTAAAAGTGGTTTATATACAGCATATTCATAGTAGTAAATATCTGACAGTCTTCTTAACCTTACACAGAGAACTTAGCAATGGATACCGGACACAAGGAGAGAGATACACAAGGAGAGAGAGATCCGCCCTCTCATGGCCTCCTTTATATAGACAGTTTCTTAAAGTGGCAATACCCCGGCTTCTTAAAGCAGCAATACCTCTGCTGACTCATCCTCATTTCATCGTCTTAAATTACAGCCTTACATTGGCTGGTCAGCTTTAAATCATCATTACCCTGACAAAATAACAATTAAGTTAGCATCGGTAAGTTCTGAAAGAAGGTATATCTTTCCAGCTTGGTGGTGGTGGTGGGTCTCCTCACTTTCTTTAGGACAATCGTTCCTTCGTGAAAGGTGTCGATGTGGTTGGTTTTGGAGAAGAGACAGAAGAAAGAGCCAACATGAGAAATTGGTCCCCAAGCTGGTTGAAAAGGATGAAGGCTCCATGCCACAACTTCGTAGGGAACCCAAAGGTCCATCCCAACCTTCTGGCTCATAGATACAAGGTTACCACCACGTAGATAATCCAACTGATGGACACAAAGAGGCCGAAGAAGAGACTGAACAAGACGAGCCAGCGAGCTTTGTGGGAAGCCATCATGGCTTGGATGAGGTCACCTCGGTTCAGAGCGGCCCGGGTCTACATGAGAAAGAAAATGGAGAATCTTGGAACAATTTCCCCTTTAGGGGAGAAATATGGACCCACTGTTCAACTTTTTCCTTGGAAGAAAGGCCAAGGACAGGTAATCCTCACCTTACAACCACAATTGAGCCCAATTGTGTTGCTAAGCATCCAGCTATCCATTTAAACCATCCATCCATCCACTCACCTACCCACTCAGTCACCCATCCATCCACTCACCCATCCATCCACTCAACCATCCATTTATCTACCCATCCACTCACCCATCCATCCATTCAACCATCCATTTATCTACCCATACACTCACCCATCCATCCATTCAACCATCCATTTATCTATCCATCCACTCATCCATCCATCCACTCAACCATCCATTTATCTACCCATCCATCCATCCACTCAACCATCCATTTATCTACCCATCCACTCATTCATCCATTTATCTACCCATCCACTCATCCATCCATTTATCTACCCATCCACTCATCCATCCATCCACTCAACCATCCATTTATCTACCCATCCACTCATTCATCCATCCACTCAACCATCCATTTATCTACCCATCCACTCATCCATCCATTTATCTACCCATCCACTCATCCATCCATCCACTCAACCATCCATTTATCTATCCATCCATCCATCCACTCAACCATCCATTTATCTACCCATCCACTCATCCATCCATTTATCTACCCATCCACTCATCCATCCATTTATCTACCCATCCACTCATCCATCCATTTATCTACCCATCCACTCATCCATCCATCCACTCAACCATCCATTTATCTACCCATCCACTCAACCATCCATTTATCTACCCATCCACTCATCCATCCATTTATCTACCCATCCACTCATCCATCCATTTATCTACCCATCCACTCATCCATCCATCCACTCAACCATCCATTTATCTACCCATCCACTCATTCATCCATCCACTCAACCATCCATTTATCTACCCATCCACTCATCCATCCATTTATCTACCCATCCACTCATCCATCCATCCACTCACCCATCCATTTATCTACCCATACACTCACCCATCCATCCATTCAACCATCCATTTATCTACCCATCCACTCACCCATCCATTTATCTACCCATACACTCACCCATCCATCCATTCAACCATCCATCCATCTATCTACCCATCCACTCATTCATCCATCCACTCAACCATCCACCCACCCACCTACTCATCCATCCACCCATCTACCCACCCATCCTCTCATCCATCCATTCCTCCATCCATTTCCCCCCATTTTATGACCTGTCTCACCACCCTCGTTGAATGAATCGCCTCAGTTGTTACGTTAGTCCCCACGCTTGGGAAGCGACTCTTGTCTTCCCCGTCGATTTGTCCGAAGGTCGCAAAAGGGGACCTCTCGTGACACCCCACCCCCCAGGATGCTGCGACCGTCATAAATACGAGTCAGTTGGCAAGCATTTGAATTCTGATTACCCGGCCATGGGGATCCAAGTGTGGGAAACGGTCATAAGTCCCCTTCCCTGTCCTAAACCCCAGCATTTTCTTTGTCGTAGCAGCAGCACATACCTCATGGGAATAGATAAGAGCCACCAGTCCCGTGAACAAGCAACAGAAAATGGTCACCAGTATTGATTCCACCATATAATCCTTGGGTGGCAACCTCTGCTGACCAACTGGGGGTCTCTCGCCTTGCCAGGAACTCTGATACTGAAAGAAGAGCCAAAATTCAACCGTCTTGAACTGACAATCCCGCCCAACTCTTTTATTTGATCGATATGCGCCCCACCTTTCCTCAGAGGTTCAGGGCGGAAAACCTAGCCTCGCACTCTCTTTTCCTCTCTTCCACACAAACAACCTTGCCAGGTAGGTTGGGTTGAGAGGTGGCAGCTGATGAGCTTCCCCCAGGGTTAAGCCAATACCTGTTTGAAGCAGCCGCATGCAAGCTTCAGTTGCTGGTGCTGCAAAATTCCGGATCGATATGAAATTTGAAGTATAATTAATGCCCTGTTGGATCATCCGAGAAAGAGAACGACTAAGGGTGGGGGAAATGGGTAACAGGAGGGACTTCTGGCTTCCTGCCACTTTCCCCATCAGGGAGCATCTGAATTCCTTCCTTCCTTCCTTCCTTCCTTCCTTCCATTTCCATTTCCCCCTCCAGTCTGCAAACCTCACCCCCTTCTAGCACTGATGATGTTACCTAGTTGGGTTATGAAACATCTGCAGGAAAACAACCAAGTTTAGTGAACACCAAAGGCTCCACAGTCCTTCTCCCCCCTCTTTCTCCTCCTCCTTCCTCTTCCTCTGTCTCCTCTTTTTCCTTCTCCTTCCCACTCTTTCTCCTTCCTCCTCTTTCTCTTTCTCCTCCTCTCTCTTCCTCCTCCTCCTTACTACTCTTCATTTTCCTTCTCCTCCTCCCTCCTTCTCATTCCTCCTCTTTCTCCTCCTCCTTCCCACTCTTTCTCCTCCTTCTCTTTCTCCTTCCCTCCTCTTTCTCCTCCTGTTTCTTCCTCCTCCTCCTCCTTATTACTCTTCATTTTCCTTCTCCTCCCTCCTCCTTCTCATTCCTCCTCTTTCTCCTCCTCCTTCTACACTCCTCCTCTTTCTCCTCCTCTTCCTCCTCCTCCTCCTTCTCCTTCCTCCTCCTCCTCTGCAAACTCCGCTTCCTACTAGCAGTGATGATGTTATCTAGTTAGGTCATGAAACGTCGAGCGCAGGGACACACCAAGGAGTCCACCGTTCAATCCTGACCCTACAAAATGTTCCCATCCGTAACTGGCATTTCCCCTTATTTACAACTCACAATGGTGAACGGGTAGGGGCTGGGTAACCCATTTGGTGGTTGGCTTGGGGCCTGGGATGGAGCCGTTGGCTGGTAAAAGATGTAATTCCGTGGTAGGACATTGCTTTGGAACGGTGGATACAAGTGAATGTCTTTCGGATCTGGTGGAGCATACGGCGGAGGCTCTTCTACAAAGCCTGGATTGATAGTCCCCGTGTCCTGGAGATGATCTGCTCCTCCTTGGTGATCAGGTTTGGATGGGGTCTTCTGCTCTCCTGTGACTTTGGTAGGTGCTGCATCTCCTGGAGAAGGTTGGGCCTCTCCTTCTCTTTCAACTTCCCTTGGCTGATCTGGAGATGGGCCTGGATTGAGTTCTTCTCCAGGCATGTTGATGTCCTCCAAACTTGGTGGCTTGAATGGAGAGAAGTTTCCACCAGTCCTATAAGGAAGCAACAACCCCCATGGTCATCAAATAGTCCCTGGTTTCCCTTTCTTAGCAAGTTGGATCATTTGCAAAGTTCTCAAAGGGGAAGAAGATGTGAACAGGAAGGAAGGAAGGAAAGAAGGAAGGAAGGAAGGAAGGAAGGAAGGAAGGAAAAGGGAGGAGGGGGAAAGGAAAGAAAGGAAAGGGCAAAAGAAAATGAGGAAGGGAGTGAGGAAAGGGAAGAGGGAAGGGAGGAAAGAAAGAAAGAAAGAAAAGAGAAGGGGAAGGGGAGGAAAGAAGAAAAAGAAAGGAAAGGGAGGAAGGAAGGAAAAGGGAGGAGGGGAAAAGGAAAGAAAGGACAAGAAGAAGGAAGGGAGGGAGGAAAGGAAAGAGGGAAGGGAAGAAAAGAAGGAAGGAAAAAGAAAAAAAGAAAGAAAGGGAGGAAAGGGAGGAAGGAAGGAAGGAAGGAAAGGGGAGGAGGAGGAGAAGGAAAGAAAGAAAGGGACAAAAGAAAAGGAGGAAGGAAGGAGTGAGGAATGGGAAGAGGGAAGAAAAGGAGGGAGGAAAGAGAAAGGAAAAAAGGGAAGAAGGAAGTGAATTGATTTCTCAAGATCAGTTCAGGGCTTAAATTGCAGTCGCAGGGGGGGGAATTGATGCGAGGAGCCCTGTGACCACGGCCGTTGGACATGGAGCTGCCCCTGGCTTCATCGCAGGTAGATTGCCTCGATCCATGGAGGCTCGGTTGTCGAGGTTCCTTTAGCGTTTTTTTTGCACCGTTCGTCTTAGGAAAGAGGGGAGCCTCACCCGCACTCCCCAGAGTTTAGAGTTATGGAAAGGAATCTGGGGCACATACCTGTGTTCTCCACAGCCTCCGTCCTCCTTCAAAGCCCTGGGCACCTTGGCCAGGTAGCAGGGCCTTCCTCCCTCTGCCTGCCCTGTGCCATCTTCCTCCCCCCCGGCCCGGAGTAACAATGGCGCCCCTGGGCACACATTCGACTCATCCCATGCGCTGAGATTCGTTTCCAGGGCCGTATTAATCATTGACAGTTTGTTTGCAGAGGGACGGTTGTTGAGTACCAAAAGCCAAGGAGGTCGAAGGCCACTCTCTCTCTCTCTCTCTCTGTGTTTGTGTGTTTTTGTGTGCAGTGCGAAGCTGTGCCAGGATCCTGGCTTAGCTTGGCAAGCATCTCCCCGCCCAGAAGGAGCTGGGTCAGGGCGAAGGGCAACTTGACTCTCCTCCAGCTGAATAATCTGGATTTATTTGGAGGTTGGATTTGCCAAGACCTTTGATCTGTCCACAAAATTTGAGGAACTCTCAACTCCCCCAAGATAGGTTGCCAGTGAGTAGCACCCCCACCCCCAACTCTCCAATATGTGAGATTTGCTTCTGCCCCAAATTTTGGACAAGTTTAGCTGCACCTCCAAGGTCTCCTTCCAACTCTGTCGTTCTGTTCCATTCCGTTCTATATTCTATATTCCTATTCTATTCTAATATTCTATTCTTATATTCTATATTCTATATTCTATATTCCTATTCTATTCTATATTCTATATTCCTATTCTATTCTAATATTCTATTCTTATATTCTATATTCTATATTCCTATTCTATTCTATATTCTATATTCCTATTCTATTCTACTGTTCTGTTCTGTTCTATTCTATATTCCTATTCTATTCTTTTCTATTCTTCTGTTCTGTTCTATATTTCTATTCTATTCTATTCTATTCTATTCTATTCTACTGTTCTATATTCTATATTCCTATTCTATTCTTCTGTTCTGTTCTATATTCCTGTTCTGTTCTGTTCTGTTCTATTCTATTCTATTCTATTCTATTCTTCTGTTTTATATTCCTGTTCCTATTCTATTCTATTCTATTCTATTCTTCTGTTCTGTTCTATATTCCTTTCCTATTCTATTCTACTATTCTGTTCTGTTCTATTCCACTGAAAGATAGATAGATAGATAGATAGAGAGAGAGAGAGAGAGAGAGAGAGAGAGAGAGATATGGACGATAGACATACAGACAGACGATAGAGAGGAGGGGAGGGAGATAGACAGACAGACAAAGTAGATGATAGGCAGGGAGGGGGGTGTGAGAGAGCACTATTGATAAATAGTTGGCTTGAAATAGCTGCACAGACCATCGATTTAAATCCGTGTTTTCAAATTTTAAATAAACATGACATCGAAATACGCATGCTTTATATCCAGACATAGGCTGTTTACTGGGTTAATATGTATGTATGTATGTATGTATGTATGTATGTATGTATGTATGTATGTATTTCTGTTCCAACCCCTGGTATGCCCAAATATGGGAGGGAGCTCACTCCTCCCTCTTTCTGTCCTTTGGCTCATTACAGAAAACCATCCAGGCAGAAACCCATATTTTTATTTTTAATGTTGCCTTTTTATATTTGTGTTGTATTTGTGCTGATAAATAAATAAAGGGAGACTAGTATGGATCCATTTCAAGCTATTTAGCTCTCATCATCCCAGGTTCAAATCCCAGTAAGGGTATGGCTAGCTGATGAGAGCTAAATAGCTTGAAATAGATCCATACTAGTCTCCCTTTATTTATTTATCAGCACAAATACAACATATATGTGTGTGTGTGTGTGTACGTACGTACATACATACATACATACATACATACATACATACATACATACATACATACATACATACATACATATATATATATATATATATATATATATATATATATATATATATATATATATGTTTGTGTTACAACCCCTGGTATGACCTTTATTTTATCAGCACAAATACAACATATATATAAATATATATAGTCAAGGGGGATAATATGTAGCAACATTAGGGATGAAGATCAAAGCAACATGTGAGGCTGAAGCTCCACCCTTTCCTGCCTGAAGCCCCGCCTCTTCCACCCAATCACAGCCGGTGACGCGTGCGGGATTTGTGCCTCGCGCGGGGCCTGCTGGGAGGCGTAGTTTTTCCGCCTTGGAGGTCAGATGCGCTGGGCGTTTTCAGCAGAGCGGGACTCATGGCGACAGCGGGCGGCCACGCTTCCAGCTGCAGCCCCGCCGGGGAAGCGGAGAGGCCTCACCCGCGGCCCTTCCTTATCGGGGTGAGCGGGGGCACCGCCAGCGGCAAGGTAAAGCTGCAAACACCCCCTCCCCGGTTGCAAAATAATGAAAATAATAATGGTAAATAACAATAATAATAAGCAGCAGCTTGTATTTGTGATGCATTTTTGAATGTTCAGTTGGCTGACTTTCATGTTTAGTGAATAAAGTAAATAATAATAATAACAAACCAGCAAGAGTCGAGGGGGGGGGGGAGGTACTACGCATTGCCCCTGATAGGAGTGGGGGGGGGGGTTCAGCAAAAGAGCTGGGAAGCCAAACTCACCCCCCCACCAAAAAAATAATGCTTAAAAGAAGACACACACACCCCAAAATTGTTTTTGCAGCTTCCTCCGCTGCTTGCAACAATGCAAACCCAAAGGAAGAGTTTAAAAAAATAAAAAAAAATCAGGTGCTTTTCTTTCCTTTTTTCTATGGGGGTGGGTGGGAGATTCTCCTGGAATTAGGAAAAAGAAGGAAGGAGATAAGAAAGAGGGAGGGAGGGAGGAAGGAGATAAAGAGGGAGGGAGGAAGGAGGTAAGAAAGAGGGAGGAAGGGAGGAGATAAGAAAGAGGGAGGAAGGAAGGAAGGAAATAAGAATGAGTGAGTAAGTGAAGAAGGAAGGAAGGAAGGAGATAAGAAAGAGGGAGAGAGGGAGCGAGGAAGGAAATAAGAAAAGGGAGGGAGGGAGGGGGAAGGAGGTCATAAAATAGGACATGACTCACTTTAACAACCGCCTGGCTTAGCGTCGGAAATCCTGGTCCCAATTCTGGTCGTAAGTCAAAGATGATCTGTACTTTCGGCTTCACTAACTTTCCTTCTTGATCTGTCTGCCCGTCCTTCCCTCCCTCCCTCCAAAGTCAACCGTCTGTGAGAAGATCATGGAACTGCTGGGTCAAAACGAGGTGGACCACCGCCAAAGGAAGGTCGTCATTCTCAGCCAAGACCGATTCTACAAAGTCCTCACTCCAGAACAGAAATCCTGGGCCTTAAAGGGACAATATAACTTTGACCATCCAGGTAATCTATGGGACCACTTTGGTTGGCTTTGGAAGGGGAGGTGGGAGGAAGGACCCCCAAACTAGGACTATGAAGGCCGGGGGAGAGGGTGGGGGAGGCTGGTTGTAGCAAAACACTCCCAATGCCAACAAATTTGGAGCACTTCCATCTTTGAGTTGGAAATACAGCCTTCTTGGTACTCTCTGAGTTGGGTTGTCTTCTTGCAGACATTTCTTGACCCAGCTAGGTAACATCTTCAGTCGTTAAGCGTGGTCTTACCGAGGCCTTACAAAGCAATAGTAACCCTTCATTCTGGCCTAATCTGGGATCTTCTGGAACTCAACCGAGATTGTCTCCTTTTCCCTGCAGATGCTTTTGACAACGACTTGATGGAAACGACGTTGAAGAATATCATCGATGGTCAAACGGTGGAGGTCCCAACGTATGATTTTGTGACCCATTCCAGGTCAGTGTCCATTCCCTGCGCCTGGCAGGCAAGAGTAGTGATGATTTCCTTTTTTGTTTGGCCGTTTCGTTGTCTTTCGCTTAATGGCTACCCAATTTACTTTGTGACCATGTTTTTTTTAAAAAATGGTCATAAGATCAGATCTGGTCACATGACTCACTTAATGACCACGTCACAAAATTCCTATCTCCATTTTTGCAGTCATACGTCGAGGGCCACCTGTGTTATAAAATAGCCTTTTTATTTGGTCAGAAGGTAGATTTAAAACTCACCCAGTCTGCCTTCAATTTATGTCCACAACGGAGCCCAAAATGTCTGCTGTTAAGCAAGGCAGTGACGTGACTTTTGCCCCGTTTTACGACTTGGCTTGCCTCCGCTGTTAAGGGAACGGCTGCATGTGTTCCTAACTTTAACAATTGCAGCGATTCCCTTAAGAGCGGTGCCCTCAAAGGTCGTAACATGGGGTAAAGCTCACTGAATGAATGTCTTACATTTGGGCTCAGGGGTAGGTCGTAAATCGAGAACTAGCTGCGTTCCTACGTACGCAAAACAAACTCCCATTTGGATAGCTGAGTCTGCTAGTATTTCTTCATTTCCAAACTCCTTTTTTTTCTCTCCAGCCATTGGTAAAATACTTCCCATATCACATAATATTCTGTTTGCTCTTTCTCCTTAATTGCTAATGTTAATCTATTCATTTCTGCACATTCTAATATTTTCCTTATTGCCTTCCCATCGATAGGAGCCTCTACACTTTTCCAATGTTGTGCAAAAACAATTGTAGCTGTGGTTAATACACCAATGATTAAATATACGTCCTCTTTATTATAAATTTCAGGTAGAATTCCTAGCGGGAATGGTTCTGGTTTCAGCTCAATATGTTGTATCATCTCTGCCAACCATGTCTTAATTTTTGTCCAATACTGTTTTGCCTTTCCACATGTCCACCACGTATGATAATAAGATCCAGGTATTTGGTGGCAATTCCAACATTTAGCTGAGTGGTCTTTAAACATCTTTCCCAACCTTGCCGGTTGGTAGATGCCACCTGTAAAACATCTTCTACAAATTCTCTTTATATGCAGTTGACATGGTTAATTTTTTTTAAAGAAAGTTTTTTATTTTTAGACGGACATAGACAAACAAAACATAAAACATAAAGCCATCTTCCATTACATACAGTGTGTCGATTGGTTACAAGGTTTTTGTGCATCCCTTCCATAGTCACTTACAATTTATATAAAATCGCATATTATCAAGTCAAATATATTAGTATACATTATTATCATTATACCACATTTATTTGACTTGTCACTATTTATTTCTTCATTTTAAACAAGATATTCTAAATATTGGATTCATTTATATTAACAATTCATTACATCATCTTAAATCTCTCCAATCATAATATATCTTTATGTTATATTCTGTATCATTCTATTATCCTTGTATTTATAACATTCTCTAGCATCTTTCATTTCCATGTTTTTTTTATCTAACCACTGATAAAATGAATCCCATATCTTATAAAATTGCCTCTCCACATGTCCACCAGATGTGATAATAAGGTCCAGGTATTTGGTGGCACTTCCAACGTTGAGTTGAGTGGTCTTTAAACATCTTTGCCAACCTCGCTGGTGGTAGATGCCACCTGTAAAACATCTTATGCAAATATATCTCTTTATATGCAGTTGACATTGTTAATTTGTAGTGCCTCTCCCACAATTTCTGCCATTTATCCGACTCTTATCGTAAAGCCAAAATCTTTCGCCCATGCTATCATTGGACAATTATTCTTGAATTATTCCATTGGCACAGATTGCCCGAGACAACAATGGTTTATCCTGCCGACGTGCTGCTCTTTGAAGGAATCTTGGTCTTCTACAGTCAAGATATCCGAGATATGTTTCATCTCCGGTTGTTTGTCGATACCGATTCAGACGTCAGGTTGTCTCGGAGAGGTGAGAAGTTGGGGTTGTTTCCTCCCCCCCTCAAATGCTTTAAAAGGGAAAGGATTTAGATTTGGAATAGAGCTGGAAGGGACCTTGGAGGTCTTCTAGTCCAACCCCTTGCTCAAGCAGGAGAACCGATATACCAGTTCTTCTCACTTCCATCACTGGAGGTTTTTAAGAAGAGGTTGGATATCCATTTGTCTGAAGTAGTATAGGGTTTCCTGCCTAAGGAGGGGGTTGGACTAGAAGACCTCCAAGGTCCCTTCCAACTTTTTTCTCCTATTCTATTCTATTCTGTTCTAATTCTATTCTACTCCTTATTCTATTCTTATTCTATTCTATTCATTCTAATTCTGTTCTATTTATTCTATTCTACTTTATTCTACTCTATTCTACCCTACCCTACCTTACTCTACTCCTTATTCTATTCTATTCATTCTAATTCTGAATTCTATTCTAATTCTACTCTACTTTACTCCTTATTCTATTCTTATTCTATTCTATTCATTCTAATTCTGAATTCTATTCTATTTATTCTATTCTACTTTATTCTACTCTACTCTACCCTACCCTACTATACTCCTTATTCTATTCTATTCCATTCCATTCCAATTCTGAATTCTATTCTACTCTACTCTACTCTGCTCTACTCCTTATTCTATTCTTATTCTATTCTATTCATTCTAATTCTGAATTCTATTCTATTTATTCTATTCTACTTTATTCTACTCTACCCTACCCTACCCTACTCCTTATTCTATTCTATTCTATTCTATTCATTCTAATTCTGAATTCTATTCTACTCTACTCTACGCTAATCATGCGTGCTCTACCACTGGAAGTTTTAAAGAAGAGACCGGACAGTCATTTGTCTGAAATGGTATAGGGTCTCTTGCTTGAGCAGGGGGTTGGACTAGAAGACCTCCAAAGTCCCTTCCAACTCTGCTGTTCTGTTATTCAGAAGAACAGATTCTAGGCAAATGGATTTTATGGAGTACCCTTAATATCTTTAAGAAGCTGCTTTCTCTTCAATGCTTACAAATATTTTTTTTTCTTTTAATTCATTTTTATTCAGCATTTTTAAACACTAAAATCACAATTACACTGTTACAGCTTTCCGCTATCGGTGTTCTCTTTTCTAATTTCTAATTTTCTTTTCTAAGACCCATTGTTTCTGACATATACCTCCTTGTTTCATGATTATTGTTTTTATAATATGCACAACATATATACCACCTTTGCATCTCTATTGGTTTCTGAGTATATCCTTTTGTTATATTTTCTATGCAATCATTCTGTATTAATTTTACATCTCTTTTCGAGCCAATTATACCACCTGTTCCATATCTTATAATACTTTGTTTAGAAAATCTCAAGAGACAATCCTGTTTTTAACTGGTTTTTCTCCCCTCTGCCCCTTTCTACGGAAGTCCTTCGAGATATGAAACGAGGAAGGGATCTGGAACAGATTTTGACTCAATATACGACGTTTGTCAAGCCTGCTTTTGAAGAGTTCTGTTTGCCGGTACGAAAAACTCTCTCCTTTACCAGCTATCCCAGGTTTTCTAGATAAGTCATTGGAGGGAGTCACGGTTTCATTTACTGACGCTTCCCTTAACAACCAAATGGCCCGTCCCGATTACAGATGCTAAACAGGGGAAATCTCTACATACAGATAGAACTTGAGTTACAATCATTCATTTATCATATATTGAGAGTTACGAAAGCACTGAAAAAAAATGGACTTGCAACCAATCCTCGCCCTTATGACCATTGGCAGCATTTCCCCACGGTCACGCGATCAAATTTTGGGTGCTGGGCAATCAGCAGGCGCAGGTAGTCCTCACGTTACGACCACAATTGAGCCCGGCAGTTAGGTTGCTAAGTGAGGCATTTGTGAAGCGAGTTTCCCCCGCCCCCCCCCCCCCGCCCCAATTTTAAGACTTTTCTCGCCACATTTGTTAGGGGATTCACTGCCGTTCTTAAATGAGTCGGGACGATTGCAAAGTGAATCTCGCCTTCCCATTGTCAGGAGGTCGCAAAAGGAGACAGCAACTAAGGTCATAAGTCTGAGCCTGGCATCACAGGGAGGCTGCAATAGACCTAAGGGTTAGAAATGCTCAGGAGTCACTTTTTCAGTGCTGTTATAACGGTCGTAAGAGGAGGACTACCTGTGGCATAAACCAGAACGCTGGTACAAGTTGAAAGCTAATTGAGAGTCCCTGTTACTTTGATTTATTGTATAAATTTTATAGACGTTCTGTTGTTTACTTTTGTTGGTGCTTATTAAACATCCTGTTGTCTGAATAGTTAATTTTCTGGACAATACAGATTACATTCTTAATCTCCACCCTTTTTTTTTCAACCACCGAAAGAATAAGTTCCATGTCTGATAATATTCTGTGTCTTCTTTCTGTTTGATTTTGAATCTGTCTGTCATATCTGCGCAGTCTAGTATCTTCCTAATTATCTCTTCCGTCTCACGGTGTTTCTTCATTTTTTCCCCCCAATATGGTGTGAATATAATCCTTGCTGCTGTTAGGACATGTAATACTAAATACATACTTTTCTTCGTATTAATTTATGCCTAATCAAAACAGTTCAGGTTTAAAATCTACATGTTTCCCGATTATCTTTTCTAGCCATCTATATATTTTTGCCCAATTATTATTATTATTTTTTGCTTTTACACCAGTCCACCACATGTGAGAATATGTGCCCGTTTTCTGGTTACATTTCCACCGTTTTGCCAGACATATTTTTTTTCCCAGTAATTTTTATTGTTTTTTCTCTTTTCAACATATGTTACAAACGTTATGTCAACTTTTTGTACATTGTCATATTGTCTTATCTATACATGTTTTCCTCTTTTCACTATATATTACAGTCATTATGTTAACATTTGTACCTTGTTATATCATCTTATCTATCTATACCTGTTTATAATATTCCGCTTCTATATTTACATACTTTTATACACAGTTCTATACGTATTTATATATGTTGTTTTGGGCTTAATTATTTTTCTTGTTTTCTAACCATTCATACCAATTATTCCAGATTTCATGATATTTAGATTCCTCTTTATCTTTTAATTTTAGGGTTAATTTGTCCATCTCTGCGCAGTCCAGACATATTTTTAAGCATTTTGGCTAACCCAGCGGTTGGGTAAATGCCGCCTGTAAAACATTTTATATCATTTTATTGAGAGTTCCCCTTTAGAAGAGTTTTGTTTCCTAAGATCGCTTCTGAATTGATTCGTTGTTTTCCTTTTGAGAATTGTGCTTCTCCCTTCTTCCTTGCAGACGAAGAAATACGCCGACGTCATCATTCCTCGAGGTGTGGATAATATGGGTAAGAAATATGCAAATGTTCTCTGTAAAAGGGGAGGGGGCTTCTCAAATCCCACTGAGTGACATCCCTGTTTGCAAAGACATACGGTTTGAGAAGCCGGGAGAAATTTTGCGAGCATCTCAATATCTGTTAAATTAGGATGTTTTGTCATTTCCCGTTGGTGGATGGGCAATAAACAGGCTTCCCAAATTTGCAGGTTGCTAAAAATCAGAGAGTTTAACAGAGTGAGAAGGTGTGTGTGTAGGTGTGCTCTCTCTCCTTGGTGCTCTCTCTTGAGTTGCGGCTTTGTGTTCTGTCCCAGCTCCCCAAACAACAAATCCTCTGAAGTGAACTCAAAGATTCATTTATTAGGAGTGCCAGTAGCCCTGGCAAAAGGTTTCTTTCGTGACGCAGGCTAACAAGTCGGTCCTGCAGTCTGCCACATCTATTCATCCCCTTACCCTGCCTTTTACTTTTGCTAGGGTTTACTTTTGCTTTTGCTAGGGTGGGGCTTCAGTAGCAGCAGTGGCTCTTCCGTTCCAAGGACCGGCCCATAGATTTCCACTGCTCTCCTCTCCTCTGCCACATCTATTCATCCCCGTCCTCTGCCTTTTATCCCCAGAGCTAGGGTGGTGCTTCAATAGCAGCAGTGGATCTTCCGTTCCAAGGACCGGCCCATAGATTTCCACCGCTCTCCTCTCCTCTGCCACATCTATTCATCCCCGCTCCCTGCCTTTTATCCCCCGAGCTTCAGTAGCAGCAGTGGCTCTTCCATGCCAAGGCTTCCATCTAGGCTCCCTGGCTCAACTCTCCATCTCCCCCTCTCCCTTGGCAGTGGCCATCAACCTGATCGTGCAACACATCCAGGACATTCTCAGCGGGGACCTCTGCAAGTGGAACCGGGGTGCCATGAACGGACACGGCCGTTCGTCCAAGAGGCCCTTCCCCGAGCAAGCCGACAGCCTCCCCCTCCTGACGGCTGGGAAACGGTCACACCTTGAATCCAGCAGCCGTCCCCACTGACCCCTTGGGGGGGCTTGGACCCTGCTTCCGGCCCAGCTGGACTTTGCAAACGTTCTGAGAGGGGTGGGTGCCTTTAAGAAAACGCGCCTTTATTTCGAAGGGGACAGGGTGTTAGCTTTTCTTCCCCCCCCCAAACAGTACCTGAGAAAGCCCTGATTTGTGCCGAAATCCCAAAATATACCATGTGGGTGGGCCTTTCCTCCATTCCTCCCTCTTTTCCTTCTTCCCTTAATGCCTTCCTTCCTTCCTCCCTGTACTCTTTCCATCCCTAATTCGTTCCTTTCCTTTCTTCCTCATATATTCTTCCCCCTTCTCTTCTTTATTCCTCCCTCCCTCCCTCATTCATTCAATCAATCATTTCTTCCTTTCATTTCTTTTTTGCCTTCCTTCCTACCTCTCTTCCTTCCTTTTTTCTTTTTCCTTCCTTCCTCCTACCTCTCCCTTTTTCTTTCTCTCTCTCTCCTTCCTTCTCCCTCCCTGTACTCTTTCCATCCTTAATTCCTTGCTTTCCTTTCTTCCACATTTATTCTTCCTCCCTTTCTTCCTCTCTCATTCATTCAATCATTTTTTCCTTTCTTTTTTCCTTCCTTCCTCCTCCCTCCCTTCCTTCCTTCATATTTTTTCCTTCCTCCTACCTCTCTGTCTCTTTTTCCTTCTGTTTTTCTTTCTTTCTTTCTTTCTTTCTTTCTTTTTCCTTCCTTCCTTCTCCCTCCCTCCCTGCACTCTTTCCATCCTTAATTCCTTGCTTTCCTTTCTTCCTCATTTATTCCTCCTCCCTTCTCTTCTTTATTCCTCTCATTCCTTCAATCATTTCTTCTTTTCATTTCTTTTGTTCCTTCCTTCCTCCTCCCTCCCTCTCTTCCTTTTTCCTTTTTTTCCTTCCTTAGGAGAGGTAGGAACCTCTCTCACTTTCTTTCTTTCTCTCTCTCTTTCTCTCTTCCCTTCCTTCCTTCTCCCTCCTTCCCTCTCCTTTTTGTTCACTGCATTTTTTTTTAATGTGAACATTTCCCTTCCTTTCGACAAACGGGGGCTGAAAAATAACCGTGTTCCAGGCACCACTCTCAAAAGAAGAATAAGAGCTGCTCCAGACAATCCTTTTATTGCTAGAATCAAGTACTCCGTGATGCTGCCACTTCCCTCAAGAGAGCCGGGCAGGAGGAGAGGAATGATTGAAAGACTGACTGAATATCCTGGGTGGGATTGAAAAATCTAGTTTACCCGAATAGACTGAACCTCACCCCTGTTCTCTTTCAGCCATCGTGAATCCTGAGAGATTCCCCTCTGGATTTGGGGTAGAGGGTGGGGCTGTGTTGTTTTTATGGGAGAATTCAAAACTTCCCCTAGTAGATCTTTCTATTAATGCAGGGGTGTCCAAACTTGGGAACTTTAAGACTTGTGGACTTCAACTCCCAGAATTCCCCAGCCAGCCATGCATGGCTGGCTGGGGAATTCTGGGAGTTGAAGTCCACAAGTCTTAAAAGTTCCCAAGTTTGGACACCCCTGCATTAAGGGCTACAACATGTAGAAGGCAGGAAGCCCTGTTTGCGAATTAGCTGCTAGGCCTTTGTCCAGAAATACTTCCCCCCCTCCCTCCCTCTCTCTCTGACTTCTTATGAATTTGTTGATTAATGTCCCCAGTTTCATATCCTCTTTTTTAAAACCAGACCTTTTGAAAATTAGAGAATATGACTTTGAAAAACGAATGTGTGTGTGTCCCCCCCCCCCCCAATCTTTATCCACCTGGGTGGGAGTTTAAAAGTGTTTAATGCCTAAAATGTCTCCTTGGTTTTTTTTCCCTTTTGTTTGTATTAAAGAATTAAAGAGATCCAGGTGCCTCTGATTGTTTTGCTATTGTTTCACATGATTTGTAAAATCTCGGTGTATAGCATCCTCAAACCAACAAATACAGGGGCTTCATTAATTGTAGAGGTTCACACGTATTTTATATTTATTGTTAAACTGTTCATTTCCTAACTGGGGAGTGTCATGGGTTGACATACTCCAAACGGCCAATAGAGGGCAGCAAAATGGGTACTCCCATTCCACTCCAATATACAGGTGATCCAGGTAAGTGCAGCTTCCTCCTTAGATGCAAGCCACCTTGTGGTCCAGAACCCCCAGTCCCATTTTTAAACCCCTTCTGGCACAGGGCCAAGAAGTCCCATTAAAGGCCCATTCAAGGCAGCTGTGTTCCTAGCAGACATCTAAGTGCTTTCCCATTGCCTTACCTTGGGCCCAGGAGTAGACCAGGTAGCTTGCTGCTTCCTGTCCTTAGCAGGGACTTCCTGTCCAGTGGTCCAAAACCCCCAGTCCCATTTTTAAACCCCTTCTGGCACAGGGCCAAGAAGTCCCATTAAAGGCCATTCAAGGCAGCTGTGTTCCCAGCAGACATCTAAGTGCTTTCCCATTGCCTTACCTTGGGCCCAGGAGTAGACCAGGTAGCTTGCTGCTTCCTGTCCTTAGCAGGGACTTCCTGTCCAGTGGTCCAAAACCCCCAGTCCCATTTTTAAACCCCTTCTGGCACAGGGCCAAGAAGTCCCATTAAAGGCCATTCAAGGCAGCTGTGTTCCTAGCAGACATCTAAGTGCTTTCCCATTGCCTTACCTTGGGCCCAGGAGTAGACCAGGTAGCTTGCTGCTTCCTGTCCTTAGCAGGGACTTCCTGTCCAGTGGTCCAAAACCCCCAGTCCCATTTTTAAACCCCTTCTGGCACAGGGCCAAGAAGTCCCATTAAAGGCCCATTCAAGGCAGCTGTGTTCCTAGCAGACATCTAAGTGCTTTCCCATTGCCTTACCTTGGGCCCAGGAGTAGACCAGGTAGCTTGCTGCTTCCTGTCCTTAGCAGGGACTTCCTGTCCAGTGGTCCAAAACCCCCAGTCCCATTTTTAAACCCCTTCTGGCACAGGGCCAAGAAGTCCCATTAAAGGCCATTCAAGGCAGCTGTGTTCCCAGCAGACATCTAAGTGCTTTCCCATTGCCTTACCTTGGGCCCAGGAGTAGACCAGGTAGCTTGCTGCTTCCTGTCCTTAGCAGGGACTTCCTGTCCAGTGGTCCAAAACCCCCAGTCCCATTTTTAAACCCCTTCTGGCACAGGGCCAAGAAGTCCCATTAAAGGCCCATTCAAGGCAGCTGTGTTCCCAGCAGACATCTAAGTGCTTTCCCATTGCCTTACCTTGGGGCCAGGAGTAGACCAGGTAGCTTGCTGCTTCCTGTTGTTAGGAGGCACTTCCTGTCCAGTGGTCCAAAACCCCCAGTCCCATTTTTAAACTCCTTCTGGCACAGGGCCAAGTCCCATCAAAGGCAGCTGTGTTGTGATGAATAAATCTAAGTACACCACAGAATTTAGTAGCAAACCAAACATTTACTGAACAATAAAACAAAGGAAAACCAAGATAACATATTTCTCAAGGCAATGAGAAGGCTCCAAGGTTAATTTTTACACAATTCCAAGGTCAATGATTTCAAATAACAGTTTGGGAGCCATAAAGGACATTATTTGTAGACTGTTTTCTTCCAGACATTTCATGACCCAGGTAGGTAACATCATCAGGGCTAGAAGAGTGTGGGGTTTTCTTCTCTTGGTCGTTCCTTGATAAAGTGAAAAGAACTCGGTTGGAAGAACTACCAACTCAGACACAACACAAACTGAAGAAAGAAAGGATTGAAATTCTGGAGTCCAGAAGGCAGACAGGCAGGCAGGAGGGAGCAAGGGTGGGATGAAGAAGGAATGAAGGAAAGGTGGGAGGGAGGAGGGAAGGAAGGGAGGAAAGAATGTGGGAGGAAGCAAGGAAGAGAAGATGGGAAGGAGGGAGGGAGGTGAGAGGAAGGAAGGAAGGAAGCAAACAAGGGACAGTGGGAGGGAGGAAGGAAGGAGGGGAAGAAGGAAGGAAGGGATGGTTGGAGGGAGGAAGGAAAGATGGAAGGTGGGAGGGAGAAAGCAAGCAAGGGACGGGGAAGAAGGAAGGAAGGTACGAAGGGAAGGTGGGAGGAAGGAAGGAAACAAGCAAGGGACTGAGGAAGAGGGAGGAAGTAAGCAAGCAAGGGACAGTGGGAGGAAGGAAGGAGGGGAAGAAGGAAGGAGGGAGGAAGGAAGGAAGCGAGGGAGGGAAGAACGGAAGGAGGGAGGAAGCAAGGGACAGTGGGAGGAAGGAGGGGAAGAAGGAAGGAGGGAGGGAAGGTAGGAGGGAGGAAGGAAGCAAGGGACAGTGGGAGGAAGGAAGGAGGGGAAGAAGGAAGGAGGGAAGGTAGGAGGGGAAGAAGGAAGGAGGGAAGGGAGGGAAGAAGGAGGGAGGGAGGAAGCAAGGGACAGTGGGAGGAAGGAAGGAGGGGAAGAAGGACGGAAGGAAAGGAGGGGAAGAAGGAAGGAGGGAGGGAGGAAGCAAGGGACAGTGGGAGGAAGGAAGGAGGGAAGGTAGGAGGAGGGAAGGAAGCGAGGGAGGCAAGAAGGAGGAAGGGAGGGAAGAACGGCGGGAGGGAGGAAGCAAGGGACAGTGGGAGGAAGGAGGGGAAGAAGGAAGGAAGCGAGGGATGGAAGGAAGGAGGGGAAGAAGGAAGGAGGGAGGGAAGGTAGGAGGGATGGATGAAGGAGGGAGGAAGGAAGCAAGGCACAGTGGGAGGAAGGAAAGATGGGAAGGAAGGAGGGAAGCAAGGGAGGGAAGAATGGAGGGAGGGAGGAAGCAAGGGACAGTGGGAGGAAGGAAGGGGGGGAAGAAGGAAGGAAGGTAGGAGGGAGGAAGGGAGGGAGGGAAGGAGGAGGAAGGAAGGAAGCGAGGGTGGGAAGAACGGAGGGAGGGAGGAAGCAAGGGACAGTGGGAGGAAGGAAGGAGGGGAAGAAGGAAGGTAGGAGGGAAAAAGGAAGGAAGCGAGGGAGGTAGGGAAGGAGGAAGGAAGCGAGGGAGGGAAGAACAGAGGGAGGGAGGAAGCAAGGGACAGTGGGAGGAAGGAGGGGAAGAAGGAGGGAGGGAAGGTAGGAGGGAGGAAGGAAGCAAGGGACAGTGGGAGGAAAGAAGGAGGGGAAGAAGGAAGGAGGGAAGGTAGGAGGGGAAGAAGGAAGGAGGGAAGGGAGGGAAGAAGGAGGGAGGGAGGAAGCAAGGGACAGTGGGAGGAAGGAAGGAGGGGAAGAAGGACGGAAGGAAAGGAGGGGAAGAAGGAAGGAGGGAGGGAGGAAGCAAGGGATAGTGGGAGGAAGGAAGGAGGGAAGGTAGGAGGAGGGAAGGAAGCGAGGGAGGCAAGAGGGAGGGAGGGAAGAACGGCGGGAGGGAGGAAGCAAGGGACAGTGGGAGGAAGGAGGGGAAGAAGGAAGGAAGCGAGGGATGGAAGGAAGGAGGGGAAGAAGGAAGGAGGGAGGGAAGGTAGGAGGGATGGAAGAAGGAGGGAGGAAGGAAGCAAGGCACAGTGGGAGGAAGGAAAGATGGGAAGGAAGGAGGGAAGCAAGGGAGGGAAGAATGGAGGGAGGGAGGAAGCAAGGGACAGTGGGAGGAAGGAAGGAGGGGAAGAAGGAAGGTAGGAGGGAGAAAGGAAGGAAGCGAGGGAGGGAGGAAGCAAGGCACAGTGGGAGGAAGGAAAGACGGTTAGGAGGGAGGAAGGAAGGAAGCGAGGGAGGGAAGAAGGAGGGAGGAAGGAAGCAGGGCAAGGAGGGAGGGAGGAAGCAAGGGACAGTGGGAGGAAGGAAGGAGGGAAGGTAGGAGGAGGGAAGGAAGCGAGGGAGGGAAGAAGGAGGAAGGAAGGAAGCGAGGTAGGGAGGAAGCAAGGGACAGTGGAAGGAAGGAGGGGAAGAAGGAAGGAGGGAAGGTAGGAGGAAGGAAGGAAGCGAGGGAGGGAAGGAGGAGGGAGGAAGGAAGGAAGCGAGGGAGGGAAGAACGGAGGGAGGGAGGCAGCAAGGGACAGTGGGAGGAAGGAGGGGAAGAAGGAAGGAAGCGAGGGAGGGAAGAACGGAAGGAGGGAGGAAGCAAGAGACAGTGGGAGGAAGGAGGGGAAGAAGGAAGGTAGGAGGGAGGAAGGAAGCGAGGGAAGAAGGAGGGAGGAAGGAAGCGAGGGAGGGAAGAACGGAAGGAGGGAGGAAGCAAGGGACAGTGGGAGGACGGAGGGGAAGAAGGAAGGTAGGGAGGAAGGAAGCGAGGGAGGGAAGAACGGAAGGAGGGAGGAAGCAAGGGACAGTGGGAGGACGGAGGGGAAGAAGGAAGGTAGGAGGGAGGAAGGAAGGAGGAAGGAAGGAAGCGAGGGACGGAAGAAGGAGGGAGGAAGGAAGCAAGGCACAGTGGGAGGAAGGAAAGACGGGAAGGTAGGAGGAGGGAAGGAAGTGAGGGAGGGAAGAAGGAGGAAGGAAGGAAGGAAGCGAGGGAGGGAAGAACGGAGGGAGGGAGGAAGCAAGGGACAGTGGGAAGAAGGAAGGAGGGAAGGTAGGAGGGGAAGAAGGAAGAAAGGAGGGAAGGAAGCGAGGTAGGGAGGAAGCAAGGGACAGTTGAAGGAAGGAGGGGAAGAAGGAAGGAGGGAAGGTAGGAGGAAGGAAGGAAGCGAGGGAGGGAAGGAGGGAGGAAGGAAGGAAGCGAGGGAGGGAAGAACGGAGGGAGGGAGGCAGCAAGGGACAGTGGGAGGAAGGAGGGGAAGAAGGAAGGTAGGAAGGAAGCGAGGGAGGGAGGGAAGGAGGGAGGAAGGAAGCGAGGGAGGGAAGAACGGAAGGAGGGAGGAAGCAAGGGACAGTGGGAGGAAGGAGGGGAAGAAGGAAGGTAGGGAGGAAGGAAGCGAGGGAGGTAGGGAAGAAGGAGGGAGGAAGGAAGGAAGCGAGGGAGGGAAGAACGGAAGGAGGGAGGAAGCAAGGGACAGTGGGAGGAAGGAAGGAGGGGAAGAAGGAAGGAAGCGAGGGAGGGAAGGAGGGAGGAAGGAAGGAAGCGAGGGAGGGAAGAACGGAAGGAGGGAGGAAGCAAGGGACAGTGGGAGGATGGAGGGGAAGAAGGAAGGTAGGAGGGAGGAAGGAAGGAAGGGAAGGAGGAGGGAGGGAGGAAGCAAGGGACAGTGGGAGGAAGGAAGGAGGGGAAGAAGGAAGGAAGGAGGAAGGAAGTAAGCGAAGGAGGGAGGAGGGAAGCAAGGGACTGGGAGGAAGGAAGGAGGGAAGGAAGGAAGCGAGGGTGGGAGGGAAGGAGGAAGGAAGGAAGCGAGGGAGGGAGGGAAGAACGGAGGGAGGGAGGGAGGAAGCAAGGGACAGTGGAAGGAAGGAAGGAGGGGAAGAAGGAACGAAGGAGGGAAGGTAGGAGGGGAAGAAGGGAGGGAGGGAGGGAAGGAGGGAGGGAGGAAGCAAGGGACAGTGGGAGGAAGGAAGGAGGGGAAGAAGGAAGGAAGGAGGGAAGGTAGGAGGGAGGGGGGAAGGAAGGAAGCGAGGGACGGAAGAAGGAGGGAGGAAGGAAGCAAGGCACAGTGGGAGGAAGGAAAGACGGGAAGGAAGGAGGGAAGGTAGGAGGGAGGGAGGAAGGAAGCGAGGGAAGAACGGAGGGAGGGAGGAAGCAAGGGACAGTGGGAGGAAGGAAGGAGGGGAAGGAAGGAGGGAAGGTAGGAGGGGAAGAAGGGAGGGAGGGAGGAAGCAAGGGACAGTGGGAGGAAGGAAGGAGGGGAAGAAGGAAGGAAGGAGGGAAGGTAGGAGGGAGGGGGGAAGGAAGGAAGCGAGGGACGGAAGAAGGAGGGAGGAAGGAAGCAAGGCACAGTGGGAGGAAGGAAAGACGGGAAGGAAGGAGGGAAGGGAGGAGGGAGGGAGGAAGGAAGCGAGGGAAGAACGGAGGGAGGGAGGAAGCAAGGGACAGTGGGAGGAAGGAAGGAGGGGAAGGAAGGAGGGAAGGTAGGAGGGGAAGAAGGGAGGGAGGGAGGAAGCAAGGGACAGTGGGAGGAAGGAAGAAGGGGAAGAAGGAAGGAAGGAGGGAAGGTAGGAAGGAGGAAGGAAGGAAGCGAGGGACGGAAGAAGGAGGGGGGAAGGAAGCAAGGCACAGTGGGAGGAAGGAAAGACGGGAAGGAAGGAGGGAAGGTAGGAGGGAGGAAGGAAGGAAGCGAGGGAGGGAAGAAGGAGGAAGGAAGCAAGGGACAGTGGGAGGAAGGAAGGAGGGGAAGAAGGAAGGAAGGAGGGAGGAAGGAAGGAAGCGAGGGAGGGAAGAAGGAGGGAGGAAGCAAGGGACAGTGGGAGGAAGGAAGGAGGGGAAGAAGGAAGGAAGGAGGGAAGGTAGGAGGGAGGAAGGAAGGAAGCGAGGGAGGGAAGAACGGAGGGAGGGAGGAAGCAAGGGACAGTGGGAGGAAGGAAGGGGGGAAGAAGGAAGGAAGGAGGGAAGGTAGGAGGGAGGAAGGAAGCGAGGGAGGGAGGGAAGGAGGAGGAAGGAAGGAAGCGAGGGAGGGAAGAATGGAGGGAGGGAGGAAGCAAGGGACAGTGGGAGGAAGGAAGGAGGGGAAGAAGGAAGGGAAGGTGGGAGGAAGGAAGGAAACAAGCAAGCAAGGGACAGTGTGAGGAAGAAATTAAGCAAGGGAGGGAGGAAGGAGGGAAGGTAGGAGGGAAGAAGAAGGAAGGAAGGTGAGCACTGCAAGCATCCTAAGTACAAACCTGCTGCCAAACATCTGAATTGTTGATGGCGTGATCCTGGGGCTGCTAGAAACGTTGTTGAGTGTGAAAGCGCAAGTCCCTTTGTCCCATGCGTGGTCACTTTGAACCGTCGCTCAACAGACTGCTGTAATTCAAGGACCTCACCTGCGATGCTTTATTCCAAGCGCAAAAACCTCTCACAAACCCCAATCCAGCACCGCCTGGTTCCCAACCCCCTTCGAGGCACAATGTGCACAAAAAAACACACCCTGGCCACTTGGGCAGGCGACTTGTGCACCCCTCTCCTTCAAAAGTAAAAAGTAAAGTACTACCGGGTGAAGCTTTTGGCTCTTTGCATCCCCTGGAAGAAGTTCTAACACCAACCCTCAGCTGATGCCGAAGGAACACCTGGAAAGGTTCAAGAGTTAAGGCAAAGACTTTAAGGAAGGGGGTGCTGGCTGAGGGATTCTGGGAGTTGAAGTCCACAAGTCTTAGGGGGACCAAGATGCCCCGGATTTAAAAGGGGAACGGATGGATCAACTCCATTGAAAGAATGCTCCATGCTGGAAGATGGGAGATCCCAAGGCCAAAGAGTACAAACATTTAAAGGAGAATATTTGTAGCTCAAGGTTGAAAGGAGGGGTCCTGGGTGCTCTCTGAGCTTGCTTCTATTCTTGCAGATGTTTCGTGATCCAACTATGTAACATCATCAGTGCAAGAAAGAGTGAGGTGGAGGAGGGGGGAGGAAGAGGAGGAGGAAGACAACAATTATGGAGTCCTTGGTGCTCTCTGAGCTTGCCTGAATTCTTGCAGATGTTTCATGATCCAGCTAAGTAACCTCATCAATGCAAGGAGGAATGAGGTGGGAGGAGGAAGAAGAAGAAAAGGAAGACAACAACTGTGGGGCCCTTGGTACTCCCTGGACTTGTTTTCTTGCCGATATCTCATGATCCAACTATGTAATTTCATCAGTGCAAGAAGGAGAGGGACGGGAGGAGGAGGGGAAGGAGCAGGAAGAGGAGGAGGGGAAGAGGAGGAGGTGAAGGAGGAGGAGGAGGAGGACTGTATCATCCTTAGTACTCTCTTAGCTTGGTTGTCTTCTTGCAGATGTTTTATTCCTCAACTACTGAAACACTTATGACATTACCTAGTTGGGTGATAAAACACCTGCAAGAAAGCAACCAAGTTCAGAGAGCACCAAGGATCCCAAAATCCTCCTCCATGTCTTTCTCCTTCCCTTCCTCCTCTCTCTAAACCCCTCTCTCTTCAAGCACTGATAATGTTACCTAGTTGGGTAATGAAATGTCAGTTCTGGTTGCCACGATGTAGAAAAGGTGTGGAGATTCTAGAAAGAGTGCAGAGAAGAGCAAGAAAGAGGATTAGGCGACTGGAGACTAAAACATATGAAGAACGGTTGCAGGAACTGGGTATGTCTAGATTAATAGAAAGAAGGACTAGGGGAGACATGATAGCATTGTTCCAATATCTCAGGGGTTGCCACAAAGAAGAGGGAGTCAAACTATTCTCCAAGGCACCTGAGGGTAGAACAAGAAGCAATGGGTGGAAACTAATCAAGGAGAGAAGCAACTTAGAACTAAGGAGAAATTTTCTGACAGTGAAAACAAATAATCAGTGGAACAGAAATTGCCTTCAGAAGTTGTGAATGCCCCAACACTGGAAGTCTTTAAGAAGGTGTTGGATAGCCATCTGTCTGGAGTGGTATAGGGTTTCCTGCCTAAGCGGGGGGTTGGACTAGAAGACCTCCAAGGTCCCTTCCAACTCTACTATTGTATTGTATTGTATTATTGTATTGTATTGAGGAAAACCACCAAGCTCAGAGAGCACTAAGGATGCCACAGTCCTCCTCCTCCTCCTCTCCCTCCCTTTCCTTCTCCTCCTCCTTGCAAACCACACTCCTTTCTAGCACTGATGATGTTACCTAGTTGGGTAATGAAATGTCTGCAGGAAAACCACCAAGCTCAGGCAGCACCAAGGACCCCTTTCAAACCAAACCTTCCCTACCTAGAATATATTTGAAGGCAAAGGCGGGCACCTCGTTTCTTTCTTCCCTTTGTAGCCCAACCTTGCCTCTTGTGCCCAAGCTGCCTATTCATTTATTATTATTATTATTATTACGGTATCATCATCATCATTATTATTAACATTATGAATAGCAACATCCCTGAGAGGAAGCTACAAAGCCCAGGTCCCAAAAGAGAGAGAGAGGCTTTCCAAAATAGCAGAAGTTGTCCCAGTCCCAGGAAGCACGCTTGGAGAAGGCTACGTTCCCCGTACACCGAGGATACGTCGTTCTCCCCAGCCAACGGAGGAGTTGCAGCGTTGTTCTTTGGCACTCAAAACCCAACAAAACGCGCGCGCGGAGTCCAACGAGCAAGCAACTCAATCCCTTTAATCCGTGGTCATCCCCGTTCCGGTGGCTTTCTCCTCTCTCGGGTCCATCCCGATCAGAAGAGGCAGGAGGTCCTGGGGCTCCTGGCTTTCCGTAAGGCCCAGCTTAGAGACTTGTTCATCTGTTCGGTGGTGAACTTCATGTCCTTCGCCGCTTCCACGGCTCGGTTCAAAGTCCAGTTCAAGTCTTCCAAACTGGCGGAAGGGAAGACGGTCCGGGAGCAGCAGTGAAACTCCCGGAGATGCGGCCGGGATGTCTTCCACTCAGTGGCTGGCGGTCGGGTGGAATCGAAAGCCGGGAGGGCGAGCGAAGAGATTGAGGTAGGGACGGGTGGTGGAGGATAGCTGTCCAGAAAGAAAGAGAAACGGAGAAGTCAAAGGCAGCTGCTTAACCTTGGAGAAGTTAAGCAGAGGTGGACCCTGGTTGGGAGAGGGACGAACGTGGCTTCCAACTCAACAGAGAAGTCAAACAAGCCAGCCAGCTTCAAGCAGACCTCAGCTTTCAAGGAGAATTATTTGTAGCTCAGGATGGACATGAGGAGGTCCTTGATGCTCTTTGAGCTTGGCGGCTTTCTTGAAGACGTTTCATGACCCAAAGTAGGGAACAGGACTGCTCATCGCCCCGATTACTAGCACTGATGACGTTACTTAGATTGGGTCATGAGACGTTTGCAAGAAAACAACAAAGTTCAGAGAGCACCAAGGATCACATCCTCCTCCTCCTCCTCCTCCTCCTCCTCTCCCACCCAAACCTTACTCCCTTCTATCATTGATGATGTTACCTAATTTGGTAATCAAATGTTTGTAAGAAGACAACAAAGCTCAGAGAGCACCACAGTTCTTTCCTTCTCCTTCCCTGCAAACCCCACTCCCTTCTAGCACTGATTATATTTCCTCCTCTTCCTCCTCCTCCTCCTCCTCCTCTTCCTCCTCCTCCTCCCCCCCCTTCAGACTCCCTTCCAACACTGATGATGTTACCTAGTTGGCTAATGAAACATTTGCAAGAAAACCATCAACCTCAGACAGCACCAAGGACCCTACAGTTTTCTTCTTCTTCTTTTTCCTCCTCCTCCTCCTCCCTAAACAACTGACTCCCTTCTAGCACTGATGAGGTTACCTAGTTGGGTCATGAAACATCTGCAAGAAAACCACCCAGCTCAGAGAGTACCAAGGAGCCCTCAAATAAATGGGCGCTACCCTCACCTTGGCCAGTCTCTAGACTGGCCATACCTAAATTCCTGCAACCGTTCTTCCTATGTTTTTTGTCTCCAGGATGAATCTGTTGAGATTCAGCATTTGCCCACTGCTAGGTAAGAGAAGCGACACGCGTCCTACGGACTCCAGTTGTGAAAGCCATACTTACAGGATGGATGAGACGGGGTATTGTGCCAAGGGAATAGCTGGGATGTAATTCATAGAGGTAGCTGCGGATGGCACCGCCAAGTACCACAGGCCCGCCTGTTTTGGCTGCTGGTGTTGGTTGAACTTGGGTTGAGTTCTAGAGCTTTCTTCTGGGGCGTTCTCCTTGCGGTCGCCTGCTCCTAAGGTGGCCAAGAAAATAAAATATTTATCAGCTACCTTGGGCCCATTAAAAAAAACAACTCCTTTAAATATCTAGAGAGAGAAAGAGAAAGAGAAAAAGAGAGAGAGAGAGAGAAAGAGAATGAGAGAGGGCGAGGGGAAATATATATATTGTGTCACAACCCCCGGTATGCCCAAATTATTAGCTGATAAAGGAGGAGATCCTGTGGCTTAGTGGCTAACACATCTGCCTAATATGTAATACAGCCCAGGTTCAAATCCCAGTGAGAGCTAAATAGCTTGAAAATAGCTAAATAGCTTGAAATAGATACTAGTCTCCCTTTATTTATTTATCAGCACAAATACATACATACATACATACATACATACATACATACGTACGTACGTACGTACGTATTTGTGTTACAACCCCTGGTATGCCCAAATATGGGAGGGAGCTCACTACTCCCCCTTTTTCCCTGGCTCAGCTGATAAGGAGGAGAGCCTGTGGCTTAGTGGCTAATACATCTGCCTAATATGTAATACAGCCCAGGTTAAAATCCCAGTAAGGGTATGGCTAGCTGATGAGAGCTAAATAGCTTGAAATAAATCTATACTAGTCTCCCTTTATTTATTTATCAGCATAAATACAACACACACTCACACACACACACATATACATACATACATACATACGTGTGTGTGTGTGTGTGTGTGTGTGTGTTGTATTTGTGCTGATAAAAGGCAACATTAAAAATAAAAATATGGTTTTCTGCCTGGATGGTTTTCTGTAATGAGCCTTCCCGTGTAAGGTTGAGATTGTCTTTGCAACGTTTCGGCAAGATCTCACTTGCCATCTTCAAGCTTGCCATCTTCAACCAATTATGGAAGCCATCGAAATAGAGAAACACCCCCACAATATGAATAAACGTGATGATACCTCCAGCCTACCAAACATCTGGAAACCAGCCTTAGCCAACAAACGAACACCACCCACCACCCAAGCCGTTACAATACAAAACAACAATGCACATACAGCCAGCACCAATCAGCACCAATCTACCAATCATGATACAACCACACAACCAATCATTCCACTTACTGAAACAAAGCCAGCACCCCATCCCCTCCCACCAAGACTTACAGAAAGACGGCAGCTCCGTTCCCATTTTAAGCCCAAGCTTGAAGATGGCAAGTGAGATCTTGCAAACATATATATATATATATTTGTGTTACAACCCCTGGTATGCCTAAATATGGGAGAAAGGTCAGAAATATATATATATATATATATATATATATATTGGGCATACCAGGGGTTGTAACACAAATACATACATACATACATACATACATACATATGCACGCACGCACGCACACACACACACACACACACACACATATATATATATATATATATATACACACACACACACACATATAGATAGATAGATAGATAGATAGATAGATATAGATATAGATATATATATAAAGTCTCCCTTTATTTATTTCAGTACAAATACAACACACACACACACACACACACACATATATACACGCGCACACACACACACACACACACACTACCCAATGGGGAAGAAATCCCAGGCACCAAACAGTACAGGCAGTTCTTGAGTTATGACCACAACTGAGCCTGAAATTTATGTCCCTAAGTGAAACATTTGTCAAGCCCCATTTTACGACTCCTCTTGCCACTGTTGTTACGTGAACCCTTGCATTTGTTAAGTCAGTCACGTGGTTGTGAAGTGATTCATTCAGCCCTTATTCTTAACACTGGCATACCACAAGGTGGCATGTTGAGCCCCTTACTCCATGACTCTTTATGTGCATGACTGCATTTCCACTCACGCTAGTAATGCCACTACTAAATGTGCAGGTGATACAACAGTGGTAGGACTCACCCCCGAGGGGGTGGGGGAATGAATCTGCCTATCGAGATGAGGCGGACTGTTTGCTTTCATGGTGGAGAGACCATAACTTGGTCCTTATCACCAATAAGTCCAAGGCACTTATAGTGGACTGTAGATGGAATAGATCAGACATCAAGGGAGACCGAATGGTGCAAGTGGCCAGTTTTAAGTGCCTGGGTGTTGTCATAAAAAGAGGACCTGACCTGGGGTGACTATATGGATTAGGATTTGGCTTTAGATTACTGAACTGAATGGAGAGGAGGTGGAGCTCCCACCTCACAATCAGGAGACTGTAAGTTCGATCCTAGGTAGAGGCAGATATTTCTCTCTCTGGGCACCGTGAGAATATATCTACTGCAAACTCCGCATTGGTGACAGGAAGGGCAGTAAACACTAGCACCATTCAGTTGCCTTGACTCCACCCCGATGTACGAGGTTACGGGGTCATTAAAAGACAAAACATAAATAAAAATGGAGAGGAACTTTTAAACTGGCCCTGTCTTGGACCCTCAAATATTTGTCTCACCTGCTATGTCTTTGTTCCTGGAGTTTGAAGAGTCCTTACATGAGGGACACAACCATCCTTCGGTCGCTCTTTGCTTAGCAGGTCTGGATCCATCCCTTGGGGAACCTTAAAAGGGAGGGGATAATTCCGGTTACGATGAAATAGGCCATCATGACATGGAAATAGAAGCCGTTAAAAACAAGGTCCAGTTTCTGATGCTTTGGCTAGACAATGTAGTAAGTCAAGAGGATTTTGCACCTTTTGAAAGGCATTTCCCTTTTGTAAAAACGCATCTCTCAAGTTTTGCAAGCTTCGATTATTGGCAGGTGGTTCTGGCGGGAAATCTGCTGTGACTTGTAGGTTGATAGAGGAAAGAAAGAAAGAAAGAAAGAAAGAAAGAAAGAAAGAAAGAAAGAAAGAGGGAGGGAGGGAGAGAGAATAGAGAGAAGGAAGGAAAGAAAGAAGTTAGGAAGGAAACTAAGAAGGGAGGGAGGGAGGGAGGGAGGGAGGAGACAGGAATGAGAGAAGGAAGGAAGGAAGAAGGGAAGGAAAGAAGAAAGAAAGAAAGAGGGAGGGAGAAAGGAAGGAAAGAACAAAAGAAAGACAACAAGAAAGAAAGACAAAAGAAAGAGAGAAAGAAGAAAGGAAGGAAGGAAAGGGACGGAGGAACATGTAAGGAAACTAAGAAGGGAGGGAGGGACCGAGGAGATAGGAATGAGACTTGTAGGTTGATAGAGGAAAGAAAGAAAGAAGAAAGGAGGGAAGGAGGAAGAATAGAGAGAAGGAAGGAAGGAAGGAAAGAAGGAAGTTAGGAAGGAAACTAAGAAGGGAGGGAGGGAGGGAGGAAGGAGACAGGAATAAGAGGAAGGAAGGAAGGAAGAAGGGAAAGAAAGAATAAAGAAAGACAGACAGAAAGAAAGAGGGAGGGAGAAAGGAAGGAAAGAACAAAAGAAAGATAGAAAGAAAGGCAAAAGAAAGAGAGAAAGAAGAAGGAAGGAAGGAAAGGGAGGGAGGAACATGTAAGGAAACTAAGAAGGGAGGGAGGGACCAAGGAGATAGGAATGAGAGAAGGAAGGAAAGAAGGAAGGAAGAAAAGACAAGAAAGAAAGGAAAGAAAGAAAGCAGGAAGACAAGACGGACAAAGAAAGAAAATATGAAGGAAAGAAAGAATGAATTCAAAAGTAAAAAAACAAGGAGAGGTCCTGATTTTTAAACCGGAAGTCAGCAATAAATCCAGTTAATGTTTAACCGAAAGTCCCAATCATTTTAGCACCGCAAAGGTGACGGAGGGCAGAGGACGCAGCTGGTTGAAACTTGATTCCTCACCTGCAAACACGTTTTCACATTTCTCTGGAATTGCTTTGGTTGTGCAAAGTGTTAAAAAACGGCCATAAGTCCCATTTCCCCCCCAGTGCCTTCAAATGGTCACTAAAATGAATGCTTGTAAGTCAAAGGGCTGCCTGTATCACAGAGGGGCAATCCGCATGAACCTTTATTTACCTTTGTTTTCCTTTTCATCCAAGGGACCAGCAGAATCTTCTCCGTGTTGCAACTGGACATTCGGGTGACCGAGAGCGGAAGTTTGAAGTCTCTTGGGATCTTGAGACTCCGGAGTGGAAATGGGATACTGTGTCCCTAAGAAACCAAACACAAAGAATCCAACAGGGCCGATCAGATGATAGAATACAGAACCACTGAAATGGAAGGGACCTTTGAGGTCTTCTAGTCCAACCCCTGCTTCAGCAGGAGATCATACCCTCTTCCAGACAAATAGCTGTCCAGTCCAAGCACCTGAACGAATACCAGATAAGGAATAATGGATGGAAACGGATCAAGGAGAGACTCAACCCGGAAATAAGGAGAAATTTTCTGACCATAACTCAGATGACTAATAACTAAGGTGACCAACTGTCCTCCTTTAGGGAGGACAGTCCTTCTTTTGTTAAGTTCTGTCCTCCCTCAAAAAGTGTCCTCCTACATGTCCTCCTTTTTGATATTTGAAGACTAATCTGTTGCGCGTTATGTGACGTATTTGTATTTGACATGACAATTCGTCAAGACTCGGTATAGTGTGGTATAAGACGCGATTATGAGACGCATGCGCTCCGCACGGGAGACCTTGAGAGAGAGCGCCGCATGCAAGTGGCTTTGTTTACTTCTCACCGAAACACAACACGGCACATACGCACGCAGTAGACTCACGGCACGTCGGCAATTGAATGACTCACGGAAATTATTTCTTTCTCAGTGAATATTCAATTATGCAGAGGTAAGTACAATTCACGTTTTATTGAACAGTTTTTAATGGTGTTTTTTTTTTACTTCATCACAAGTATATTGAACAGATATTGAATCTTGCGTTGAATTTTTATCTAAAGAAATGCTAGACATTAAAATAGACGGCAATTGTCTCTTTGAAGAAATTAGAAGACTGAATGTATATTTAAATTCTGAAAAATTAATACAATGGGAAAATCAACATGTTGAAATTGATAAAAGATGGGTGGATATTTTCAGCCATTTCAAAAATGAACATATTCCATGTGAACATTTATTTATACTTGTTCAATTTACGTTGTGCTGCCCTGGAACTAATGCAGCAGTTGAAAGAGTTTTTTTCAATTGCCAATGATTTTTCGACAAGTGAGAAATCGAGATTGAATGTTGATCCTCTAGCTGCCGCATTTGCCGTAAAATTCAATATGAAGGATATTTCTTGTTCAGATATTTCCAATATATTGTTAGATGATGATACATTGACAAAAAATATTAATTCAATGGAAAAGTACTCATTTAAATAATAATTAACAGGCATGTAAGCATAATTACAATATAAAATGTTGCAAATGTTTTTATTATGCATATATCATATTTTAGTGTATTATTGTTGCAATGAATAAAATATTTCTTTTATTTACGATATATTTTTTCCAATTTATTTGTCCTCCTTTTCATTGTAAAAAAGTTGGTCACCTTATAATAACACTCTATAAAGCCTTAGTAAGACCACACCTAGAATACAGTTTTGGTCACCAAACTATTAAAAAAATGATGTTGAGACTCTAGAAAGAGTGTAGAGAAGAGCAACCAGGATGATGAGGGGACTGGAGGTTAAAAGATACGAAGAACGGTTGCAGGAACTGGGCCTGGCTAGTCTAGGGAAGAGAAGGACCAGGGGAGACATGAGAGCAATCTTCCAATATTTGAGGGGCTGCCACAGAGAGGAGGAAGGGGTCAAGCTATTTCCCAAAGCCCCCGAAGGCCAGACAAGGAACAATTGATGGAAACGGATCAAGGATAGATTCAACCTGGAAATAAGGAGGAATTTTCTGACAGTGAGAACAATCAACCCAATGGAACAGAAGTTGCCTTCAAATGTTGTGGGAGCTTCATCCCTAGAAGCTTTCAAGAAGAGACTGGACTGCCATCTGTCAGAAATGGTATGGGGTCACCTTCTTGGTTGGGGGGGTTGGACTAGATGACCTACAAGGTCCCTTCCAACTGTTAATTTGTAATCTTAATCTGTAGTCTAATATGTAATCATTACACTTCTGCCTAGCATGTAGTATAGGAGAAGGCCAAGAGATGTAATTGGGTGAAGGCAATTCTTCTACTTCCTTTTAAAATCTGCATCCTTCCAACTTCCAAAATGCAAACTTTGAAAGGGATAGTCACTCATTATAATATAATAACAGAATTGGAAGGGACCTTGGAGGCCTTCTAGTCCAACCCCCTGCCTAGGCAGGAAACCCTACACCACTTCAGGCAAATGGATACCCAGCATCTTCTTAAAAACCTCCAGTGTCACAACTTCCAGAGGCAACTTCTTTAATTGTTCTCACTGTCAGGAAATTTCTCCTCCGTTCCAAATTGCTTCTCTCCTTGATTAGTTTCCACCCATTGCTTCTAATCAAGGAGAGAAGCAACTTAGAACTAAGGAGAAATTTTCTGACAGAGTAGTAAAACGGGATTTTGCTCATTTTTCTTGACTTCCCAGTGGGGTGTATGTTAGTTTACACAAAGGTGGCTTAGAGATGAGGTCGTTACCTGTGTAAGGCCCCTGAACGGTGCGTGGTTTAGAAGGTCTCCTCCTGGGAATTTTGTGGTGTTTTCCATTCTGCAACCTTGAGGTTGCGTCTTCTGACTCGGAGGGATCTAGGAACGAAGCAGGAACAGACAACTTTCAGATTAATTGGGTATGTAAAGTCCTACATGACCCCCATGGGTTCAAAGACGATTGGGGAGCATTAACAACCAGAGAACACCAAGGACCATACAGTCCTCCCCCTCCTCCCTGCAAACCCAACTTCCTTCTATAAGCCCTGATGATGTTACCTAGTTTGGTTAATGAAACGTCTGCAAGAAAAGAAGCTCAGAGCATCAAGCCACAGTGTTCCTCCTCCTCCTCTTCTTCTTCATTTTTCATTCTTCCTTCTTCTCCTTTCTTCTTCCCCTCCTCCATCTCCTCCCCCTCTTCCATCTTCCCCTTCTCTTCCATGTCTATCATCTCCTCCTCCTCCTCCTCCTCCTCCTCCTCCTCCTCCTCCTCCTCCTCCTCCTCCTCCTCCTCCTCCTCCTCCTCCTCCTCCTCTTCTTCTTCTTCTTCCTCCTCCCCCTCCCTGCAAACCCTGTAAGGCCTGGAAGCCATCTTAGGGGGATTATATGGCATATGGGAGATATACATAGTCAAAATAACACTCTTATCTCAGAGAGTCAAGGACATCTTGCCCTGCACCTGGAGTGGTGTGACTGGGAGGCATCTCCAGTTATGAATAATGACTGATTGGACCATGTGATGGAGATGTGGGTACCGGGCAGGGGTTTGGAGTTTCATTTGGGTGGGGAAAACCTGGAGCCTTTTAAATTCGGGTTTTCCCAGAACTGGCAATATGATATCTCTAATAAAATGGAACTTTGAGGGATTTCAACCCTAGGAACTCAAACAGTAGCACTGATAACATCATCTAACTTGGGTAATAAAAATACCTGCAAGAAAACAACCAAGCTTAGAGAGCACCAAGGACCTCTCAAAATATTTAAAGCAGGCAACACAACTGTTTAGAGATTTGCCTAAAGTATGCTCCCTAACTAAATTAATCTCAGGGTCTCTCAGTTGCTCTGGGTAGCATCCTGCCATTGCCTCTTCTGACCTGGGCTTCCTGAGGAAGCATAAATCATAAATCAAACCCTCTTTGATTTAAATGGCTGTGAATTAGGGTCATTCATAACCCGTAATGATTCACAAACAGCCTGTGAAGAGTCTGACAGATGTCTGCTCGAGTTGCCACAGTCTTTCAGGGTAAGGTTGATAAGCGCCCGCCTTTATCTCCCTTGAAACGCTGCCAGAGACCTAATTGCTCATTAGTTTTGCAAGGCCAAACGTAGTACAGTCAAATGGAGCTCATGTCCATTTGCTCCTCTTTTATGTCTTATGGGAGGGGCCAATCATCTCTAAGCCTTACTCCCGAGTCGCCCCTTTTTTCTTAATTAATTGCCTTCTGGCAGCTCTGCGCATGCGCACACTGGGAACAGGCTCCAGCTGTTCTTCTGCCTCACTGATGTCTGACTCTGAAGGCAGCTGATAACTGGCATACGGCTCTGACCCCCTCTCTGCCTCCGACGCAGAGCCCTCATCAGAGCCTTCCCCAGACTCCAGGACTGGCCCATCTTCCTCCCCAACCTCCTCACTGTCCGAATCTGCTGCCAGCTCTGCAGGCCGCCAGCAGACCACAACACTTGGCCATATTGACAGGCGCAACTGACAACTGAAATCCAGAGTCTAAGCAGGACAACAAGTTTCTAATTCTGGACCATGCCAACAACATGTAAAACCTTTGCCACATACTTAAGTCCAACTCGCATCCACGTGGCGCCAAATATGGCTTCTGGATTCTTCCTTTTGGTTCAGTGGTCAGCAATGATCCATCAGATTCCACCACGCTTTTCCTTGAAGTTCTATGGAAGGAGACAGCATGTTTACACCCAAGGAAAAACTTCGGGAAGAACAAAACAAGAAACTTCTATTATCCTTTCATTCCCCATTGACAACGTCACCCTGGACTCCTAAAATCTGCCTGGATTCCTTTCACTCAGTGTGACTTAGTCTAGTCTTTCATTTGTGGGAACACGGGCGAGGTAGATCACAAACAGGCTTGTGTAGTTTAGCGCCCATGGGCAGATGAGGCCACCGTGGTTTGTTAAACTCCGTGGCAGGGTTTCATACTCCTCGGCTTACGACCTCTGTTGAGCCCCCAATTTCTGTGGCTAAGCGAAGCGTCTGTTAGGTGGATTTTGCCCCATTTTATCACCGTTCTTCCTGCCGTGGTTACGTGAATCACTGCAATTGTTAAGCGATTAACACAGCTGTGAAGTGAATCTGGCTTCTTCGTTCTGGCATCCTTTACTTGCCAGAGGTCATAAAAGAGGATCGCGTCACACCGAGACACTGCAGCCATCATAAATATCAGTCAGTTCTGTTCTGCCTTGTGTTGTATTTATTATTGTATTGCATTATTGTATTGTATTGCATTATTGTATTGTATTGCATTATTGTATTACTATTGTATTGTATTATTATTGTATTGTATTATTATTGTATTGTATTGTATTGCATTGTATTATTATAGTATGTATTGTAATTACAATGTACTTTATTATTGTATTATATTGTATTGTATTATTATTGTATTGTTTTGTAATTGCAATGTATTGTATTATTATAGTATTATATTGTATTGTATCGTATTATCATTGTATTGTATTGTATTATTTATTATTTATTTATTTATTTATTCAATTTATAAGCCGCTCCCTCTCCACAAAGGGACTCGGGGCGGCGTACAATCAAATATACAAACAAATGACGAGGAGGAGGTATATACAAAAACATTTTACAATACATAAATAAATAATCATAAGTTAAAACAACACAGTAAGATTAAAACAATTAAAATACCCAAAAAATCAGAATTAATTTAAAATTGTCCAGGGGGATTGGAGAATGTAGTTATAATTCAAGCCAGGCCGGCTAGTTGGAACAGGTGGGTCTTGAGTTTCTTGCGGAAGGAGCGGAGGTCAGTAGTTGTCCTAATGTCGGGGGGGAGGTCATTCCAGAGGGCTGGGCCCATCACAGAGAAGGCCCTACCCCTCGGCACCGCCGAGGGGTATCATTGTATTGTATTGCATTGTATTATCATATTGCATTATTATTGTATTGTATTATCATATTGTATTGTATTATCATATTGTATCAATATGATTGTATTGTACAATATTGTATTTGTATTGTATTGTACAAATTATACAATATTGTATAATACAATATTGCATATTGTACAATATTGTATATGTATTGTATTGTACAATACATATTATCATATTGTATTGTATTGAATTGCATTGCATTGTATGATTATTGTATTGTAATGTATTTCTATTATTATTGTATTGTATTATTGTATTGTAATTGCAATGTATTTCTATTATTATTGAATTAGATTATTGTATTGTATTATTATTGCATTGCATTGTAATTGCAATGTATTGTATTATTATTGTATTGTATTGCATTATTGTATTGTATTGCATTATTGTATTGTATTGCATTATTGTATTACTATTGTATTGTATTATTATTGTATTGTATTGCATTGTATTATTATAGTAATGTATTGAAATTACAATGTACTTTATTATTGTATAATACAATATTGTATTTTGTACAATATTGTATATGTATTGTATTGTACAATACATATTATCATATTGTATTGTATTATCATATTGTATTGTATTGAATTGCATTGCATTGTATGATTATTGTATTGTAATGTATTTCTATTATTATTGTATTGTATTATTGTATTGTAATTGCAATGTATTTCTATTATTATTGTATTGTATTATTGTATTGTAATTGCAATGTATTTCTATTATTATTGAATTAGATTATTGTATTGTATTATTATTGCATTGCATTGTAATTGCAATGTATTGTATTATTATTGTATTGTATTGCATTATTGTATTGTATTGCATTATTGTATTGTATTGCATTATTGTATTACTATTGTATTGTATTATTATTGTATTGTATTGCATTGTATTATTATAGTAATGTATTGAAATTACAATGTACTTTATTATTGTATAATACAATATTGTATTTTGTACAATATTGTATATGTATTGTATTGTACAATACATATTATCATATTGTATTGTATTATCATATTGTATTGTATTGAATTGCATTGCATTGTATGATTATTGTATTGTAATGTATTTCTATTATTATTGTATTGTATTATTGTATTGTAATTGCAATGTATTTCTATTATTATTGTATTGTATTATTGTATTGTAATTGCAATGTATTTCTATTATTATTGAATTAGATTATTGTATTGTATTATTATTGCATTGCATTGTAATTGCAATGTATTGTATTATTATTGTATTGTATTGCATTATTGTATTGTATTGTAATTGCATTGTATTATTGTATTGTATTATTGCAATTGAAATGTATTGTATTATTATTGTACTATATTGCAATGTATTGTATTAGTATTGTATTATATCTCATTGCATTGTATTATTATTGTATTGTATTAATTATTGTATTGGATTATTATTGTATTGTAATTGCAATGTATTTCTATTATTATTGTATTGAATTAATATTGTATTATATTGCATTGCATTGTATGCCGCTCTGTTAAATTCCACTCCATTCCATTCCATTCCATGGGCAGTGAAGGCATCAGAGAGGGAAAGGAACAATATTTTCACCCTGGTCTTGCTTTGAATCTCTGCCTTTCTGAACAGTTTGGGACGCAGCCAGGACAGTAGAATTGTGGTTAGCAGCTTTGGAAGTTTCTCACAATGTCTTTCATAATGAATGAGTCAGCTGCCTTGTGAGAAACTAAACTGCCCCTGCAGTCCTATTGCCCTCTACATATGATTTGGGGGTTAGGAGGCACAGCGTTCCCTTTTTCAAAAGGCAACTGGACTTTTGTTTCTCCTTGAAGGCCTTTTGCTTCTCATCCAAGAAATTTCTTCTAGAGAACTGTCAGAGCTAAAGAAGCTTGTTGGATGAGAAACGAAACATCTTCAAGGAAAAACAAAGGAAGTGCAGTCAGAACTGAAGAAGCTTCTTGGATGAGAAGCGAAACTTCTTCAAGGAAAAACAAAGAAAGTCCATTCAGAACTGAAGAAGCTTCTAGGATGAGAAGCGAAACTTCTTCAAGGGAAAACAAAAAAAAAGTCCATTCATATAAATCCAATAAACAAACAAACAAACAGAAGTCCATTCAGAAGCTCCTAGGATGAGAAGTGAAACGTCTTCAAGGAAAAACGAAGAAAGTCCATTCAGAACTGAAGAAGCTTCTTGGATGAGAGAAGTGAAACGTCTTCAAGGGAAAAAAACGAAGAAAGTCCAGTTGCCT
This sequence comes from Natrix helvetica, assembly GCF_964273705.1. NCBI lineage: Eukaryota > Metazoa > Chordata > Lepidosauria > Squamata > Natricidae > Natrix > Natrix helvetica. Next base: position 4,102,173 of record NC_138565.1, read on the forward strand.
CTTGAAAAAGCATCTTTGGGACAACCACGACCTTGGATGATAGAGGATCTCCGTAGACATGTAGTTACAGATAAGACTCACCAGGGCCTGGGAAGAAACAATGAGGTCTCCCAGAGGACAGTTTGCCCAGAAACTCTTACACATAAAGCAAGTCCCGAGTCCCTTTGGGGAGAGGGGGCGGTATAAAAATCAAAATAAAGGTAAAGGTAAAGGTAATAGTTGTGCCCATCCCTTACCCTGCTGGAATGACCCGTGGATAAAGATGAGCCGTGTCCTGGACTCTAGGTAGGTGGAGAGGAGAAGACTGCAGATGGAGCGACTCTTCTAGACTTTGGCGCAACCGAGAAACTTCATGTTGCAAAGCTTCAATGGCTCGACTGGTGGAGGAATAAAACAAACACATCAGAAACATCAATTTGACCTTGACAACTGTTGGTAAGGCAGGTTGAAGTCATCCCAATTCTACCCAAGACAAAAGGGGGGAAATGAGTTCAAATGCTCTTCTCTCCCACTTCCCGTGCTGGAGGGATGGGGTAGAATTACAGGTTAAAAAATAATAATTTGGCTAAATCGGAGACGGTTGTTGAGAAATTGTTGTGGGCCATCAGCAGAACTCCCCAAAAAAATCCTACTTCAGACAGCCTCACCAAGCCCACCCAAATGTTCTATGATACTGTCTTCTCCTGAAGTCCTTTTGGGAGAGGCATACTTACTCTCGTTCCAAGCGTGAATGAAGAAAGTTCTTGTGGCGAGCCTGGGCCACGTTAGAACAAATGGGGGATGAACCAGGGGACTCTCTCCCATGGGGTGGAGGGCTCCCATCCAGACTGGTCCCACCCTGGGTCTCGGTGTCTGTCTCGGAGTCAGGGTGAACTGGCAAGCAGAAGAGAGAACAAGATACCCTGAGTTTTCCTTAAGGATGAAAATGTGGTCAGCCTTAAAAATACATACATCAAGGTCTGATTTTCTTAAATACAGCACAGTGGCCCACTGATTAGAAGTCTTGTAGGATGGGTCAATGCTTAAAAAAGGAGGAATATTTCAATTTATCCTTTGTACTTTCTTCCATTTTATCTCCAAGGGGAAATCACAGAAAAATTAAACTTAAGGGGGAGCTAACACGCTACTTTTCACAGAATAACCAAGTTGGCGTGAAGGTCTTCTAGTCTGACCCCTTGCTCAAGTAGGAGACCCTGTACCATTGGAAACTAAACAAGGAGAGAAGCAACTTAGAACTAAGGAGAAACTTCCTGACAGTGAGAACAATTAATCAGTGGAACAACTTGCCTCCAGAAGTTGTGAATGCTCCAACACTGGAAGTCTTTAAGAGGAGATTGGATAACCATTTGTCTGAAGTGGTGTACTGGGTTTCCTACCTATGTAGGAGGTTGGACTAGAAGACCTCCAGGGTCCCTTCCAACTCTGTTATTCCATTCTATTCTATCTCAGCTCCTGTATTGGGTCCTTATGAGCTGTGTGGAATACCTATAGATGACATCTTGCTACTGTTCAGAAACACTCTGAGGCATTGGCCTCCATAATTGACTCAAAACTTCCGAAGCAAGGAGGTGAACCTTAAGTAGCTGGACACCATGGAGGTGGTATCTCCCATCCTCATCTGGAATTCAACTCACAGTTCTCATTGTCTTCCAGCTCCATTTCATTTGTCCACCTGCAGGGAGAGGTCTTCTGGACGGGGTTTCTTTTCGCCAAGGGGCCTCTGTTTCTCCCAGCATTGGGCTTCCCTTGTCCAGATGTTGTGTCTGGTCCCAGCTGCTTCACCACACCTGGTGCTTTCTTTGAGGATGGTGAGCGGGGAGGCATATCGATTGTAGATGAAGGTCTCTGGATGCTGTAGGACCTGGAATCAAAAAAAACCCCGATATGTAGGATTGGTGAAGTGTAATACGCTTGTTTCTTATTTAGATACATGTTCTTCCTTTCTGACTGTTGACCATCTGAACTTTGGAGGGAAAGGGTGCAAAACTGGAAATGTGATTTAGAATAAAGAAAAATGCATAATTATATATATATATATATATATATATATATATATATATATATATATATATATATATATGTGTGTGTGTGTGTGTGTGTGTGTGTGTGTGTGTGTATTTATGTGTGTGTGTGTGTGTGTAGATAGATAGATAGATAGATAGATAGATAGATAGATAGATAGATAGATAGATACTGATAAAATGAAGGGAGACTAGTATAGATCTATTTCAAGTTATTTAGCTCTCATCAGCTAGCCATACCCTTGCTGGGATTCGAACTTGGGCTGTTTTTACATGTTAGGCAGTTATATTAACCTCTAGGCCTACTTGGGCATACCAGGTGCTTTGACAAAAGAAAAAAATAACACTTAATCATTCCCCTGGCTCAGCTGATAAGGGAGGAGAGCTTGTGGCTTAGAGGTTAATATAACTGCCTAACATGTAAAAAGAGCCCAAGTTCGAATCCCAGCAAGGGTATGGCTAGCTGATAAGAGCTAAATAGCTTGAAATAGATCTACACTAGTCTCCCTTCATTTATTTATCAGCAAAATGCGACACAAAAAAATGGTTTCCTGCCTGAAAGGCTCCTGGAGTGGGCCTGAAAGGCAAAAGGGAAGCAGTATGCTCCTTCCCATGTTTGGGCATACCAGGTGCTTTGACAAAAGAAAAAAACACTATATAAATATATCTATATCTGTTTTTGTAGATTTTCACGGGTTTAGGTATGCTGGTCTTGTATTCGGGTCTTTTCCCATGTCTTTTCCCACAATCTCAATCTTACATGGGAAAAGACCCAAATACAACAAGATCAGCATACCTACACCCGTGAAAATCTACAAAAATAGATATAAATATATTATTTACAGTCTGTTTGTCTGCCTGCCTGCCTGCATGCCTGCCTGCCTGCCTGCCGACCTACCTACCTACCTATCTATACACACACAAACACACAATGGTAGACGTGAAAATGGAATAGAGATCTCTCTCTCTCTAAAAGCAGCAACAGAAGAGTGCTTAATAATTTTTATACTAAAAGACAATCCTTCCAAAATTAGCTTTCCCTAGAAGCTACAAAAGCACAAGCAAGTACAAAAGCAAGTACAAAATGCAAGAAAATAAGGAATCTGAAATTTAGACGGTTGTCATTTCCACACAATATACGTCGTTAATATTTGGGCTACATAAATCTATTCAGCTCATTTTTTGCTGGTAGAATATGGAAAAATAGTGCCATTCATTCGAGACCAGAATTAAGTAAAGTAACATGTCTACCAAGAAGCTCACAGAACAGGGGCAGAGGACAATGAGTAGTCTAGAACATGGATACAACATACAGAATTTAGAAAATTGCTTGGAATTGCATAATAAAGTTATACTTTACAAAAAAAAGAAAGAAAGTGAATGAAACTGGAAAATAGAGGGGGGAGAAAGTGGCAGAAGAAAAAGTAAAACCAGTAAAAGGAAAGAACCTGACTCCCGGTAGAGATAGTGTTGTACAACTGAAAAAGAGGTATATAAAGGAAAAATACAATAATTAAGGTGCTGTACCTCATCTTTATCAACTGGTGCTTTGGCATCTGTGCCAGAGGAGATGCCCTGCTGGTTTCTGACCCCACAAAACCACTGTCTGCCTCTGGAGAGATGATGCGCAGGTCCTGCCACAAAGGGAAGAGAGAGAGAGACTTATGGAGCTCCCAGCACATTTAGCTATGCCAGAGCTGAAGAAGCTTCTGGGATAAGAAGCGAAATGTCTTCAAAGAAAAATGAGAAAGTCCAGTTGCCTCTTGAAAAAAAATGCATCTTTGGGACAACCATGACATGATGGATGACTGAGCATCTCTACATACTTTTAGCTACACAATTTGGGATGAACATCCTTGGAATGGTGTGGGAGTAGGAATGGAGTTCCAGAGCAAAATTGCAGACTGCAGGAGCCATTAGTAAGAGCTTAGCTCCATCCGAAGTGGACTTGACCACATCCAGTGGACTTACCTGGTGAGGTTTCTAAGCATCTCCAATACCTGAAAGACCCCAGGGATGGGGACACCAAGAATTCTTTCCCTCCTGGTCTCCAAGTTCTGCTCTGGAGATATATGGGATTCTATTTCCTTGCTTAATCTTCCCAAGTGAGCAAGATGGACTACCTGGAATTCTACCCTCGCCAACTCGGACTTTTACCTCACACAACGTGGTGTCCATCTTCCGGGGTGAAGGTGGAGCTGCCGAGTCCGATGCTACGCTTCCCCTGACGCTCGCCATGCTGCTGTGAGGTGAAAACTCCGCCTGCTGCCTCCTCGGGAACATCTTGTGGATGGCAGCTGTGGGACGGCTGATCTCTGCAGATTCCCCGAGAGCTGCTTCTGCTTGGATGGAAGACGCGTGCCTGCTCTGGTGCGTTGGCTGCTGGAGCTTTCTAAGCGAGCGTTCAGGAGCCTCCTTCTCCAGAAGTCCCCTATCGCAAAAGGCAAACCTGCGTTAATTTGTGAACAAGCCTATGAGTGTTGTATCTTATGATTCTTCACGAATGTATTCTATTTTATTTTTCTTTATGTACACTGAGAGCATCTGCACCAAAGACAAATTCCTTGTGTGTCCAACCACACTTGGCCAATCAAGAATTCTGTTCAATCCATAACAAGAGTTGGAGGAGACTTCGGAGGTCTTCCAGTCCAACCCTCTTTTCAGGCCAGTACCTGAAATACCCAGAAAATAACAGAACTTCCAAATGCAAATTTATAAAATGCAGGCAAATTCTTCTAGAACTGGAGTGTGCAATCTGAAGCAAATACCTCCTACCTAGGCGGTTCCATACAATTAGACCGAATTCACAAGGAACTGGAGACTAAAACATATGAAGAACGCTTGCAGGAATTGGGGCATGTCTAGTCAAAAAAAGAAGAAGAACTAGGGGAGACATGATAGAAGTCTTCCAGTATTTGAGGGGCTGCCCCAAAGAAGAGGGGGGCAACTTATTTTCCAAAGCACCAGAAGGCCAGAGAAGAAGCAATGGATGGAAACTAACCAAGGAGAGAAACAACCTGGAATTAAGGAGAAACTTCCTAACAGTGAGGACAATTAACTAGTGGAACAGCTTGCCACCAGAAGCTGGGGGTGCTCCATCATTGGAGATCTTTAAGAAGAGACTGAACAGCCACTGGTCCGAAATGGTATAGGATCTCCTGCTCAAGCAAGGGGTTGGACTAGAAGACCTCCAAGGTCCCTTCCAACTCTATTCCAATTGAAATCTCCCTTGCCTCTTTTCTTAGAAACCGATCCTCCCTCCTTCCTTAAGAGCCTCCAATGCATCCTTACCTCCTGTAGAAAACCAGAATGGGGCTGAAGTGTTAAAAGCACAGTGAAATCTTTGTAGCAGCCTAGTTGCGGCGTGCCCAGCTGAAAAAGTGGGGCAGTAGGATTGCTTCCAAACAGACAATATCTCCCAGACAAATCCAAAGTATTAAAAAACAGCCCAGTTAGTTCTCAGCTGTTGTTCCCACCTCTTAAGATTCCCCGACTGAGTTTTGACTTCCTTCCTGTCAAATTCCTCTCCGTGCTCCCTCCCTTTCTGCATTCCCGTCCACTACATCCTTTCCTTGCCAAGGTAACCCATTCAGCAGACAGGAGGAGGGGGGAAGGGTTGGGAAGGAAGAGAGAAAGAGAGAGAGAGAGCAAGAGAGAGAGAGAGAGAGAGAGAGGCTAAAGCTGTTTTGAACGAGTCTGGGAAAGAAAACAAGAAAACGCAAAGACGCCTTTGTTCCACAGCTTCAGATGATGCAGCTAAAAAAAAAAGCCAAGCCCTCTTTCTAATTTTAGTCACATCCCGCAATGCCCAAAACACCAGGGGGAGAAAAAAAAGAAAGGAGGGAACTGAACAGCTCTTGCAAAAAAAATAACCCAGCCAAACAGGCTTAGAAAAATCAGGATTCGAATGTGAATTTTTCAAGTCGGAAGCGTGGCTGTCTACAACTCTAAGCTTCGGTTTTGATTAGTCCCAGGAGATTAATTCCTTCTGTTTGAGGAGGGTTTATATTTTTGCTTTCCACTTTAAGCCCCTCACATGCTAAAATATGCTCTCTTTTTTTGGGGGGGGGGGTGTCTTTCTTCCGTGGATGTCCGTTTCTTCTGTGGGTCCGTGGTTTCGCGTGCGTGGCTTAAACTGGGAACTATAAAGAATGGTTGCAGGAATGGGGCATGTCTGGTTTAACGAAAAGAAGGACTAGAGGTGATGCAAAGAGGGGGTGAATAAAAGGAGAAGGGGGTCAACATGATCATCTTTCAACATCCAATGGCTGCCAACGAAGAAGTGTGTGTGAAAAGAAGGATTAGGGATGATATGATAGCAGTCTTCCAATATTTGAGGGGCTGCCCCAAAGAAGAGGGAGTCAAGCTATTCTCCAAAGCACCTGAAGGCAGGACAAGAAGCAATGGGTGGAAACTAATCAAGGAGAGAAGCAACTTAGAACTAAGGAGGAATTTCCTGACAGTGAGAACAATTAATCAGTGGAACAACCTGCCTCCAGAAGTTGTGAATGCCCCAACACTGGGGTTTTTAAAGAAGTCTTTAAGAAGAGGTTGGATAACTCTTTGTCTGGGATGGGATAAGATCTCCTGCTTGTGCAGGGGGTTGGACTAGAAGACCTCCAAGGTCCCTTCCAACTCTGTTTTTCTGTTTCTGTTTGATGGCCTAGAATTATTCTAATTTCCACCTTCCTTCTCCTCCTCTGAGGTCCTTTATACCTCGCCTGCCCAAATTTCAGAAGCCCAAAATGAATTTAGGTCTTTCCAGGGTCTTTCCATATATGGAAAAAACACAGGAAAACCAACAAACTCTCTCTCTCTGTGTATGTGTCTGTCTGTCTGTCTGTCTGTCTGTCTATTTATCTCCCTCTTTCCCTTCTCCCTCCTTCTCTCTTACACCCACACACCAAGGAGAGAAGCAACGTAGAACTAAGGACAAATTTCCTGAGAGTGAGAACAATTAATCAGTGGAACGACTTGCCTCCAGAAGTTGGGTATGCTCCAACACTGGAAGTCTTTAAGAAGATGTTGGATAGCCATTTGTCTGGGATGGAATAAGATCTCCTGCTTGTGCAGGGGATTGGACTAGAAGACCTCCAAGGTCCCTTCCAACTCTGCTTTTCTGTTATTCTATTTCTTATGAAACTCAGAACCGTAGGGAGAGTCCAGAAAATAAACGTTTCTTGGCCCTGTTAAGGTTGGTCTTGAATCTTCCAAGAAAATGAAGTAGCTCGGAATGTTTTGTTTTTTTCGTGGACTTACTTGGAGGCAGGAGGGATTTTATTAGCTGCAGATGTCTTCTGCAGGGAGCCACCCTTGGTCCCAGCCGCCGCCGTAGTTTTACAGCCCAGTTCTTCTGCGTTGTGTTTGTGACTCAAGGCCTCTGGCAAAGATCTGAAGCTGCTGCACCTTGGAATGCAAAGGGGAAAGCTGAGTTGGGACAGAAAGCCTCACATATCTGGAGTATCAAATAAGATTTCCGTACTTTTGCTTTCAACTTCTCCCATCTAACAAATGCTCTGTCTTACACATTGGCAACAAAAATCAGAACGCCAAATACAAGCTGGGCAGATACGTCCTTATAGACGGCCCTCACTCTGTCAAGGACCTAGGAGAATTCATCTCAAAAGATCTAAGCCCCAGAGCCCATTGTAACAGCATTGCCCAAAAGGCATTAAGAGTTGTTAACCTATTTTGCGAAGTGTTCTTCTCCGGTAACATTGTACTGCAAACTAAGGCATACAAAACCTTTGCCAGACCAATCCTCGAATACAGCTCGTCTGCCTGGAATCCATACTGCACATCAGACATTAATACAAATGAGCAAAGTCCAGAGGTATTTCACGAGAAGAGTCCTCCACTCCTCTGCTCACAATAGAATCCCTTATGCCACCAGGCTCGAAATCTTGGGCTTGACAACTGGAACTACGCTGCCTAAGGTCTGAACTAAGCATAGTACATAAATTGTCTGCTACAACGTCCTACTTATCAATGACTACTTCAGCTTTCAACCTCAATAATACAGGGGCAAACAATAGATACAAACTCAAGGTCAACCGCTCCAAACTCGATTGCAGAAAATACGACTTCAGCCACAGAGTGGTCAACGCCTGGAATGCTCTACCTGACTCCATTGTTACATCCTCAAGCCCCCACAGCTTCAACCTCAAACTGTCTACTGTGGACCTCACCCCATTTCCAAGAGGTCCGTAAAGAGGGCGTGCATAAGCGCACCAGCGTACCTTCCATCCCTGTCCTACTGTCCCCATTGATTTGTCCCCATTTCCTTTGTTCATGTCCATGTTTATACTTATACCTGTTATCTTGTACCTGTTCGACAAACTAAATAAAATAAAATCTGATCTACTCTCAATAGTACCCAGGGCAGTGGAAAGAGTCTTTTCTTTCATCCTGCCATGAAGCTTGGATGACCTCAAGATCAGGTGGCAACACCCAGATATGATGGTGGCAAGTCAGAATGAGTGAACTCAGGAGTGAAAGTGGGTGAAGCTTAGAGGAATCCCTCCCTTTCACAGTTTGGGCTTCCTTTTTCCCCCATGGTTGGACATGAACTTGAAGGCCGGTCTTACTGGTCTAGAAGGTAATCCATCTCCTCTTCCTCTTGAGGCTTGCAAGGTTGGGGCAGCTCCAGGAACTCATCATCTTCTTCTTCACCAGCCCCATCACTGATGGAACTCAAGTCCCCTTCCAGCTGGACTTGAGTGAGGTTCTTCTTGGGGGTGGAAGCCTGAGGAGCAAATGGGAAAAAAACCAATTGAGTTGAAAAGAAACCACTTCACGATATTGCCCCAACATGAAAACCTTTTTTAAAAAATGTGATGATTATTTAAGAGTTATAAAGGTCATTTATGAATTATGCATGCATGTATGCATAGGTGAAAGTATGTATCTGTGAAAGTTGGACCATGAGGAAGGCTGAGCGCCAAAGAATGGAGGCCTTTGAATGATGGTGCTGGAGAAGACTCCTGCGAGTCCCTTGGACTGCAAGGTGATCAAACCGGTCAGTCCTAGAGGAGATCCACCCTGACTGCTCTTCAGAAGGCCAGATCCTGAAGAGGAAACTCAAAGACTTTGGCCACCTAATGAGAAGGAAGGACTCCCTGGAGAAGAGCCTCATGCTGGGAACGATGGAGGGCAAAAGAAGAAGGGGACGGCAGAGAAGGTGGTGGCTGGATGGAGTCACCAAAGCAGTCGGCATGAGCTTAAATGGACTCCAGAGGATGGTAAAGGACAGCAAGTCCTGCTGCCATTGAAATCTTCCCTGGACAGACTATTTCCATCACTCCCTCAGAAAAAGAACCTCTTCTAAATAATCATGATTTTACCTCCGGATACGGTATGCAGATAGCTGGCACCGGAGCATGAAGGGAAGGTGTTGGGGTCCCCATCTGTTCCTCAGAAAGATGGACTGGGAAGCCGGGATGGGATGGGACGCTTCGTGGAGAAATCTCTGCTCCAACTTGTTGCTTCCACGTAGACTGCTCGATTTTCTCTTTCATGCCCTCCAAACGCAGCCCCAGATGGAAGATGTTGCCTTCCACTGCTCTGAGAAACATCAAGCCACAATCCTCAGATCTTTGATTTGTCGAGTTGGATACACATTCCTGGCGAGCTGCTCCCTTGATGCTTTTAATAGCCCCAGGTATAAAAGTCATTTAAAAAAAGTGCCGGAGTTTGTTGCAGAAAAATCGAATCCAGAAAGCACACACAGATAACTGATTCCTCTGGATTCATTTCACTTCTTTATATTCATAAGAATAGTTGAATAAATGTACAATACCAACTAGAAACATCCTGGTGTGGTTTCTAGCCTCATCTTTGTGGCCCTGTTTACAGAAACTGCATCTCCGATTAACCCTTGTAACTGCTAAGGTAAAGCGCCCATCAACGTGAGTGACGCTGAGTTGGCCATGCCCACCCAGTCAAATGACATCCCCCCCCCTGAGCCACGCCTACCCGGACGGTCATTAGGGCAGAGAACCGGTTGTTAAATTATTTGAATCCCACCCCTGTGCAAAGAACACAGTTACCATCCGCCAAAGTGGTACCTATTTATCTACTCGCACTTGCATGCTTTCGAACCTCTAAGTGTGCAGGAGTTGAGGTAAGTAGTGGGAGCTCGCCCTGTCACGTGGCACTCGGGACTCAAACCTGGCTGTCAGCTTTCCAGCCGACAAGCTTAGCATATCTGAACCTCTTTTTTAACCTGGGTGGTGGTTGTCTACATACCGATTGAGGTCAAATTCTCCTAGACGCTCCATAGCTCCGTTGGGATTCAACTGCTGGTACTTATTCCGAGCCTGCAGATAAGCTTGTTCCAAGGCTTCCTGAGCTTCCTTCAGTCTTGCAAAGCCCTACCAAGACAGGAAGATTGGAAGAGGAATAAGCAGAAGGAAACCTCAACTTACCACGGTTCTTTTAGTGACTGTTCAAAGTTACAATGACATTGAACAAAAATGAATAGGAGGGCATTTTTCATACTTAACACCGTTGCAGCATCCCCGGGGACCATGTGATTCGGACGTTTGGCAACTGGACTCATACTTACGACGTCAATGGGACAGCCAGATTCACGTAACAATTGCAGTCATTCGCTTAGCAACGGTGGCAAAAACATCATAAACTGGAGCAAAACTCACCTAACCATTGCCTCACTGAGCAACAGAAATGTTAGGCTCCATTGTGGCCATAAGTCGAGGATTACCTGCATTGTGTTTATGGCCATAGGAGCGTCTTCTCTGATTCTACTGTTGAGAAGTTGCCGTAAACTCGCAAAGCATCCCTGACCTGCTCTCGAGTTGCCATAGGCAAGAGGGAGGGGGGGAAACTGACGGAGCAGGACTGCAGAAGCACGTCCCATGCCTACCTTTCTCAAGGCTGTATCCTAGGTTACCTGCAACAGCTGGAGGGGTGTGATCTCTACAGCCCGCAAAAGTGTTCCATTGCAGAATGTAATTTAGGACACACCCTGGGAGGGGGGAAGAATAGGGTCATCCTCAGAGCTGGCTTCACTTGGGTACATGCTGATGGTGTTGCTCCTAATAAATAACTGGATTTCTTTTGAAGCTTGGCTCGAGGCTCATGCTTTAATTAGGCCATCTGTCAGAACCCTGACAGCTACATTGTGTTTGTGCAGAAGGAAACACAATTCCCTTTGGCCTCCCAAAGACCAATTTCTTCTTTCTGGGCTTTTTTTGAAATAAGTCTGGAATTATTTGAAATAATTCAAAGGCAGAAGATCGAAAGGTCAGCAAGAAATAAGAAAAAATTTGGGGAAGGGGGAGGAGAAATACGACTGGAATTGATTTGGGAGAACTCCGGGGTCTCGGTATCGGACTGGAAGAATCAGGACTTAACAACAACAACCACAACAGTGTTGGAAGGGATCTTGGGGGTCTTGTAGTCCAACCTTTGCTAAAATATTTTGGGCAGAAAAAAGACAGGGTGTAAAGTTATACAGGTACTTCTTGACTTACAACCAAAACTGTGCCCAACATTTCTGTTGCTAAGGGAGACGTTGGTCAAGTGAGCTTTGCCCCATTTTACGATCTTTCTTGCTACAGTTATCACTGCATTTGTTAAGTGAATCATCTGGCTGTTATAATTACGAGTCAGCGGCCAATCATCTGAATCACATGACCATGGGGATGCGGCAATGGTCGTTAAGTGTGAATAACGGTTTTTCAGTGCGGTTGTAACTTCAAACAGTCACTAACTGAATTGTTGTACGTCGAGGACTACCTGGGGTCAACTTAAGACGAGGAGGAAGAATTGTGTTACCTTCAGCTGGTCCGTGGCCTCCAGTCGATCGGTTTGAATTAAATCCTCCAAGAATTCCATCTAAAAGAAAATGAGGAATGAATTAAACTTATGAAAAATGGCTTCTACTGTACTGGAGTTGCCACGGTAACCACTCCTACAGTACTCCACAAGGGAGCTCCCTCTGGTAAGGGGGGAAATCCAACAGTAGAAATTACGTTTGGTCTGGGCATTTTCAACAAGGCTTTGATTATTTTTGAGGACAAATGTATGCCTTCTGGTGAAAACATTTGTAACTAATTTAATTGTCGCTGAAATCAGGGCTTTTCCTGTCTAATACAGGATTAAGGTAAATAAATATCCGGGTTATCAGCTAGTTGGAAATACAAAAAATAAAACCTTGCCTGGGTCTGAAATTTACTTGCTTGGACAGCTAACAATCGTGTCAGTTGATCTCCCAAGAAAGGTGTTTGGCTGGAAACAGGACGATCTGTTTCGGAAGAAGCGATGCCTGTGGGATTGCTCACGGATGAGTGTTGAACCTGTGGCCTGGGAAATCCTGCAACACCAAAAATTATAAATCCTGCTTAAAATTCAGCTCAATTCATGGAGGGTAATACCTTCGGGGCGTGATCATTGATTTATTGGCAAACAATAGAGGAATGTGAGGTCCTTGGTGCCCTCTGAGCTTGGTGGCTTTCTTGCAGACGTTTCATGACCCAGCTAGGTAACATCATCAGTGCTAGAAGGGAGTGGGCTTTGTGGAGGGGAGGAGAAGGGGAAAAGAAGAGGAGGAAGAGGAAAAGGAGGAGGAAGAGGAGTGTAGGATCTTTGTCGCTCTCTGAGCTTTCCTGCAGACGTTTCATGACCCAGTTCTAGAAGGGAGTGGGCTTTGTGGAGGAGAGAAGAAAGGAGAAAGAAGAGGAGAAGGAGGAAGAGGAGGAGGAAGAGGAGCGTAGGATCCTTGGTGCTCTCTGAGCCTGGTGATTTTCTTGCAATGTTTCATGACCCAACTAGGTAACATCATCAAAGCTAAAAGGAAGTGGGCTTTATGGAAGGGGGGGGGAAAGAGGCAGAGGAGGAAAAGAAGGAGGAGGAAGAGTGTAGGATCCTTGAGGCTCTCTCGGCTTAGTGGTTTTCTTGCGGACATTTCATGACCCAACTAGACCCACTCATCAGTGCTAGAAAGGAGTGGATTTCCCTCCCTATTTATATACGACTACCTCACTGCAGCTGGGAGTGTTCTTGGTGGTTGTTGAGAGAAATGCTTTGCTCCAGCTTCTTTTGAGGGAGTTTGTTCTCCTTCTCACTCTAGTCTATGAATTCCCAGCCACACCCTAAACCAGGTACGACTGGAGTTGAGCATTGGAGAGGCTCTCCAATGAATTGCCTGACAGCTGTTGCTCCTACTGGCAATGCCGTTTCTTTCCAGATGAAGGAAGACAAGGTGCAAACGTCTCAAGCTTACCTTCACCTTGACCACTCATGGATGCGTGGCTGGACCGCGTGGTGATCTCAGCGGATCTGATTTGAGGGATGCTGAATGTGACCACTTTGGATGCCTCGGATATTCTCCCCATTTCAGCAGCTTGGCTGGGCTTCGGAGGGTCACTGTATAAACGTACCTGAAAGGGAAAGGGGGGGGGGTAATGAGAAGAACAGTTCTATCTTGCTCAAGAGGAGGAACTGTGAGAGGGATCTTGGAGTCCTAGTGGACAACCATTTAAATAGGAGCCATCCGTGTGCAGCAGCTGCCAAAAAAGCCAACACAGTCCTAGGCTGCATTAACAGAGGGATAGAATCAAGATCATGTGAAGGGTTGATACCACTTTATAATGCCTTAGTAAGGCCACACTTGGAATACAGCGTCCAGTTTTGGTCACCACGATGTAAAAAAGATGTTGAGACTCTAGAAAGAGGGCAGAGAAGAGCAACAAAGAGGATTAGGGGACTGGAGGCTAAAACATATAAAGAACGGTTGCAGGAACTGGGTATGTCTACTTTAATGAAAAGAAGGACTAGGGTAGCAGTCTTCCAATATCTCAGGGGTTGCCACAAAGAAGAGGGAGTGAAGTTATTCTCCAAAGCATCTGAAGGCAGGACAAGAAGCAATGGGTGAAAACTAATCAAGGAGAGAAGCAACTTAGAACTAAAGGAGAAATTTCCTGACAGTGCGAACAATTAACCAGTGGAACAACTTGCCTCCAGAAGTTGTAAATGCTTCAACACTGGAAGTTTTTAAGATGTTGGACAATCATTTGTCTGAAATGGTGTAGGGTTTCCTGCCTAGGTATGGGGTTGGACTAGAAGACCTCCAAGGTCCCTTCCAACTGTTATTCCAGACTCACATGGATTCTGCTGGGTTTTACCTCCAAATCCATTCACTTTCGGGCTGAAAATATGGACCTTCCCTTTGCTCCTTTAATTTGTGTTTCAATTACGCTTCAAGCTTGGAAGCCTGGATTTTATAAATGGCTGCAATCTTTACCTGCTTTCTTTGGTCCCCAACTGTCATCGCCCTCCGAAATCACACGAGTGGAGGCAAATTCTAAGCCTTTTTCTCCTGCTTATGTTCTAGCAGCTAGAACGGGAAATCTGAAACAGGCCCACATCCTCAGTTGCCACAGCCAGCTGTCCTTCAAACCTCCTGAGATGTCTCCATAAACTAAGCATTGTGACTGCATGAGAGCATCATGGGGGGACAGAACCTTTACCCCCCCCCAACAAACAAGGAAAACCTAGATTTTTTTCAGCAAAGGATGGGGAAATAGGACAAGAATTTGTAAAACAATGACTGTGCAGAGGATGAGCTCCAAAGATAATGCTTCTCTTTTTTTATCAATCTATCTATCTATAAATCTATCTGTATATCTATCTGTATATATAATCTCTCCTCTCTCCTATCTATTTATCTATCATCTATCTATCTATCATCTATCTATCTATCATCTATCTATCTATCTATCTATCTATCTATCTATCTATCATCTATCTATCATCTATCTATCTGTCATCTATCTGTCTATCATCTATTTATCATCTATCTATCTATCTATCTATCTATCTATCTATCTATCTATCTATCATCTATCTATCTATCTATCTATCTATCTATCATCTGTCTATCTGTCTATCTATCTGTATATATAATCTCTCCTCTCTTATCTATTTATCTATCTATCTATCTATCTATCTATCTATCTATCTATCTATCATCTATCTATCTATCTATCATCTATCTATCTATCATCTATCTATCTATCTATCATCTATCTATCTATCATCTATCTATCTATCTATCTATCTATCTATCTATCTATCTATCATCTATCTATCTATCTATCTATCATCTATCTATCTATCTATCTATCTATCTATCTATCTGTATATAATCTCTCCTCTCTTCTATCATCTATCTATCTATCTATCATCTATCTATCTATCTATCTATCTATCTATCTATCTATCTATCTATCATCTATCTATCTATCTATCTATCTATCATCTATCTATCTATCTATCTATCTATCTATCTATCTATCTATCATCTATCATCTGTCTGTCTGTCTGTCTGCCTGCCTGCCTGCCTGTGTATGTGTATTCCAGCATAACTCTGGAACGCCTTGAGCAATTTCAACCAAACTTGGTACACAAATGATTTACTCTCTGGAAACAAATACTGTGGGGGTAAGTCAACCCTCGGGTTGTGTGTTCTGTTAAGATACAGCCTGTTGTGCCTTCAAATGGCTTCTACCGTACTGCCATAAAATGGCTTCTACTGTACAGCGCTGTGGACGGTAACGGCTTCACAGTGCTCCACCAGGGGGCTCCCTCGGGTAAGGGGGGGAAAATCCAACATTAGAAATGGCGGCAACGTTAATGGAAGGGAGGGTTGGGGTAAATAAATACTCGGGCAACACCGGCTAATCAGCTAATCAATTATAAAAAGTGACTAAAAGACCAGCATGTACGGCCACAATGGAATCCAAAATTTATTTTGCCAAGGAAGGGAGAAAATCCTCCCCTCCCCCAATGTTTCATCATCTTTTTGATAACGTGATGACCAACATTGGTTGCAATGTTCCACTTGTAAGTCTTACTAGGGTTTTTATAAAGCGGTGCTAATACTTGATTCTATGCCTCTGTGGGAAACACAGGAAGTGGGGAAGAATCTGTCACAATTTGGAGACGCAGGAAGTCGATGCGCAGAGAACAGCCAGTTGCAAATGCGTTCTTAGGGGGCATGTTTTCAATTCCCCCCTCCTCTTTGCACTTCCTGTTCAAGGCGAAACTGGCTGAGTCATCTTAATAAAGAAACACCCGCGCTTCCTTCTCTCCCCTTGAAAAGCACAATTCTCTTTTCTTCTTTTCAACAGCCCTAAGGACTTCCTGAAGATAAATTCTTCGCAGAATGGTAGAGCAAAATTCAGCCTTAAATACAGATCTCATTGTATTGGCAAACCTTTGAACCGCGAAGAGTTCTGACTTACAGTTATTTTCAAAAAGCAACCACGAAGAGAAGACTAATCTGAATTCTACTTTTGAAATGAAGTAAAAGCTGGGATTTTTAAAAAAAGAAATGGATCGGAAGCAGGGGTCTTTATATAATAATAAAGCAGTAATAAGAGGGAAAATCAGAATCTGAATAGAAATAGCACTTATATACCGCTTCATAATGCTTTTACAGCCCTCTCTAAGCAGTTTACAGAGTCAGCCTCTTGCCCCCCAACAATCTGGGTCCTCATTTTAGCAACCTTGGAAGGATGGACGGCTGAGTCAACCTTCAGACCGTCAGGATTGAACTCCTGGCGGTGGGCAGAGTCAGCCTGCAATCCTGCGTTCTCTCCACTGCACCACTACGGAAGGAAGGAAGGAAGGAAGGAAGGAAGGAAGGAAGGAAGGAAGGAAGGACTAGCACTTAGTCCTTTGATATATATCCTACTTCACAGTGCTTTACAGCCTAAGTGGTTTACAGAATCAGCCTCTTGCCCCCCAACAATCTTGGTCCTCATTTGACCCACCTCAGAAGGATGGAAGGCTGAGTCAACCTTGATCCGGTCAGGATCGAACTGCTGGCAGTAGGCAGAGTTAGCCTGCAATACTGCATTCTAGCCACTGGGCAAGGAAGGAAGGAAGGAAGGAAGGAATATCAATTGCACTTAGACTTATATACCACTTTATAGTGCTTTACAGCACTCTCTAAGTGGTTTACAGAATCAGCCTCTTGCCCCCCAACAATCTTGGTCCTCATTTGACCCACCTCAGAAGGATGGAAGGCTGAGTCAATACTGCATTCTAGCTACTGGGCAAGGAAGGAAGGAAGGAAGGAAGGAAGGAAGGAAGGAAGGAAGGAAGGAAGGAAGGAAGGAAGGAAGGAAGGAAGGAAGGAAGGAAGGAAGGAAGGAAGGAAGGGCAATTGCACTTAGACTTATACATCAGACACAACCTGTACTCTATGATCAGCTACTACCTGTTCCCCAAGCAGGTTAGTTCATAAGGTGTTTCATTAGGAGAATCTGGCACCCACAAAGCATCAGAAGCAAAGGTTACAGGAAAGACTTGGATAATATGATAGTTCCATACTATCTGGTACCTTGGCACTCAGCCGCAACCGGTCGATGGTATTCTCAGCTTCGGCGTACTTGGTTAGAAGTCTGTGGTAGTCTTCCTAAAAAGAAATGATGAAGAGAACACAGTATTTCAATTACACGCCCCTTCTGGAATAGGAAGTGCTTTGAGGGTGTGTGATCTGTATATGGCACAGAGCACATGGTCATAAGTATGAGTCAGTGGCCAAACATCTGAATCTTGATCCCATGATCATGGGGATGCTGCAAAGGTCGTTAAGTGTGAAAAACGGCCCTAAGTCATTGTAACATTGAAGGGTACACTGAGAGCATCTGCACCAAAGATACTACACTTGATCTTAGCCAAAAGGCCGAGAAGCTCCTGCAAATTCCTTGTGTGTCCAATCACACTTGGCCAATAAAGAATTCTATTCTATTCTATTCTATTCTATTCTATTATTTCTACTCTACTCTACTGTACTCTCTATTCTATTCTATTCTTCTATTCTATACTATATTTCATTCTCTATTCTACTCTGTTCTATTCTACTCCTTTTCTACTCTACTCTACTCTACTCCTATTCTATTCTATTCTATTCTATATTCTATACTGTTTCATTCTATTCTATTCTACTCTACTCTTACTCTACTCCTATTCTATATTTCATTCTCCATTCTACTCTGTTCTACTCTACTCCTTTTCTACTCTACTCTACTTACTCTACTCCATTCTATTCTATTCTGTTCTATTCTATATTCTATTCTATGTTTCATTCCTCTATTCTACTACTCTACTCCTTTTCTACTCTACTCTAATTCTATTCTATTCCATTTTCTATTCTATTCTCTATTCTACTCTGTTCTACTCCTATTCTATTTTACTCTACTCTACTACTGTCCTGTCCTATTCACTGTTGTCTTAAGAGCTCCCTGTATACGTTCGAACCGGATACTAGAAGCCAAGGGCTGAATAACTACGAATGGTGTTTTAACCTTGAAGGAGGCACATACAAAGGGGGGGGAGGGGAACACACACACTACACAAAGAGGGGAAATGTGTCTAATGCGTGCAGGTTGTGACCTCTCTCCAGTTAGATTGATGCAGACATGCAGCGGGTGCATTAAGCAGCTTGCTTTTGGCTAGTGGCCTAGATTTTTTTTCATTGATGGCTTCGGAGAGGAAGCCCGCACTCACATGGATGAGCAAACCTCCAGACCAGCGAGAAGAACCATCCTAATCATAATAAAACACATTTCTGCAAATTGAAAAGTCTCTCCGGCAGGCAGAAGGTTTTTTCCCCCCCCTCTCCCTAATGCTTCTCTGCTAAGTGGGAGAAAATTTCGCCTGGAGGAATTCAGGCGGACCCTAACTTACAACGGTTGTGTTTTAGTGGCCGTTGAAAGTCACCACAGCACCGAAAAATGTTTAGCCAGAATAGGCCATAAGGATTCAGTGTTATTGGAGGATATTAGAAATAACCAATGAAATGCCAGTAGGTAGTCAGGTTTTAAATCTTGGTACATTTTATGATGAAGGACGTTTAAACAATTATAGTCAAATGAAAACAGAGGTATGATGATGGTGAATATGTATAAAAATATCTGATTCAAACTACTTGTGTTAATACGAATTTTGTGACAACAGGGGAAGAGACGTACGAAAGCTTTTGGTAACCAAATCGTGTTATTCCAATGATCTATTCTAATTCTTCTAATGGTCAAATGGCAGGTTCAATTAACAACTGTGTGACTCGCTTCACAGCTGCAGTGTGTGACTCGCTTCTCAAACGTGCCAAGACAAGTTGTAAAACTGGGGCAAAACCCACTTCAGCAATTCTTCACTTAGCAACACCCATTTGGGGGGCCCGATTGCGCTTGCAAGTCGAGAATTTGTTCGGGAAGAGAATTTTCAGAATGCATCCAGGAGACGTTACCTGAAGCTGATGCACCAGCTCCGTAGCCTGTCTGGGGGACTTCAGCTCCTCAGGAATAATAGAGATAGCAGGCGTTGGACACTTATGGGGAGATCCTTCTCCGCTGCTCATCAGCACCTCTCGGACAATCTCAGCAGGGGATTTGAAGATGACTGGCTTCCTACCCTCTTTCCGGAAAGCTGGAGAAGACTTTCCTTGAGGTGGCCGGTAGCTTTGGGGGTCTCTGGGAAACTTGACTCGGGGTTCAACTTTGGACAGATCTGGTAATGGGTAGTTGAGTTTCCCTCGGCCGTATTGTGTGACTTCTCTCGTCCCAGAGTTTGACCGAATCTCTCGGTCCGGTTCTTTCAAAGCAAGATGTCCAGATTTTTTTTGGCTGGTCCTTCGTTGAGGGCTCAAAGATCTGGACTGCCTTGGACCTTTCGACCACAGCCCATGGGGTACATCTGCTTTCAACTTGCGAGTTCGTTTCTCCAGTTGGCTACCAACTTGTTTGGAGGTGTGAGACATCTGCGTTGTCCCTCTCGAATCCTCGTTGTGGTTGAAAGCGGGCTGGTGGATGGCTGGAGCGACCTCCTCTGGAGGTTCTTTCTCAAGAGGTTGTCCCAAGTTCTCCATCCAGGATAACTCTGGACAAGTCTCGGCATCAATGCTGGGAGAATTCTGAAGGTCTTCTAGCGATTGGAAATCCAAGAGTCGTTGATTGTACGGTAAGGAACTTGCTAGAGAACTGCCCCCGTGACTTCCCAGGTTTCTTCCTGACTCCCAGGAGAACTTGCAATCTTCAGGGAAGTCCAGACCATCCTCACCCAGAATTTGAGGTTCAATTTCCAGCTGGGTGCACATGGGAGGAGGACCACAGGGAGAAGGGCTGAGGTTGGAGCTTTCAGAGAGTCCGTTGTCCACATTATCGGAGGCAAAGCTGCATTTATACAAAGCGTGGGGGTCTTGAAGGATCTCAGGACTGGGACTGAAGTCTGAACCATACTGGCCTTCAAAAGAAAGTTCAGGATGGACATCATCCTGGCTGCCAAAGTCCCACGTCCCTCTGGACTTCTCAGGTTCAGAGCTGTCTTCTTTATGCCTTCTCTCTAGTTGCAAGTAAGACCTCATGCCAAGATCCTTGGGACTTCCTTTCTCCTCTAAACCTGGGAAAGGACATAATATTAGAAGATCGATCTCACCTTGTCCTAATTGTCAACCCATTCCAACCCATCTTTTTAACCTTATAGTTCAGCGTGGCCAACACAATGTCAACCCTGCAGTCATATTCCTTTTAGGATCTTTGGCCTGCTACACTCCTCTATTATTTTACTATGCTGTTTCATTAGTGGGGTAATTGGGAGGGGGAATAGTAAGGAGTAGAATGTGTTGTTGTCAAAATAAAACATTCCTTTCTAGAAGCCCAAGCTTATCCTTTGTCTCTGCACCTCTGCACCTGACTGGAAGTGGATGGGTGGAATTGCCAGCGTGGCAGTGGGAGATTGGACCATGGGATGGACTTGTGGGTGTGGGGGAAAGATCTTGAACTTTCAACTGGGTGGGGAAAACCGGGAAACTTTCAGATTCGGGTTTTCCACAGATGTGCCAACATGGCTCTCTTAATAAATTGGAACTTTGAGCAATACTTTGCCTTGGACTCTGATTTACTTTTGGGTGCTATTTGGAATGCTGACACACAAATCAAAACATTACATTTTGTTCAAAGCGAATAACCCCAAATGAAAGATGTATCAAAAGTTGATATTTATTGAGTCTGTCATCTGCTCTTCCATAACTGTCTGGTTTGGTTCTGCAACCAAACAAGACAGACACAGACTTCAGAGGATAATCAGAATTGCAGAAAAAACAATGGCTACCAACCTGCCTTCCATTGAGGACCTGGACACTGCACGAGTCAAAAAGAGGGCTGTGAAAATATCTACAGACCCCTCGCATCCTGGACATAAATTGTTTCAACTCCTACCCTCAAAACGATGCTAAAGAGCACTGCACACCAGAATAACTAGACACAAGAATAGTTTTTTCCTGCTTTGAACCATTGAAACTCTTATCCGTCATCTTCTCTGAATGTGCAAAAACTCTACTCCAATTCAGATATAACTCCAAATAACCTCACCTGAGATTTGGGTCCCTAATTTCCTGTGTTACTCACCAGACAGGGGATGTGTAGCGTTGGACTCTCCTGCACGTTCAAGCTCTTGAAGTTCGCCAAAATCAAAACCTTGCTCGCCTTCATTCAAAAGGTGTTGATAGTCCTTCAGCTCCCTCAAAAGTTCTTCGTCCTCCAGCATCTCCTGGGAAGAAGACAAGGTCCAGCAGTCCATATTCCCAACCAGGCTGTTTTCTCCTAACTGGAAGTCTCCGTCTCTTCTCCCCTCAACTTCACTTTCTTCCGACTCCTTCTCCTTAGTAGGGCTGCTCTCCAAAGCCACACTTCCTCTTCTGGCCATTCCTGCATTCCCAAGAGGGGTAGCTAATGGCGCGAGTGGGCGTGGAATAATTTCCTCGGTGCAAAAAAAGAAAGGTAAGTCATTTGGGCTTTTTCGTCCCGAGTTTTCTGCCCAGAAAGCAGGTCACATGGAGCCATCATTCAGTGCTTCCCTCCAAAGGAGAGCGACGGAATAAATAACAGCGCAGAAAAACGTATTTAGATGAGGTCCAAAGTTGCACGGTTTATCCATAGGCTGCCCGATAAGAAGATGGATGCTTCGGAGGGTCTCCGTTGAGGGTGGAGAACTTGCAATTCTCAAGGTAGCTTTACCGATCTTCCGGAGACTCTCTCTCCATCTGGAAAGTGTCACCTGCACAGAGAGAGAGAGAGAGAGAGAGGGAAAAAGATTGAGAAAGAGAAGAAAGGGGGAAAAAAGAGATGTCACTTTGACCAAGTCCACCTTTTGCTTTGATCCTGCTCGTCCTCACTCCTTGGGCCTCGAGGGTTTATTATTCCCAACTGGAATTCTACCTCTGAGCATGTGAAAAGCTCCGGAAGCTATTCAATGAAAACGCTCTGTCTTGGGCAGGTGGCTGACCAACGTGTGGAATAAGTCATGCGACAAAGCTCAAAATCTACCAGGGCTTCTCTGGAGCCTCCTGAAACCAAAAAACGGGGCGCAGGGGAGCGCCGCACCCCCCTTGCTCCCTCCCTGTATGCATACATGCGCATGCATCTCCTGAAAAGCAGAGACCCGAAAATCAGCTGGCCAGTGGGAGGTGCATGGCATGCGCGGTGGAGCTGAGCTGGATGACATCTTGCGTGCCCGCAAAGAAGGCTGCATGTGCCACCTGTGGCATAGGTTCACCATCCCGGTGCCACACTATTGCATCCCCAAGCAATACAATACAATAATACAATAGCAGAGTTGGAAGGGACCTTGGAGGTCTTCTAGTCCAACCCCCTGCCTAGGCAGGAAACCTTCTACCATTTCAAATGGTTGTCCAACATCATCTTTAAAACTTCCCATGCAGAAGTTTTTGAAGAAGAAGTTTATGGGAAGCCATTGCACGGGAGGCAAAGGAAGCGATACAGAGATACGTTGGAAGCCTCCTTCAAGTCCCTGGCAATCGGCACCGCCTCGTGGGAAACCCTGGCACAAGACCGATCGACCCGCCGATCCACCACGGCTGCCAGACATCTGAGGGCAGAAGGACCCCTGCGGCACGAGGGAAGCGAGCACTCCGCCAAGCCAGAGCTGCAAATGCTACAACAGGGATGCCCACACCTGTCTTCCTCCGACTTGTGGCAAGAGATTTTGTGCACATAGAGGCCTTACCAGCCACCTGCGGACACGTGGTGGACAGCCTCACAACCGGTTAGATATCAAGGCCCTCTTCATGCACGGCAGATGAATAATCACCCCAACGGAATTCTACCTCCGAGCGTGTTAAAAGCTCTGGAAGGTATTAAGTAAGGCTAATCTTGAATTAAACGACTTAAAAGCTAAGTCGTGAATATTCAGAGAGTGGAATCTTCTATATTTGAAACCGGCCGAGGAGTTAAGCGTGGTTCCAGGAAGTCCCTTCTCCTCCCCCCCCTCCGGATCGTCTCTCTGTGCAGCTGGAGATGCACAGATGTTGCTTCAGGCAGTGCCATTTACCGCACAAAAACAAAAGTGGCAGTCGAAGCCCCCTCCACACCCCTCTCATCACATTTGTCCTGGCAGAATGACTGCATTGATTCCATGGTTAAGATGAAGTCCCCCCCACTCTAGTGAGTCGCCCAGAAGAGAATGGATGCTTCTGAATGGACCACTCTAATCCTCCTCCTCCTCCTTCTTTCTTGGCCAGTTTAATGAAAAGAAGGATTGGGAGGAGGCATGATAGCAGGTGTTCCAATATTTGAGGGGCTGCCCCAAAGAAGAGGGAGTCAAGTTATTCTCCAAAGCACCTGAGGGCAGAACAAGAAGCAATGGGTGGAAACTAATCAAGGAGAGAAGCAACTTAGAACTGAGGAGGAATTTCCTGACAGTGAGGACAATTAATCAGTGGAACAGAAGTTGCCTCCAGAAGTTGTGAATGCCCCAACACTGGAAGTCTTTAAGAAGATGTTGGATAGCCATTTGTCTGGAACGGTATAGGGTTTCCTGCCTAGGCAGGAGGTTGGACTAGAAGACCTCCAAGGTCCCTTCCAACTCTACTATTGTATTGTATAGAACTGTAGATGAATGTATATAAATGTAGAAGCAATATAAGATTGATATATACGGGTATGATGACATAACAATGTTAATGTGATGATTGCAAGATGTTATAGAGGGAAAAAAAAACCATAAAAATCTGCTTTATATATATATATATATATATATATATATATATATATATATATATATATATATAACAAGAAAAATCATATATTACAATTTTTTAAACGCCTGGTGCCAACCGCCAACCATAACATCGCAAGGAATTCAACCATAACAAATGCAACATTCTTTTCTCTTAAAAGAAAAAGGTCTTATGATAGATGCGTTTGCAAAAGGAGAGGAAAAAAATCAGCAAACCCAGCTGCTGAATGAAGTGATTGAAATGGGACGGGGGATACAGCGGAAAGCAAGGAATTTTGGGTGCTTTCTGAGGGCGGAATCATAATGCAAAAAAATATTTTTGGCAATAATCGTTGCAGAACATGTAATCACATTTGCAGATTCCGTAAGGATTTGCAGAAATGTGGATGGCTTTGGCACCCAGCGGACGATGTTGTTTTTCACTCCCAGGGAAACCCAGAGATAAGATTTTTCTTTTCCCCCTGATGATTTAAACCAAGCAATTTATTTTGAATCTGTTGCCTTCATTTCCCTGTCCTGCACATCTTTGGCATCTTAGCTTTGCAGATCTTATGGAAGTAGCGCAGGCCACTTCCTCCCACCCCAATCCAGATTTCTTCAACCTGGGATCCTCAGCCTAGAAACATCTAGGAGTTGTAGACAAGGAGCTCATCTTCCATGGATGGTGAGGCTGCCTTTTCACCCAACTGCCTTCCATGCCTAAAGCTGGAAGAGAGTTAGAAATATCTTCCATTCGTAACTCTTTTCTATGTTGCCCCATGTAATTATTTTTTTTTTACTTATTTCCACATAGGAAAGGATAGAAGAATAAATGTTTTGTGGATCATTTATCTGGAAGTGGCATTGTTGAGGAAAACAGCTCAAGGTCCCATTTTTATACATTTCCCAAATCCGTGAATGTTTGCTTGTTCTAAGCCACTCTGGAAAGCTGCCACAATCTTCATCTCCAAAGTGAATTAATATGCTGGTTTATATTGATTGGAGTTTTTTCTTTTCCACCCTGGATTCCCCATCTGAATCTGTCACTTTAAGTGGCCAGTGAGCTCCAGTCGGTAATCCAAGGATTGTGCAGACAGGTTGCTTGGATTTTATTTTAGTTTGAGGTTGCCTTGGTAATTCAACAAAGGTCCTGGATGCTGTGTGGAGGATACAGAAGGTTCTTTGCATCAGATTTTGGATCTCCTCCAGGCAGTGATCCAACATTTGGCCAACAAGGTTGAGATAGGAGAAAGAAAGAGAAGGGGGGAGAGAGAGAGATTGTGTTTTTATGTATGTGAGAGAGGGATTGTGAGACAGACAGAGACAGAGAAAGATATAGAGACAGAGAGACAGACAGAGAGGAGTTTGTGTTTTTATGTGTGTGAGAGAGGGATTGTGAGACAGACAGATAGAGACAGAGAGAAAGAGAGACACACAGAGAGAAAGATGTAGAGACAGAGAGAGCAGAGAGGAGCGAGAGAGAGAGATATTGTGTTTTATATCTGTGAGAGAGGGATTGTGAGACAGACAGACAAGAGAAAGAAAGACACACAGAGAGAAAGATATAGAGACAGAGAGACAGACAGAGAGCAGAGAGGAGAGAGAGAGAGAGATTGTGTTTTATGCGTATGAGAGAGGGATTGCGAGACAGATAGAGACAGAGAGAAAGAGAGAGACACAGAGAGAAAGATATTGAGACAGAGAGACAGACAGAGAGCAGAGAGGAGAGAGAGAGAGAGATTGTGTTTTATGCGTATGAGAGAGGGATTGCGAGACAGATAGAGACAGAGAGAAAGAGAGAGACACAGAGAGAAAGATATTGAGACAGAGAGACAGACAGAGAGCAGAGAGGAGAGCGAGCGAGAGAAAGACAGAGAGGCAGAGAAAGAGAGAAACACAGAGGGGGGGGGATAATTGTGTGCAGCAAGAATAAAATTCAATAGAAGATACTAAAACAACCTGCAATTGAGGTAGAAAACCACAAACTCTTTAAAATGGAAAAATAAACCTGTCAATTGCCAGAAAACATTTGCACCCAATTAATTCTACTCTAAGCCAGGTCACAGAAATGCAAAACACAGGATGTTGGACTCAAGATGATGAAAAGGCAGACCCGAAGTGTGAAGAGGAAGCTCAGGAAAAAAAAAAAAACCTGTCGCCAAACTAAAAGCAGAATTGCCAAAGACCGTAATGGAGAAATAGGCCATGGGGGGAAGAAGAAGAGGCCTAACCACAGAGGAGTGAGAAACACATCAGCGAAACAGCGAAGTTAAGGAACGCCTTGCAAGCTGCAAAAGAGACCTCAAGAAGCAGAGCTCTGCAGAGGACAGTCGCTTGGTGCAAAATCTCTTACAGCAGCTTAAGCAATGTGGGTTTCGAAATTGCTTTGAGCATCAGAAGTGAACACCGTGATATTAGTCATCCTGAAATGCTCAGAGATGGAATTCTGGCTGTAGAGATTTTGAAGCTGTGGGCTTCTTCCAGATATTAAGCCCTCAAAGAATACCCTAGGACTTCCAGGCAGAAGATACAAAACATACAAAACCTTTGCCAGACCAAGTCTTGAGTACAGCTCGTCTGCCTGGAATCCACACTGTATGTTGGACATTAACACGATTGAGTGGGTCCAGAGGTATTTCACGAGAAGAGTCCTCCATTCCTCTGCTCACAACAGAATCCCCTATGCCACCAGCAGGGGTGGGTTCCTGCTGCCATTACTATTGGTTCGGCGCCTGAAAAAGTTTGCGAGTTTGGCCATGGTGAGTTGGCCATGGCAAGTTAGTCATGGTGAGTTGGCCATGACAAGTTGGCCATGGCGAGTTGGCATGGTGAATTGGCCGTGGTGAATTGGCCGTGGTGAGTTGGGTGTGGTGTGTTGTCCCCCTCTATTGGGGCACAAAGAATCAGGACCACCAGTTAGGTTGCAGCATAGAAGATTGATTGATTCATTGGTTCACAAGAATCTGGTCAACTAAAGTTCATCACTAATTTGGCTCCAGATAAGGGTCAATGGAATTCAGAAGGGGTTCAACTTGGATAGTTTGTGGCAACGTAAGGACTCTAGGCTGTTGACTTGCTTAACTCCACCCTCAGCTCTGCCTGCTCTTTTTCTACACATCCATTGATCGATGCATTTTAGAAGCCTTTGACCTGAGCTCTAAGGAGAAGCATTTCGGAAGCTCTTAAAAAGCCAGAAGGGACTGCCAAGGGGATAAAAAAAGATAAAATTCAATTACAGTGACACTGATTGAATGCCAAACATGTCCAGGACAGAATATTTAGTTTGATTAGCTAAATAAGTCCCATGTTCAATTCTTCTCCAGATGAGGCTCAGAGATAGATCCATCTGAAATTCTGGACAACTGCCTTCCATCCCCACGGAGAATCCAAAACTGGACAGCTGATGGCCGCAAACCAATAAAGCAACAACATTCTCTATTCCTATTGTTCCAAAGCACATTGCATTTTTAAAGATTGCCAGTTGAGGGTTACAAATGCAAGCTGTCCGAATAATAGGACGAGTCTTCCTCCCTCCCTTGCTTATCAAACAAGACAAAGAGAGTTGACTGACGGCCACCCCAGTAATAAGACAGGTCTAGTCACCGCTAACCTAATTAATATCCATCTGCTTTCCCCCGTCCCAACTCACTCTCCATTACAGACACTCAATTCCCCCCTCCCCCTAATTCGCAGCAAGCCTCTATCCGTCTCCACAATTCTAGAAACATCTGGCGGGGAAGCTCACAAGAGCCTGGGGCGTGTCTCTTAGTTAGCCCCCTACTTTAGTTAGCCAGCCAAATGGAAACGACGGGCACGGAGGGGGGGAAAATCAGATTTCTCCCAGTCACAGATGACTTTTCTAAGATCTAACGGACAATGCAAGGTCAAAGAGACACCAAATAGGCCAGAAAATTTAACGGTGCTCAGTTTGTATCCTTTAAGTGCAGAAGGACAACCTGCCCCCTCCTATACATACACCACTGTAAAGCGAGTGTTTTAAAAAAGGAACCCTTCCACAGCTTCAACCTTAAACTGTCGAGCGTGTTGTTATATATGTATACTTTTTTACAATAATACAATACAATACAATACAATACAATACAATACAACAGTAGAGTTGGAAGGGACCTTGGAGGTCTTCTAGTCCAACCCCCTGCCTAGGCAGGAAACCCTATACCGTTTCAGACAAATAGCTATCCAACACCTTCTTAAAGACTTCCAGTGTTGGGGCATTCACAACTTCTGGAGGCAAGCTGTTCCACTGATTAATTGTTCTCACTGTCAGTAAGTTTCTCCTCAGTTCTAAGTTGCTTCTCTCCTTGATTAGTTTCCACCCATTGCTTGTTGTTCTACCCTCAGGTGCTTTGGAGAATAGTTTGACTCTCTCTTCTTTGTGGCAACCCCTAAGATATTGGAAGACTGCTGTCATGTCTTCCCTAGTCCTTCTTTCTCTTAAGCTAGACATACCCAGTTCCTGCAACCGTTCTTCATATGTTTTAGTCTCCAGTCCCCTAATCCTCTTTGTTGCTCTTCTCTGCACTCTTTCTAGAGTCTCCACATCTTTTTTACATCGTGGTGACCAGAACTGAATGCCGTATTCCAAGTGTGGCCTTACCAAGTGGTATTAACACTTCATGTGATCTTGATTCTATCCCTCTGTTGATGCAGCCTAGGACTGTGTTCAAAAAAGAATGAGGACATATGTTAAAAGTAAAGATGTTTATTGAAATGAAATTATAAATGCCATCAACCTAAAAGGAAGCTTGCTCAGAGGCTGAAAATGAGAGTATGGAAGATAGGAGAGAGGTAGAGGGAAGGAGAGAGGGTCATGAGGGAAGGTGGGGGGGGGAGGTAAGAGGAGGAGAGAAAGAAGGAGCGCAACTGCCAAATTGCAGTCAGCAGAAGTAGCCAGCAGCACTACGCTCTCACCACTGCGCCACATAAAGTTGGTCACCCGGTTGTTAAGCGAATCGGGCTTCTCCGTTCAGAGAAGGAAAGTCGCCAAAGGGGATCGCGCGATGCCCCTGAGACACTGCAACGGTCGTAAGTCTGAACCACTTGCCGAGCATCTTCAATTACGATCATGGGGAGGCTGCAATAGTTGTAAGTGTGAAAAACGATCATAGTGCTGTTGTAACTTTTGAACGGTCACTAAAGGAACTGTTGCAAGTGGAGGACTGCCTGTATAAGGTTCTATATTTGGGGAGGGACTGGGGTGGAGAAAGGAGATAAGATACCCGGACAAATACATAGATAGAAATGAAGATACATAAGTAGAAACATAGGATAGATAGATTGCATAGGTAAGGTGCAAAGATAGAAACAGAGATAAAGGCTCCGGTTCTCACAGTTCCTACTTGAATTTGTATCTGACGAGGAATTCTCACAATAACCTGCGATGCTACAAAACATCCGCATTTGGTTTGCGCCTTGGACAAGGAAGTAAATTAAAAGACGCTTGCTCCTGGGGAGGAAAGCGATGGCCAATCTAGGCAGCATCGTAAAAAGCAGAGACATCACCCTGCCAACAAAAGTATGTCTAGTCAAGGTTGTGGTTTTCCCAGTTGCATTGGATGGCTGTGAAGGTTGGACCCTAAGGAAGGCTGAGCGCCAAAGGATGGAGGCCTTTGAACTCTGGTGCTGGAGAAGAAGACTCCTATGAGTCCCTTGGACTGCAAGGCCATCCAACCGGTCAGTCCTAGAGGAGATCAACCCTGACTGCTCTTTAGAAGGCCAGATCCTGAAGAGGAAACTCAAAGACTTTGGCCACCTAATGAGAAGGAAGGACTCCCTGGAGAAGAGCCTCATGCTGGGAACAATGGAGGGCAAAAGAAGAAGAAGGGGACAGCAGAGAAGGAGGTGGCTGGATGGAGTCACCGAAGCATTCGGCGTGAGCTTAAATGGACTCCAGAGGATGGTAGAGGACAGGAAGGCCTGGAGGAACGTTGTCCATGGGGTCGCGATGGGTCAGATACAACTTTGCAACTAACAACAACAACAACAAAAATCCTATAAGGTCGACTCAATCTTCCCATCCTTCCAAGGTGGGTAAAATGAGAACCCAGATTGTTGGGGGCAATAGGCTGACTCTGTTAAACTGCTTAGAGAGTGCCCTAAAGCACTATAAAGCGGTATATAAGTCTATTGCTACTAGGAACACATGTGCTCAATAGCACGAGTAAGAAACATTAAGCATTCTTTAAACCGAGGCCACACAACTCCCCCACCACTCCAAATGTGGCACTTACCTACTCTGTATTCTAAGAAGGAAAAACCCACCAGAGATTCCAATTCAGAGAGTGAAATCCAAGCTGTAGTTATTCGTTACATGCTTAACAGTTAACCGCCTTGCGCAGGGAGATAGACTACAGGACCTCTGAGGTATCCTTCCAGTCCTAGGCTTCTGCGTTTCCTCTTCTGGTGAGCCTCAGCTAGTTACCACATCCACCCATTTTGTAGGTTTCCACCAGACAACGAACATAAAGTTTGCACAACTCAGGAAGCCACACACAGTAAACTAAAGGTAAGATGAACCCATTCCAGCACAGGCAAATCATAACAGAATAAAGGTAAAGGTTCCCCTCGCACATATGTGCTAGTCGTTCCCGACTCTAGGGGGCAGTGATCATCTCTGTTTCAAAGCCGAAGAGCCAGCGCTGTCCGAAGACGTCTCCGTGGTCATGTGGCCGGCATGACTCAACGCCGAAGGCGCACGGAACGCTGTTCCCTTCCCACCAAAGGTGGCTCCTATTTTTCTACTTGCATTTTTGACGTGCTTTCCAACGGCTAGGTTGGCAGAAGCTGGGACAAGTCCCGGGAGCTCCCTCCGTTACGCGGCGCTAGGGATTCAAACTGCCGAACGGCCGACCTTTCTGATCAACAAGCTCATCGTCTTAGCCACTGAAGCACCGTGTTAAAAGTTAAAGGGGTTTTAACACAGAGTTAAAAGGGACCTTGGAGATCTTCTAGTCCAACCCCCTGCTCAAGCAGGAAACCCTATACCATTTCAGGCAAGTGCCTGTCCAGTCTCTCCTGGAATACCTCCAGTGATGGGAGGACCCTCCACTTCTGGAGGCAAAGCCTTCCCACTGTGATTTTTCTCACCCAGGAAATTTTTCTTTCGCTCTAAGTAGCTTCTCTCCTTGATTAGTTTCCATCGCTTGCTTCTCCAGTCCTGCTCATGGACTATATATAGACTCATAGGGCCGGGAGGGACCACAGAGGTCTTCTAGTCCAACCCTTGCTCAAGCCACAAGCTTTATACCCTCCGAGTCCAATGATTTTCTGGTCTATTTTTTTAAAAAAAATCCTCCAGGGATGAGCACCCACGACTTCAGGGAGCCAAAGTTATTCCATTGTTCTCCCTGCCAGAAAAATTCCTCCTTCCTTCTTGATTTAACATGGACCTAACTCGTAAGCAAGTCCCCGGAACGACACTCCTTGAAATAAAGAAAGAAGGGGAAAAAATCTTTTTAAAAACTCTTACGAGGACAGGCGGATCAGCTCACCAGGGGCTCGCAGCGTTCCGTTGCTTAGCAAGAGTTGAAACCAACAAGGCGTCTCCACAGGCAGTGGCTCCCCCCCCCCCTTCCTTCAAGGTAACCAGAGCAACAGGCGGCTTCAAATCCAGCCTGGGCAAATATATATACACACACACAAGGCAAAGCACGTTCCTGGCCCTCATGAAGGCAGCGGGCTTCTTTAGTTAGCTCGCACCACCGTGGATACACAGACCTGACTGGGCGCTGCGTCCTCGGGGCGCGCAAAAGTAAAAAGGATGAGCACGGAGTTAGTTTAAAGCGGGCGTTTCGTTTGGAGGGGGGGGGGGTGGAAATCAAGCGGGATGGGTGGGGAAAGAGCGTCCCAACGCGTGACTAAACAGAGCCACGTTTTCAACTCCCTCCCCACCCAAAAAAAAAGTCTGGTTCCGAGGCGCATTAAAATAACCTTCCCAAGGATGCAGGTTTTAAAAAGAGCGCTCACACTAGCAAGAAAAGGGGACGCAAGGGGTGGTCGCAAGCCCCTTGCCTTAAAAAGATACGCACCCCCCCCTCCATGGCAATGTCCACCTACCCAAACCCGCCACCTCCGCAAGCAGCCAAAGAAGAAGGGCAGAGATACAGACCCACTACTACGCCCATCCTCCCCACTCCCCAATATTTACTTGGCCAAGCGAAGTTGAGGGAGCCAACTTTCTTCGGAGTTTTGCAGCCTGCGAAGTTTTGGGAACAAGGGCGGCTCGTTTCCTGGAGCCCTCAATTGGCGGCAGCTGCGAAGAGCCAGCGTCGAAACGCATCTGGAGGGGGAGGGGAGGAGCCAGATGGGCCAGAGCTGCAAATGACAGGTCTCTCCCCCAATGGCAGCTTGAGGGAGGCGGGGGCAGCGGGGAGGGGGGGTCATTAACTTAAGAAGAGTTTTGAATGGAAGGCGAAGCCTGCCTTTTCTTAAACTTTGGGTCCGAAGCGGAGGGAGGGAGAGAGGAGGAGGGAAAGAGAGAGAGAGAGAGAAGGAGTGAGAGAGAGAGGAGGAGGGAGGGAGAGAGGAAGGAGAGATAGGGGGAGAGGGAGAGAAGGAGGGAGAGAGAAGGAGGGAAGGAGAGAGCGAGGAGGAGAGAGGGAGAGAAGTGAGAGAGAATGAGGGGAGAGATAGGAGGGAGGGAGGGAGAGAAGGAGTGAGAGAGAGGAGGGAGGGAAAGAGGGAGAGGGAGGGAGAAAAGGAGTGAGAGAGGAGGGAGGGAGAGAAAAGGAGGGAGAGAGGAAGGGAGAGAGAGGAACTTCCTTCCTTTCTTCCTTTTATCTTTCTATCTTGCCTTTCTTTTTTCTCTCCCTCTTTCCTTCCTTTCTTCCTTCCTCTCTCCCTTCTTTTCTGTTTATTTTTCTCTTTCTCCTTTCTTCCTTTTATCTTTCTATCTTGCCTTTCTTTTTTCTCTCCCTCTTTCCTTCCTTTCTTCCTTCCTCTCTCCCTTCTTTTCTGTTTATTTTTCTCTTTCTCCTTTCTTCCTTTTATCTTTCTATCTTGCCTTTCTTCCTTTCTTTTTTCTCTCTTCCCTTCCTTCCTTCCTCTCCCTCTTCCTCCTTCCCTTCCTTTCTCCGTTTCTTTTTCTCTTTCACCTTTCTTCCTTTTATCTTTCTATCTTGCCTTTCTTTTTTCTCTCCCTTTCCTTCCTTCCTTCCTTTCTCCTTTCTCCCTTCTTCCCTTCCTTTCTCTGTTTCTTTCTCTTTCTCCTTTCTTCCAAACTTCCTTCCTTCTATCTTGCCTTTCTTTCTCTTTTTTCTCTCCCTTTCCTTCCTTTCTTCCTTCCTTTCTCCCTTCTTCCCTTCCTTCCTTCTTCCCTTCCTTTCTCCATTTCTTTCTTTCTCCTTTCTTCCAAACATCCTTTCTTCCTTCCTTCTATCTTGCCTTTCTTTCTTTCTTTTTTCTCTCCCTCTTTCCTTCCTTCCTCTCTCCCTTCCTCCTTCCCTTCCTTTCTGTTTCTCTTTCTTTTTCTTTCTCCTTTCTTCCTTTTATTTCTATCTTGCCTCTCTTTCTTCTCTCCCTCTTTCCTTCCTCTCTCCCTTCCTTCTTTCTTCTCTTCCTTTCTCCGTTTCTTACCTTTTCTTTCTCTTTCTCCTTTCTTCCAAACTTCCTTTCTTCCTTCCTCTCTTCCTTCCTTCTTCCCTTCCTTTCTCCATTTCTTTCTTTTTCTTTCTCTTTCTCCTTTCTTCCAAACTTCCTTCCTTCCTTCCTTTTATCTATCTTGCCTTTCTTTCGCTTTCTTTTTTCTCTCCCTCTTTCTTTCCTTTCTTCCTTCCTGTGAAGAACAGAAAATCAAGATGGCGGCCCCGAGCATCAAACCGGTTCGAGTTACTACCTACTTGGCTAAATTGGTCCGAACTGGTAGGAACCTTCCGCTGGTGTAAAGCCCCCCCCCCATCCCCCCTGCCCCCTGTCCAGACCCAAAGACCAGTTGGCCCGGCGGAGCTGAACTGGGGGGAGGTTCACCATCACAGCTCTTTTATACGGTGGGGAAAAGCTGGTGTAACCAAATGACAGCCGCGGTTCTTTTTTCTAACGTGTTTATTGAAAAATTAAACCACAGTCTCTCTTTTATGTACAGATAGTGAAATCTTGAAGGGTTCCCCCCCCCCCATTATTGGCTAGGCGGAAGGCGGAATACGGGCAAGGTCCCTGCAGAGGCGTCCATCACAGGGGCGAAATCCAAAACCACCAGAATCGGATGTAGCGCAGATGGTTCTACTTCACTCTGACGGTGCCCGGATCTTCTCCCGCCGTGATCGCAAGAAGTCCCCGTAAGATACAAGGGGAAGAAGGTAGGAAGAGCTACGAGAGGAAGCAGGTGACGCTTACAGACAGGTGCCCTGCCAGGTTTATTCAAACACGGAGGCAGAGGAGCACGGACACGTGAGCTAGGTGGTGGTTTACGAGCCAGTAATGGATGGTCGCTGGGAAGAAGGACGACGACGGGCTTCTCAAGGTCGATCAAGATTGGGGAGCTGTTAGAAGTTGGGGCACTTAGCAGAGAGAAAGTACCGTATTTTTCGGAGTATAAGACGGACCTTTTCCCCTCAAACAAGAGGCTGAAAATCTGGCTGCGTCTTATACACTGAATACAGCATTTTTTGTCTCCCGAAGCCCCTTTGCAAAAATGGCTGTGCATAGCCTTTAGGAGGCTTCCAGCGTGCTCATGGGGGCTGGGGAGGGCAGAAATGAGTGAAAAACAGGCCTTTTGCTCAATTTTGCGCCCCCAGCCCGCAGGAGTACTCTATAAGCCTCCTAAAGGTTATGCATGCAATTTTTTTGACAAAAAACAGAAACGTTTTCGTGAAAAACGGACCATTTTGTGCTCGTTTTGGGGGCTCCCAATCCCCAGGAGCATGCTGCAAGCCCCCTAAAGGCTATTCATGCCTTTTTTGGGGGGGAAATAAATGGGCCCGTTTTCACAAAAAAACGGGCCATTTTGGGGAGGTTTGCAGAGTGCAAAAACCTTTTTTTTAAAATAAAAATTTGCCTCTTCAAAACCTTGGTGCGTCTTATACTCCGAAAAATACGGTATGTTGAAGAGAGGTCAATCCAACCCCAAGTTTGCTTGAAATCCTGTCTAGGCTCTACCTGGGTGTACAGGTGTGCACACACAAGTGGGCACATCGGACATCTCGTAACCCTGTTCTTTCCTTCCGTCTCTTGGTCTTTTGGCTTTGGGGGTCTCCCGAGACCCCTAAAGTGCAACGTTGAATTCTGTGACGAGGAAATCGATGTGGTCCTTCTCTTTCGTCTTGAAAGCTTCGGCGATGATACGAGCGGCTTCGCGGTGTTCCTTGCCCCCGAGGGCCGCGCCGTTGACTTCCAGGATGACTTGACCCACCTTCAGCTGGCCGCAGTTGTGAGCGGAGCCTCCCTTCTGTGGCAGGAAGGAAAGATAAAGATAGAGAGAAAGAAGAAAGAAAGAAAGAAAGAAAGAAAGAAAGAAAGAAAGAAGGAAGGAAGGAAGGAAGGAAGGAAGGAAGGAAGGAAGGAAAGAAGAAGAAACGGAGGAAGGGAAGAAGGAGGAAGGGAAGGAAAGAGGGAGAGAAAAAAGAAAAGCAAGATAGAAAGATAAAAGGGATAAAGGAATGAAGGAAATAGGAGGAAAGGAGAAAGAGAGAAAAAGAAAGAGAAAGAAAGAAAGTAAAGATAAAGATAGAGAGAAAGAAAAAAGAAGGAAAGAAAGAAAAAGAAACAGAGGAAGGAAGGGAAGGAGGAGGAAGTGAGAGAGGAATGAAGGAAGGAAAGAGGGACAGAAAAAAGAAAGGCAAGATAGAAAGATAAAGGGAAGAAAGGAATGAAGGAAGTTAGGAAGAAAGGAGAAAGAGAAAAAGAAAAAGAAAGAAAGAAAGGAAAGAGAAAGATAGAGAGAAAGAAAAAAGAAGGAAAGAAGGAAGGAAGGGAAGAAAGAGGGAGGGAGAGAGGAAGTTTAGAGGGAGAGAAAAAAGAAAGAGAAAGAAAGAAAGGCAAGATAGAAAGATAAAAGGAAGGAAGGAGGTTAGGAAGAAAGAAAGAGAGAAAGAGAAAGAAAGGAAAAGAGAAAGAAAGCAAACATAAAGATAGAGAAAGAAAAGAAAGGAAGGAGGGAAGGAAAAAGAGAAAGAAGGAAGGAGGATGGGAGAGGAAGAAACAAAGGAAGGAAAGAGAAAGAAAAAGAAAGAAAGTTGATAGAGCAATAGAAAGTAGGCAGGCAGGAAGGCAGGAGGAAAGAAAAAAGAAAGAACAATTCAATAGTTATGTTGGAGTTGAGGGTAATAAGTTTATCATAAAGGCCCTTTCTTTAGCTCTTCAAGGTCCGGACCGGTCCAAGAGCAAAGCTATGGGGAAAATGTCTCATAGCATTTTTCTAACCCTTCTTACTGCAAAGAATTCCCTCGGATGTCCGTGTTTCCCGTGTTCTACAAAACCCCTCTTCCTCAAGGAATCCCCTTTCATACCTGGATCGTGACAATCCTGGGCAGGGGCTGCCGCGTGTTGGCACCCCCTTCTATGGCAATGCCCAAAGTCGGGGCACTCTTCGGCACCCGGATTAGATGTGAAGTTGGCTCCAGGAGTCCTGGCTGTAGGGAGATGGAGAGGAAGAGAACATCAGTGGAGGACGAGCAAAGTTGGCACGGGAATCATGGACGCGAAGGACTCGTCTCCAAAACTTTGACTAAAGTCCCGATTCTTGCCAGCTCATCTTTCCTGGGGAAGTCTTGAGTGCAAATTAAACCAGCTTGTTGCAAAATATTATGCGGTCTACAGAGAATACAGGGTGTGTGTGGTTGTATTTTTCTTTCTCTTTTTCCTTTTTTTGGGGGGGGTACCCTAAATTTAAACGGCAATGCTTCCCTCTAGTGGAGAAATGTGGCCACTAATTTCTGCCAAAATCGATGCTGTTTTTAATAAGCGCAAATCTTGTATCACTTACTCTACCGTGTTTCCCCCAAAATAAGACAGAGTCTTATTTTCTTTTGACCCCCAAAATAAGTGCTTATTTTTGGAGGAGGTCTTATTATTTTTGAGGTGCAGGAGGTGAAGAGCGTTGTGCTGCTGCTGTGTTGCAGTATTTTGGGGGAGGGTTTATTTCAGTGCATGAGCTCAAAAGCCCCGATTGGGCTTCTTATCCGGGGAGGTCTTATTTTGGGGAAAACAGGGTATTAAAATGTATAATTTACCGGATAGTGACATTTATTTTGTATAAATCACGAGGAGCGCCAGACTAGAAACTGGGGGGTCCCGAGTTCTAATTTTGCCTTGGGCAGAAAACCTAAGGCAAAACCTAAACCTAAATTCCATTCCATTCCATATTCTATTCTATTTTATTCTGTTCTGTTCCATTCCATTCCATTCTCTTCTATTCTAAATTATTCTATTCTATTCTCTATTCATTCCATATTCTATTCAAATCTTATTCTATTCTATTCTATTCTTATTCTATTCTATATTCTGTTCTATTCTATTCTATATTCTATTCTTATTCTATTCTATATTCTATTCTACTATTCTATTCTATTCTATTCTATTCTATTCTATTCTATATTCTATTCTATTCTATATTCTATTCTGTTCTATTCTATATTCTATTCTATATTCTATTCTATATTCTATTCTTATTTTATTCTATTCTATATTCTATTCTATTCTATTCTATTCTATATTCTATTCTCATTCTATTCTATTCTATATTCTATATTCTATCCTATTCTATTCTATATTCTATTTTATTCTATATTCTATATTCTATTCTATATTATTTTATTCTGCTCTAAATTATTCTATTCTGCTCTAAATTTATTCTATTCTACTCTATTCTGTTCTATATTATTTTATTCTGCTCTAAATTACTCTCTTCTCTTCTCTTCTTTTCTCTTCTTTCCTGTCCTGTCCTATCCTATTGTAATATGGGAGGACAAGGAACTGGGACAGGCTCTAGGATACCCCCCCACCCCCTTTGCCTGTTACTGGTGCTCGTGCCCGAGGGATGCCTCACCGGTTTGGGTCCTGCCTCCACCGCTCTGCCCACTCTGAGGACTCCCTGGGGACTTCGTGCGGGTGGCAGGCCCTGCAGCCGCTGACTCCTCTCCCTGCTGGTGCTCAGCTCCGCTTCCCCCAGATCAACGCCGCTGTCTTCGCTCAGCGTCTGCCCGCTGTCCGAGAGCTGGGAGAGCGTGGAGGCTGGGATGGGAAATGGCGAGAGACAAGCTGTTAAGGAGGCAGCAGAGCAGAGAGAGAGAGAGAAAATGGGAGGGTGCTGAGAACAGAGTCACAGAGTTGGATTCTTCTTACCAACCTCCAGGGATGGAGAACCCACGGCCTCTGGGGGCAAGCCTTTCCACCGGGTTAATTGATCTGGGATTATAGGATCACAGAATTGGAAGGGACCTTGGAGGTCTTCTAGACCAACCCCCCTGCGTTTTGCTTCTCATCCAAGACAGGAAAGTGGAGCTGAAAAAACTACTTGGATGAGAAGCAAAACTTCTTCAAAGGAAAAAAACACACACAAGGAAATCCAGTTGCCTCCTGAAAAAAAAACCTTTGGGACAACCATGTCCTGGATGACTGAGGACCTCTACAGACTTTTGTCCGATCTCTTCTTAAGAAACCTTTGAGTGTTGATGCATTCAAAACTTCTAGAGGCAAGCCGTTCCACTGGTTTATTGTTCCCACTGTCAGGAAATTTCTCCTTAGTTCTAGGTTGCTTCTCTCCTTGATTAGTTTCCATCCGTTGCTTCTTGTTCTACACTCAGGTGCTTTGGCAAATGCTTTTTGTCCTGCCTTCAGGTGCTTCCAAACATCGGAAGATCCTGTCATGTCATCCCTCATCCTTTTCTCTAGACTAGGTAGAGGTAAAGGTTCCCCTCGCACGTACGTGCTAGCCGTTCCCAACTCTAGGGGGCGGTGCTCATCTCCGTTTCAAAGCCGGAGAGCCAACGCTGTCTGAAGACGTCTCCGTGATCATGTGGCCGGCATGACTCAACGCTGAAGACGCACGGAACGCTGTTCCCTTCCCACCAAAGGTGGTTCCTATTTTTCTACTTGCATTTTTAACGTGCTTTCGAACTGCTAGATTGGCAGAAGCTGGGACAAGTCACAGGAGCTCCCTCCGTTACGCGGCGCTAGGGATTCGAACCGCCGACCTTTCTGAGTGACAAGCTCAGCGTCTTAGCCACTGAGCCACCGTGTTCCTTCTCTAGGCTAGCCATGCTCTGTTCCTGCAACCATTCTTCATATGTTTTAGCCTCCAGCCCCCTGATCCTCTTGGTTGCTCTTCTCTGCCCTCTTTCTAGAGTCTCCGCATCTTTTTTACATCGTGGCAAACAAAACTGGACGCAGGATCCCAAGTGTCGCCTTTCCAAGGCCTTATAGAGCGGTATTAACAATATGTGATCTTGATTCTGTCCCTCTGTTAATGCAGCCTAGGACGAATTGTAACATGGGACAACAAGGACAAATTCTGTGGATGCTCCAGGCAGACTTTTAAATGCAGCATTTTAAAAAAAAGAGGGGGGAGGGTTTGATTGCCTGGTTGTCTTTTAAAATGGTTTGTTGATTGGGGCCTGCTTAATATTCATTTTTGCAAGCCACCGAATAAGAGATGGATAATGTTTTCATTACGGGAAGAAGGTAGCCAGGCTGCTGGGGTACATAAATAAATAAATTTGCATGCAACAACTGTATATTTGGATGAAAATACACAACAGCTGCAACTGGCTGTCAGATGAGCGGAAGGAAGCCCTGGGGTCAGCTCACCTCTCTTCTCACTGAATATGTTATCAAGGGCAAGTTCTTGAATGCTCCCTCTCACTTTACAGATTGTGCACTATCCATGTTAGATAAGGAAGGAAGAAGGAAGGAAGGAAGGAAGTTACGAAGGAAGTCAGGAAGAAAGGAGAAAGAGAAAGAAAGAGAAAGATAGAAAGAAAAGAAAGGGAGGAGGGAAGGAAGGAAGCCAGGAGAAAGAGAAAGGAAAGATAAAGATAGAAAGAAAAGAAAAGGAGAAGGGAAGGAAGGAAGGAAGTCAGGAAAAAAGGAGAGGGAAAGAAAGAAAAGAAAGAGAAAGGAAGTTAGAAAGCAAGTCAGGAAGTTAGGTGAAAAAGAAAGAAAAGAAAGCTAAAGATAGAAAAGAATGGAAGGAGGAGGGAAGGAAGGAAGAAAGAGAGATAGAAAGTGAGAAAGGAAGGAAGGAAGTCAAGAAGGAAGGAGAAAAAGAAAGAAAGGAAAGATAAAATAGAAAGAAAAGAATGGAAGGAGGTGGGAAGGAGGGAAGGAAGGAAGAAAGAAAGAGAGAGAGAGAAAGAAAAAAGAAAGTCAGTGAGTCAGGGAAGGAAAGAAGGCAGAAAGAAAGAGTCAGGGAAGGAAGGAAGGCAGAAAGGAAGAGTTAAGGAAGGAAGGAAGGAAGGAAGGAAGGAAGGAAAAGTCAGGGAAGGCAGGCAGGCGAAAGGAAGTGTCAGGGAAGGAATCAGAGGAAGGAAGGAAGGATGGAAAGAAGGAAGGAGTTGAGTCAAAGAAGCATTTCAAAGGAACGAAGCGGTCACCTCTCGCTTGAGGCAATGGCTTGACTTCATTCACATCCGGTTCGTTATTCGGCCGATGAACTTCCACCATGATAAAGTGCTGAGTATTCCCCACTTCAAAACTGCCTTTCTCCCCGGGAGGGGAAGCAGCCGGGTGGGCGGGAAGGGGCGGGAGGGTAGGGGAGCTTGGGGCTGTGCCAGCCGTCTCCGGGGAAGCCTGTTTCAACCGGGCCGGCGACTGGATCCGAGGGAAAGGCAGCATGGGGTGCTGGTTGAGCGTCAACAGTCGGGCCTCTACGGGCCTCCTCGAAAGGCGAGTCACTGGAGAGATGGAGGCGTAGATGGAGCCGGAGGCCGAGTCCTCCATGGAAGAGCCGGTGGTGGCGCTGGAGGCGAGGCTGTGGGTGTCCTTCTCGGAGAGGCTGGAAGATGGCACGGGGCTTTGAGGAGCCATGAAGAACAGCCCCGACTGGGAGGATTCAGAAGATCCCAAACTGGGTTTGTGAGCTTGGTCTGAAGGATCTGCCCGTGTCTGACAGGAAGGAGCCGGAGGTGAGGGCCTAAAGGCTGGAAGTTCTTCATAGAAAGAGGAGACATCGTCCTAAACAGGAAGAGGAAAGAAGATTCAGACATGGCCACAAGAGGGCCAGCTAGTTTCAGGCTGAGGTCCATCCTTCTGCTCTGAGGGAGACGTCAGGGCTGGAGCTCCCAGCTGAGGAAAGGACCTTGCCAGAAACAAGCATAGATTCAGCTGAATATGAACTACTTAGATGGATGTGGGCCGTACAACTGCGCTACATATTTAAGCTACAGCCAATGAATTAACTGTGGTTCAGTGACTGACTGCGAATTTAGTCATTGCTTAAAGATATAGCATAAAGAGTCCCTAGCACATGGGAAGAAAGAACGGCAACCGTTTCATAGATCAACATTCCCCCTCACCCCCAGAACTGTTAAAACTTGGGGAGCAATCAGTTGAAGAGCCCCTTGAGACGATCTCTTACCAGGGAGATGTCAGGTAAGGCATTGATCCTGGTTTGGCTTCCACTCCGGCCCCCATCGGAAGAATTCTGGCAAGCAGGGAAAGAGCAAGGAATGTGATGTCACAGAAGGATTCGACCCCAAATCCTTTCAGTGAGGAAAGCTCTTCTCCGTTCAATTGTTCAGGATCGCTCAGTCTCTCTCTCTCTCTAATAAAAGTTGGAGTAACTGACTTCGGAAATTGGACCCTGCTTTGCATTTTGGCTGATTCTCAGCAGCAGAAAGCCTTGGAAGTAGAGACTGGCATTGGGTTTGAATGAAAGGTCCATCTCATCACTCTTGTTAAGACTAAATATAGTGATTTTTGTAATAGATTGGGAAGCTTAAGGAAGCAGGAAAACTGCACTCAAAGGTCACCCAAAGCCAAAACACCACCAACTATTTATTCTCATTCTCTCTCTCTCTCTCTCTCTCTCTCTCTCTCTCTCTCTCTCTCTCTCTCTCCTATTTATCTATCCATCAATCCATCCATTTATCTATGTACCCAGCTATTTATTATTTATCTATTATTTATCATCTACCTTTGCTCCATTTCTGTGTCTATCCATCCATCTATTCTTCTCTTATCCATCCATCATCTATCTATCTATCTATCTATCTATCTATCTATCTATCTATCTATCTATCTATCTATCTATCTATCTATCATCTATCAGTAAGTATTTCAATCCATCCTCTTTCTCATCTATTTTCTTTCCCTCTCTCCTTTCTCTATCACACTGGCCATTTCATAACGAAGGCAACTGTCAAATCTGTACTCCCCCCCCCCCATCACGTCTTTTCTTCTCCCTTCAAAGTCCTTTCTTCTAACTCAAATCTCCTTGCCTGGCTTCGTCTAAGAAGTCAACAAACAACCTCTCCTTGATGCACAAGGGGGCAGTCGATCACAAGTTTCCCAAAAATCTGAGAAACCTCAGGAAGAATTGCAAAGAAAGAGAGAAAGAGAGAAGGAAAGAAAAAGAAAGAGAAAGAAAGAGAGAAAGAAAGAAAGAAAGAAAGAAAGAAAGAAAGAAAACGCATTGCCACTACCCCCCCCCCCCCATTGTGGCTGGCTCCGTTTTTAAAGCCAATTTGGGAAGCAACGAGCCTCCGTGATCAGCCTGAGCTGTTTTCAATTAGTACAAAGCACAATTAGCCCCCTGCTAATAAAACATGACAGCGATTGGAGAAATCCTTAAGAGGAAGGTGAGAGGAGCAAGGCTGGGCTGCTGTTTGACAAGAGAGCAAGAAGCAAAATGGAAATGTTTTTTTTTAGAGGCAATGATCAACCATCAGTAGCAAAACGGTGCACTGAATGAAATTTGGTAAAATGG
Source organism: Natrix helvetica (assembly GCF_964273705.1). Classification (NCBI taxonomy): domain Eukaryota; kingdom Metazoa; phylum Chordata; class Lepidosauria; order Squamata; family Natricidae; genus Natrix; species Natrix helvetica. Next base: position 4,145,109 of record NC_138565.1, read on the forward strand.
GACCGTTAGAGTTGTAACCTGCTGGTGGCCAGCGGAATTGGCAGCAGAGTCAGAGAGTGAGGAGGGTTGGGGAGGAACATGGGCCAGTCCTGGGGGCTGAGGAAAGCTCAGACGAGGGCTCTGCGTCGGAGGCAGAGAGGGAGCTAGACAGCAGTGAGGCAGAGGAACAGCTGGAGCCTGTTCTCAGTGTGCGCATGCGCAGAGCTGCCAGAGGACAAGAACAACTCAGAAAGCAGGGTCGACTTGGGAGTAAAGCCACACCTTGGAGGTGATTGGCCCCTCCCATAGGAAACAAAAGAGGAGCGAATGGGGAGGGGGCTTTTGCAGGAAACAATTCGTTCCTTCGGTCGTTTCAAGAGTGGAAAGTTCTATTTGTGACTATAAGAGACTCTGTGCCAAGTTTTGCTTTGCCCTGTGTTTGGAAACTAGTTATCTGGCAGCTCTCCAAGCGAGATAAGGTTCGTGTGGATAAATACCTGTATTTGCCTGTAGCAGGTTTTCGAATGGTTCACCACTTTACGAGTGGATCCCCGGTTCACTTAGGACCGTGATGGCCCCAAGTCTTCTATCTGGATCCCCTAACTCGATCTTCCTGTTTCTTGTCCAACACACCCCACTGTTCGAAGTTAGGCTTCCTGAGAAAGCATAAATCACAATCTTAGTCCCCAAAACTCTCTTTTATTTATACGGTTGTGAATTATGGTCATTCACAGCCCATAATGATTCACAAACAGTCTGTGAAGATTTCGACGGATGTCTGCTCGAGTTGCCGCAGTCTTTCAGGATAACGTTGATAAGCGCCTGCCTTTATCCCCCTTGAAACGCTGCCAGAGACCTAATTGCTCATTAGTTTTGGAAGGTCAAACGTAGCACAGAGTCAAACAGGACTTCTCAGAGCTTGAACAGAGTAAGATGAACAAATTATTTCCTACACAAAGGCTAACGTCCATTTGCTCCTCTTTTATGTGTTATGGGAGGGGCCAATCATCTCCAAGCCTTACTCCCGAGTCGTCCCTTTTGTCTCAACTGTTCTTGCCTTCTGGCAGCTCTGCGCATGCACACACTGGGAACAGGCTCCAGCTGTTCTTCTGCCTCACTGATGTCTGACTCTGAAGGCAGCTGGTAACTGTCAGACGGCCCTGGCCCCATCTCTGCCTCCGACACAGAGCCCTCATCAGAGCCTTCCCCAGACTCCAGGACTGGCCCATCTTCCTCCCCAACCTCCTCACTGTCCGAATCTGCTGCCAGCTCCACTGGCAGGCCACAATACACACACAGACACACATACAGATACACACACTTCAGAAATTGCTTACCTCCATCAAATCAATCAGCCACAAGAGCCTCTCCTGGCCACGTGGGTTGATGTGGACACAGCGTGCGGTAGATGGAAAAGGTGGAGAGGAAGAAATAGGTTAGAAACTTAAAAAATGAAAACGCAGTCTAAGCAAAACCCGGGTAGAGCAATCTCCTTCCCCCGCCCAGCCCCCCTCACGGATCTCATCGCCCTCGGATGATGAAAAGCGAATTGACTTTCACAAAGGAGTTCTCCAGGGAGAAGTTGGAGCCCTGAAATGTGACAGCCCTGTATTTATTGGATCGCAAGTTGGCCGAGCTCTCCCTGGAGAAAGCTGTTCCTTCCACTGAAGGCCAATACATTGCACAGGTCAGAAGGAGGGCTGAGAAAATATCTACAGGAACACACACAAACACACACACACACCCGCGTCCTGGACACAAACTTGTTTCAACTCCTCCCCTCGGGACGGCGCTGTAGGGCATTGCACAGCAAAACAACCAGACACGCAGAGAGTTTTTTTCTCCCTCATGGCATCGCTCTGCCAAACGCCTAGTCGTGTTTCAAGTCTATTTATCCATGTTGTTTGGTTGTAGTGTTATTGTCCTTCTTATCATCTTCTTTGCTGCCCCCTTTTTTATTGGCATTATTATTCTGTTGTTTTGCATGTACGCCAAGTGGTTCTGTACCGGAGACAAATCCCTTGTGCGCTTAATCAGACATGGCCAAATAAAATATTTTCTTCTCTTCACTCCTGCCCCCTTCCTTCCTCCTCCCTTCCTCTCCTTTCTTTTCTTTTTCCTCTCCTCTCCTTCCTTCTCTCCCTCTTTTCTCCCCTTCCTTCCTTATTTCCTCTTTCCTCCCCTTTCCTTCTTTTCTTCTTCCTCTCCTATCTCCTTCCTTCCTTCCATCTTTCCTTCCTTCCTGCCTCCTCCCCTCCTCTTATTTCCTTCTTTCTTTTTCCTCTCCTCTCCTCTCTCCTTCCTTCCTTCCCTCTATCCCTTTCCTTCCTCTCTGCCTCCTCCCCTCCCCACCTCTCCTTTTCCTTTTCCTTTCCCCCTCCTTCCTTCCTTCCCCCTCCCCTCCCCGTCTCTCCTCCTTTCCCCCTTCCACTAACCACCCTTGACTTAAACAGCCACAGGTTTTCAAACTGTCTGAGCTGGTTTTACACAGCTGGGTCGGCTGTCAACAGAGGAAAAGAGCGATGGGATTTCAGTTTGCTTTAGCAGATCAATCGGGCTGCCCTTTGCGCGCTTGCTTGTTTTGCAAGGTGAATGAAAGCTGTTTGGCAGAAAGACAGGATGGAGAAATGAGAGGATGCCTCTGCAGAGAAAACTGGGGAGAGAGAGAGAAAGGAATGACTCCTTCTCTTCGCTCTCATCCAAGACCTTTAGACGCGGTTCCTTCAGAAAAAAACCTTGGGCGGCTGATCCAAGTGGATTAAAAAAGGGCCAGTCAATCAAATAGGACATTAAGAGGGAGGGGCTCACTTCCCCATGGCTCGGGAGGGCCTGCTTCTAACTTGAACGGCCGTCGGCGTAAAAGGAGGACTAATTTAGGAAAGGTAATTGCATCGTGACAGCAGAAAAAAGCAGAGCATCTTTTTAAAAAAGACAATCCTTTCTTCCCGTTGGTGATTTTTTTTCCAGGCGGGCGTGGGAAAATACAAACAGATATTAAAAAGTCCTTCGGTTTTGCTGATTACGAATCTTCCTAGCTGCTTCTGTTACTTGGCCGCCAAAAAAAAGAAGAGTTTTAAAAATGTATTTATGCTTTATTCAATGGCATGAGATTTTTTTTGCAAGCGGCAGCTCCCATCACCATCAGATGCATTGCAAAGCTTTGCATAAAAATTGGTTAGCTGGAAAAGGTGATCCTGGCCTTCTCCTGATTTTCTGTTGCTAGAGGCTAACACAGATCTCCTCCTGTTGTGTGTTGCTTGGTGGCATCACACATTCAGGAGTGGGGCGTGTTTGCAGTCGTTTTTAATGAGAGCTACTTTGCACACTGCACCTTGGATGAGATACATAGAATCAAAAGCTAGATGGGACCTTGGAGGTCTTCTAGTCCAACCCCCTGCTTAGGCAGGAAACCCTACACCACTTCAGGCAAATGGTTGTCCAATCTCTTCTTGAAAATCTCCAGTGTTGGAGCATTCACAGCTTCTGGAGGGAAGCTGTTCCACTGGTTAATTGTTCTCACTCTCTGGAAATTTCTCCTTAGTTCCAGGTTGCTTCTCTCCTTGATTAATTCCCACCCATTGCTTCTTGTCCTGTCTTCAGGTTGAACCCTTATTCTTCGTTGCAGGTTTATTCTGCCTACTGCCAGCAGTTCGATCCTGACCAGCTCAAGGTTGATCCTCCCATCTTTCCAAGGTCGGTAAAATGAGGACCCAGATTGTTGTGGGCAATAGACTGACTCTGTAATCCATTTAGAGAAGTGGTATATAAGTCTAAGTGATATTGCTATCTATCTATCTTTATGACTGTTTGTCTACCTGTCTGGCTCTTTTCATTCTTCCTTCCTTCCTTCCTTCCTTCCTTCCTATCATCTATCTATCTATCTATCTATCTATCTATCTATCTATCTATCTATCTATCTATCTATCTATCTATCTCATCTATCATCTCTCTCCCTCTCTTTCATCTACCAATCTACCTATCTACTTATCTATAATACATCAGTCACCATATCTGTCTGTCTGTCTGTCTGTCTGTCTGTCTGTCTGTCTATCTATCCATCCATCTCATCTATCATCTTTCTCTCCCTCTCTCGTCTGTCTGTCTGTCTGTCTGTCTGTCTGTCTGTCTGTCTGTCTATCTATCCATCTATCTATCAGCTGTGGTGGCCCAGAGGTTAGAATGCAGTATTGCAGGCTAATTCTGCCCACTGCCAGCAGTTCGATGCTGACTGGCTCAAGTCAGCCTTCCATCCTTCCAAGGTGGGTAAAATGAGGACCCAGATGGATGTGGGCAAGAGGCTGACTCTGTAAACTGCTTAGAGTAGGCAGTAAAAGCACTGTGAAGCGGTATATAAACCGAAGTCCTCTTGCTGTTTAAAGGACTCCCTTCACAGCTGGCCTCGAAAACCCAACCTGTTCCCTGAGGCTTTGCAGGAGTCCAGGCATTCAACCAACAGCCTTGTCAAACAGCCTTGCTCTTCCTGAGCCTGCTAATGAGGCTTTGATGAAAGGTGTTTTTATTACCAGCAAATTGATTTCCTGGCCCTCGGGGCTGCACATTTAAAAAGGCGATTATGCTAACTTCATTTGGCAGGGATGGGAGATGGGAGAAGGCAAGACCCAGGTGTCTTCTTCATTTCTTGGAAAGAGTCGATTTCCCCCCTGTATTATTCCTTCTCCCAGTGGCTTTCAGCCTAGGCAGTTCTCAAAAGTGTTTTCCCCCAACCCTTGCCCCCGTAATTGGAAGAAATTTTTTGGAAAGTGTGGTTGGCAACGAGAAAATAAACGATACCTTTTCTATGATGCTTCCACTCTCTACAAATCCTTTCCTTGGAAAAAGAATATATTAACCGATGACGTTCCCTAGTTGGGTAGGGAAACGTCTGCAAGAAAGCCACCAAGCTCAGAGAGCACTAAGGATCCCACAGTCCTCCTCTTCCTCCTCCTCCTCTCCCCTGCAAACGCCACTCCCTTCTAGCACTGATGATGTCACCTAGTCAGGTAATGAAACGTCTACAAGATGACAAGCAACCTCGGGGAGCAGCAAGAATTCCACTGTGTTTTTTAACAGGATGGTCACGGATTTACAGATGAACAGAGTTGGAAGGGACCTTGCAGGTCATCTAGTCCAACCCCCTGCCGGAGAAGCAGGAGACCCTGCTTTTTAAATTTGCCTCTACTAAATCTTCGCTGCCTTCTCAACTCCTGAGCTCCCATTCATTGTCCTATTTTTGCAGTCACTGGCAACTGAATTTTCTACCCAGTCAGTCCTCAGTTTTACAACATTTCGCCCCACTTCACGACCTCTCTTGCCACAGCCGTTAAGCGAATCCCCGCAGTTGATAAGTTAGTAACACGGATGTTAAGCGAACCTGGCTTCGATTTTGCTCTTTCGGAAGGTCGCAAAAGGGCCGGTCGCCTGACCTTGGGACCCAGTAACGGTCATAAGTATGAGTCAGTGGCCCAGAATTTTGATCAGGGGACCACTGGGGAATGGTACAGCGGTCGTATGTGTGAAAAATGGCCCTATTCGTCAGGCACTGTTTGTCAGGGCCGTTGCAACTATGTACGGTCACTAAATGGACTCTTGTAAGTCGAGGACTACCTGTGTAAGGGGAGAAGGACACGGAGGGCCAAAATGGGAGAGCCGAGCCTGAGACAACCATACCTACCCGAGCCGAACTAGCGGTGGTCGAGGTCAAATGGCTTTCGGTGCACGAGGCAGAATCACTGTAGGACGTTGTGGAGTAACCATCGGTTCCGGTCCCCGAAGGCTGCCGGGCTTTCATGAATTCTATTTCCCGCTTAAGAACCAAGTTGTCAAAATGCTCCAGGTCTTGTGGTGATACGACCCCTCTGACCTCCGACAGGAGGGAGAACTGCAGAAACAAGATGGGAAATGAAACTGAACGTGTGTTCTGACTCAGAGCCTGAAGCAAACTCCTGGTCCCGACAAAAACCCCTTTTATTAATTCGCCATGAATTCTGCTCATTCACATCCAGCAAAGTGTTTCGAGGGTGGATTTATGGTCACAGACCTTATCTGGCTTGGAGAGCTGCCAGGCCGATCTCTGCAAAACCCGGCAAGGAGTTTCAGAGAGTCACAAACCAATGAAGCGAACTCATGGCCTCCTGCAAGCTCCACTCCCCTTTCGCTCCTCTTTTATTTCCTCTGGGAGGGGCCATTCATCGTCCACCTGTGGCCTTACTCCCAAGTCAACCCCTGTTCTTTAGCTCTTCCCTTTGTCTACGCATGCGCACACTGGGAACAGGCTCCAGCTGTTCGTCTGCCTCACTGATGTCCGACTCTGAAGGCAGCTGATAACTGGCATACAGCCCTGGTCCCCTCTCTGCCTCTGACGCAGAGCCTTCCCCAGACTCCTGGACTTGCCCATGTTCCTCCCCAACCTCCTCACTGTCCGGCTGGCTGGCCACAACAACCTACAGACAGAATCTTGCCAGACTAAAGTAACTAACCGAATAACTATAGACACTCTCTGTGAACTGCTAGGGAGGGACCGTCACAACCCTTTCCCTGCCTACCCGACATTCCGATCTCCCCTGGCTCTTCGCCCTCTGGGAAGCAGCAGCAGCCCCCTCCTTCTCTCCAGGGAATCCAGACCTCATTCCGCCACACTCACTTTGGCGTGGGTGTTGAGCAGTTCAAAGAGAGCAAGGACGAGGGAATCAATGGAGATGTTCTTCTCCTTGTATTCGTCCAGGTAGTAGGCCATGGTAGTCCTCTCGGGTCCGTTCAGGAGATGCCGTGCGTTTTCCTCCAGCATCACTCGGTTTTGGTTCACGAGGCTACTCAACGTTACTTGAGATCCCGTAAGGCCTTTGTAAAAAGATGGCTAGGAGGAGAGGAATACAAAGCACAACTTTTGGAGAATTAATTAGGATTACCCAAACCGTGGCCGCTTAATTTACTGAACATTTGGCGCAAGCCACCCCTCGTAATAAATACAGACAGAGAAAGGATGCTGGCTAATAGATAACGAAGCACCCAATTATAAGGAGAGGAATACGGTAAATTTAAGGGATTTATAAGTGCTCGTATTTTCAGAATGGCATTTTCCCCAAAGCAATTATATTGCAGGAATAATATTATTGTAGGCATTAAGCAGAAGAGCCTTCTTTTTTTAGAACTAAAATATCGGCTTCTTGTTTTACAACACATGAATGAGAGTGGTTTTCTTTCTTTTTAATTCAAGTTTTTTTTAATTTTTAATACAAATTATACATATTACAGGAACAAAGTGTTGTCTTTTCTTTTACCTCCTCTCATTTAGATAGTCCATTTTACATCATAGCTTTGTTTTCACTTTCGGCCAAATTATTCTCTTTCATCTCTATAGTTATTTTTTTCTTAATACGAAAACAATGCCTTCAATCGCCCCTTCAAAATCACACCAAATTTTATAATACAATAGCAAGACTTGGAAGGGACCTTGGAGGTCTTCTAGTCCAACCTCCTGCCTAGGCAGGAAACCCTATACCGTTTCAGACAAATGGCTATCCAATGGCTAACCTTTTACAACCCAATGTAAAAAAGATGTGGAGACTCTAGAAAGAGGGCAGAGAAGAGCAACCAAGATGATTAGGGGACTGGAGACTAAAACATATGAAGAACGGTTGTAGGAACTGGGTAGGTCTAGTTTAATGAAAAGAAGGACTAGGGGAGACAGGATAGCAGCCTTCCGATATCTCAGGGGCTGCCACAAAGAAGAGGAAGTCAAGCTATTCTCCAAGGCACCTGAGGGTAGAACAAGAAGCAATGGGTGGAAACTAATCAAGGAGAGAAGCAACTTAGAACTAAGGAGAAATTTCCTGACAGTGAGAACAATTAATCAGTGGAACAGAAGTTGCCTCCAGATGTTGTGAATGCGCCAACACTGGACGTCTTTAAGAAGATGTTGGACATCCATTTGTCTGGTGTAGGGTTTCCTGCCTAAATAGGGGGTTGGACTAGAAGATCTCCAAGGTCCCTTCCAACTCTGCTATTCTATTTCTCTTAAATCGAAATTCCAAATCAAGATTTCAGCAAATAGAATAGAGGGAGCGGAAACGCAGCGGTTTCCCAGACGTTGCTGAATGCGCAATGCCTTTCCTCCCAGGCCAAGCTACCTGGGGCTATGGGGAAATGCGTTTAAGAAACATCTGGAGGTCGAATATGTATTCAGGGCTGCAGCAGGTTCTTATATTTGTTTTTTCCCCCCTTCCTTGCATTTCGGCTGTATTTCAAACGCTCAACCATCTCATTACCTGCTGGGGGTTATGAATGCTGATGGGAACACGCTCAGTTTTAACCTTGACACCTTGGCACTCTTCCTTTCCAGTAATTTCTCCAGCCATGGAAAAAGCTGGATTGGAGAAAGGAACGAGGCGGTGGGCGTTTGATGACCCTGAAACGCAGCGGGACGGACGTGAGCAGGGAGCCTGCTGAGAGGAGCCTGTGAATGCTGGGAACGTTGATTGGAAGGTAGCTTTGTCTTTTTTTAAAAAAAAAAAAACCCAGGCTGATTGCTCTTGGGGAACATGAGAGGGATGCTTCTGCCCGCCGGCAGGTTTTCAGCCTGCGAGGAGAATTAGGGGAGGGAAGCGCTATGGGCCTGAGAACGTAAGAGAAGGATTGATGAGTCTGTCCATGGTCCCCTTCACTCAGCATCTGTTTTCCAAAGGGACCAAGTGAGGGCGAAGGGATGCTTGTAAATAGAAGATAGAGAGTTTTTCCTCCTCCTCTCTTCTTCATTCTCCTTCTTCTCTTCTCTCCTTCTATTCTCCCCCTTCTCTTCCTCTTCCTTCTCCTCCTCTATTCTTCCTCCATTCACCTCCTCTTCTTCCTGCTTCTCCTCTGTTCTTCATTTTCCTCCCTCTCCACCTCTATTCTTCCTCCATTCTCCACCTCCTCCTTCTCCTCTTCTATATTTCCTCCCTTGTCCTCTTCCTCCTCTATTCCTCCCTTCTCCACCTCCTCTTCTATATTTCCTTCATTCTCCTCTTCCTCCTTTCTATTCCTCCCTTCTCCACCTCCTCTTCCTCCTCCTTCTCCCCTTCTATATTTCCTTCCTCCTCCTCCTTCTATTCCTCCCTTCTCCACCTCCTCTTCCTCCTCTTTCTCCTCTTCTATATTTCCTCCACTCTCCTCTTTCTCCTCTATTCCTCCCTTCTCCACCTCCTCTTCCTCCTCTTCCTCCTCTTCTATATTTCCTCCACTCTCCTCTTCCTCCTCTATTCCTCCCTTCTCCACCTCCTCTTCCTCCTCCTTCTCCCCTTCTATATTTCCTTCATTCTCCTCTTCCTCCTTCTATTCCTCTTTTCTCCACCTCCTCTTCATTCTCTTTCTCCTTTTCTATATTTCCTCCATTCTCCTCTTCCTCCTTCTATTCCTCCATTCTCCACCTCCTCTTCCTTCTCCTTCTCTCCTATATTTCCTCCATTCTCCTCCTCCTCCTCCTCTATTCCTCCATTCTCCTCCTCCTCCCCTACTCTTCCTCCATTCTCCACCTCTTCTTCCTCCTTCCTCCATTCTCCTCCCTCCTCTTCCTCCCTTCGCAACTGGCATTAAAAGGAATGAAGATAAGAGGGAATCTTCAAGATTAACTGTTCATAAGCCTGTTTCCCATGGATTTTTTCCAGGGTCCTTTGAAATTTTGTGGGAAGGAAGCAGTGAAATGTTATTCTGTTGGAAGCACCATAAAGAAGCCACTTCATGTTCCCAGGAAACCAACCCGTCCTTTGCAGTTGTCACTCTGTTGAGTTGTACAGCTTAGTTCTTCCCCTCTGGTGCCACTTTCCTACGCACTGCAGCTGCCGGTGTTCCACCTAGCATCGAGAGCAGGCTCACCTTTGGGATCAATTGTCCTTTGAAGAGTTTCATTGCACATACCGCCGAGGGTAAAAGCATAAATTGGTTCTGAAATTTTGGACCAATTGAATTTCTGCCGTTTGCCTCTTTAGCGTTTATTCCTGAAATTGCTTTCTCCCTTAGTTTGGAGAGCCCTCGAAAATCCTGAAGGACTCTTAAGGGGAAGACACCTCAACCTGGCAACTCCTTGAGTAATAGAGAATAATAATTGGCTTTCTGGAGTCAGAAAGGGGATCGTACGTAACGCTGTAATTACAGCTAATCTGTATATTAGTGTCTATAAGCCACGGTGGTGCAGTGGTCGGAGTGCGGTACTGCAGGCTACTTCTGCTGACTGCCGGCTGACTGCAATTTGGCAGTTCAAATCTCACCAAGCTCAAGGTGGACTCAGGCTTCCGTCCTTCTGCAGTGGGTAAAATGAGAACCCAGGTTGATGGGGGCAAGAGGCTGACTCTGTAAACCACTAAGAAAGGGATGTAAAGCACTGTAAAATGGTATAGAAGTCTAAGGGCTATTGCTAAGTGCTAAGTCCCTATCCCTCCCTCCCTCTTTCCCTCTCTCTTATCTGTTTGTCTGTCTGTCTGTCTGCCTGCCTGCCTCCCTGCCTCCCTCCCTACCTACCTACCTACATACATACATACATACATACGTACGTACGTACGTACATTCACGATGGCGCAGTGGTTAGAGTGCGGTACTGCAGGCTACTTCTGCTGACTGCTGGCTGCCTGCAATTTGGCAGTTCAAATCTCACCAAGCTCAAGGTTGACTCGTCCTTCCGAGGTGGGTAAAACGAGGACCCAGATTGTTGGGGGCAAGAGGCTGACTCTGTAAACCGCTTAGAGAGTGGTTTAGAGAGCAGCCAATCACCTCCAAGGTGTGGCTTTACTCCCAAGACAACCCTGCTTTCTTAGCCGTTCTTGTCTTCTGGCAGCTCTGCACATGCGCACACTGGGAACAGGCTCCAGCTGTTCTTCTGCCTCACTGCTGTCCCTCTCTGCCTCCGACGCAGAGCCCTCGCCTGAGCTTTCCTCAGCCCCCAGGACTGGCCCATGTTCCTCCCCAACCTCCTCACTCTCCGACTCTATTGTCAATTCCACTGGCCAACGGCGAGCCACAACCAATGCTAGAAGGGAGGGGACATCACCATTCAACCCCCAAGCTGCAAATATCCTCTTCTATCGATGCCATAGCTGTTATCGTGTTTTATTACTCCCCCCCCCCCCTCCATCTTCCCGAAAATTCAAACTGCTTATCGTGCAACTTTTGCTCTGCAGGAAACGAAGGCTAACAAGCTCCAAGGGAGCAGCACAGAAAGAGTCTCGTAAATCTCTAAGTCCGCAGAAGCCACCTCTGCCACCTTGGCAGGTGTCCGTTTTAAGAAAGGTCAGGAGGCGGTTTTGTTGCTTTAGAAGTAGAAACTCTGCAAAATATTCAGAGGTGGACCAGCAGCGGTGCTTCTTGTTCTGACTGAGGCTTCCCCCAAAAAGCCCGAAGCAGATTCCTGGTCCCGACAAAAACCCCTTTTTATTAAACGAATGTGAATTCCTCTCATTCCCATTCAGCAAAGGTCTGGTAGACAATCTTTCAAAGGTGTATTTATGACCACAGACCTTATCTAGCTTGGAAAGCTGCCATCTAAATATTTTCCCAATGAGGTGCTGTGCAAGGAAAGATTGGGCACAGAGTCTCTGAGATTCACAGACAGATCTTCACACTCCTGAAACGAATCTAACGACCAAACGAACAAATTGTTTCCTGCAAAAGCCCTCTCCCCTTTCGCTCCTCTTTTATTTCCTATGGGATCGCCAAATCACTGAAATAAGCGCTCGGCCTTATTTTCGGGGAGGTCTTATTATTTTTGAGGTGCAGGAGGCGGCGAGCGTGGTCACCTCATGGCTGCTGTTGTGTTGCAATATTTTCAGGGAGGGCTTATTTAAGCGCATGCGCTCAAAAGCCCGATTGGGCTTCTTATCCGGGGAGATCTTATTTTCGGAGGAACAGGGTATGTTGATGGAAGGACACTTTGATTCCGAAACACGGATGAATGTTGAGACTCCCTGAACAAATGTTTCGCTGAGGAATCAAATTGTTCAGGTCAATTGGGGTTGTAAGTTGAGAACTTACAACCCCTGGAACAGAACAGGAACAGAACAGGAAGCTAGCTTCAAAATGTCCCACCTTACCTTTGGTGTCGTCTCCCCCATGGGATCGTCAGAGGCCCTGCAATGAAAGACAGCTGTGATCACCAAAAAAAAGAAAGTTGGGAATGAAGATAGATGGAGATCTTAGCCATTGGGTGATGTTACAGAATAAGAGAATAACGGAAGGGACCTTGGAGGCCTTCTAGTCCACCCTCTGCTCAAGTAAGAGACCCTGTATACCATTTCAGACAAATGGCTGAATGTTGAACGTTGACAAATTTTGGAGATCAGAGGTGCATCAGAGATTAACAGAGTTGGAAGGGACCTTGTAGGTCCTTTAGTCTAACCCCCCTCCCCCTCATTCAAGCAGGAGACCCTACACCATTTCTGACAAATGGCAAATCCAGTCTCCTCTTGATGATGAAGCTCCCACAACTACTGAAGGCAACTTCTGCTACATGGGTTGATTGTTCTCATCGTCAGAAAATTTCTTCAAGTTCCCAAGGTTGAGAAACGCTGGTCTACTCTATCGCGGAGCTTAGCATTCTTAAGGAAAGAGCCCACGGCTCCCGTCCAACTGCCTGTGCTTACCACAAGCCCCTCCTGCAAAGGAACGCTGGTCTGAGGAGTGACACCCACCCTGCTGAATTGACCATCGTCTCTCCAATTTGAGAGCTGCCGATCCACTTGGTCTCATCCACCGTGGCCCGGGCGTGCGGAAGCCGTCCTACGTCTTTGATGGTCATGATGAGATGACGGGAGGACTTCAGGAGGTTCACGGCCTCGTCGTGGGAAATGCTGAGGAAGCTTCTTCCGTTGACCTCCAGAATCTGGTCTCCAATCTGTAGGGAAAGGGAGGAGAGAAGTGGCCGTTGGAAGTCCCCAAACTGCTTTTCGAAACGTTGGAGCTTCTTGGATGAGAAGCGAAATGTTTTCGAGGGGAAAACAATCAAGCTCAGAGATCACCAAGGACCCTGCAGTTGTCGTTGTCCTCCTCCTCCTCCTCTTCTTCCTCCTCTTCCTCCTCCTCCTCCTCCTCCTCCTCCTCCTCCTCCTCCCTCCACTCCACAAATCCTATTCCCTTCTAGCACTGATGATGTTACTTAGTTGGGTCATAAAATGTCTGCAAGAAAACAAGCCAGCTCGGAGATCACCAAGGACCCCACAGTTCTCCTCCTCCTCCTCCTCCTCCTCCTCCTCCTCCTCCTCCTCCTCCTCCTCCTCCTCCTCCTCTTCCTCCTCCTCCTCCTCCTCCTCCTCCTCCTCCTCCTCCTCCTCCTCCTCCTCCTCCTCCTCCCTCCACTCCACAAATCCTACTCCCTTCTAGCATTGATGATGTTACTTAGTTGGGTCTGCAAGAAAACAAGCAAGCTCGGAGATCACCAAGGACCCCGCAGTTCTCCTCCTCCTCCTCCTCCTCCTCCTCCTCCTCCTCTTCCTCCTCCTCCTCCTCCTCCTCCTCCTCCTCCTCCTCCTCCTCCTCCCTCCATTCCACAAATCCTACTCCCTTCTAGCACTGATGATGTTACTTAGTTGGGTCTGCAAGAAAACAAGCAAGCTCGGAGATCACCAAGGACCCCGCAGTTCTCCTCCTCCTCCTCCTCCTCCTCCTCCTCCTCCTCCTCCTCCTCCTCCTCCTCCTCCTCCTCCTCCTCCCTCCATTCCACAAATCCTACTCCCTTCTAGCACTGATGATGTTACTTAGTTGGGTCTGCAAGAAAACAAGCAAGCTCGGAGATCACCAAGGACCCCGCAGTTCTCCTCCTCCTCCTCCTCCTCCTCCTCCTCCTCCTCCTCCTCCTCCTCCTCCTCCTCCTCCTCCTCCTCCTCCTCCTCCTCCTCCTCCTCTTCCTCCTCCTCCTCCTCCTCCTCCTCCTCCTCCTCCTCCTCCTCCTCCTCCTCCTCCTCCTCCTCCTCCTCCTCTTCCTCCTCCTCTTCCTCCTTCTTCTCCTCCTCCTCCCTCCATTCCACAAATCCTACTCCCTTCTAGCACTGATGATGTTACTTAGTTGGGTCATGAAACGTCTGCAAGAAAACAACCAAGCTCAGAGAGCACCAAGGACCCCTCATTTCAACGCCGAGCTCCAAATAGTCTCCTTTTTTCCACAATGATTGATTTAACCCTCCCACCCCTTCGAATTGCAAACCAACAAAACACCCTCCATTCGCACAACACCCTAAATGACACACTTTTTAAAAAAAGAAGAAGATTTCAATAAGGTTAAAACTAACCAAGCTTCACTTTCAGGGAGAGGGGGCGGTCTATAAATTTAATAAAACCTAAAACCTAAACCTTTCGGTGGAAGCCCGGTCCCTGGGTTTGTAATTGACCTGGTTAAAAAGTAATTTTCTCTCTTGTCCAATAGCCAGCTAATTAACAGCGACGGAGAACATTGATCAACTCAGGCTTCCAATCTCTCATTCCTTCTCTTTGCTGGTTGAAATCAAATCCCAGGTCACCATCGACAAGGGCAGTGGTTGGAAATAGCCTTTAGGGTTTCTGCTTCTATTTCTCATCAACTGGCAATTCTCTCTTCCCACCCCCCCACCCCCTGGAGCTGCCTGCCATTTATAAAACAAGGCAAACTTGGCAAGAACAATGCCAGTGGGAAGAGAATCACATTAACAAATTTTATTGCCATCGTGACTCTCTTCCCCTCTACGGAGCGTTACATTTTTTTTTCATGCACAGGTGGCTTCATTTTATTTATTTCTTTGTTTGTTCGATTTGTCAAGCGTGTATAAGATAATAGATGTAAGTATTTGTGTTATTGGTTCGATTCCCAGTAAGGGCATGGCTAGCTGATGAGAGCTAAATAGCTTGAAATAGATCTATACTAGTCTCCCTTTAATTATTTATCAGCACAAATACAACACTAATAGATGTAAGTATATACAATATTATGAACACATGAAATGGGTATGAATAAACGGAGACAGTAGGGCAGGGGCAGTAGGCACGTGGGTGCGCTTTATGGACCTCTTAGGAATTGGGGTGAGGTCCACAATAGACAGTCTTAAGGTTAAGGGTTTGGGGGGTTTGGGGAACAAGCCACAGAGTCAGGTAGAGCATTCTAGGCGTTGACCACTCTGTGGCTGAAGTCGTCTTTTCTGCCATCGAGTTTGGAGCGGTTGACCTTGAGTTTGTATCAATTGTGCGGTCGTGTGTTGTTGTGGTTGAAGCTGAAGTAGTCATTGGCAGTTAGGACGTTGTAGCAGATAATTTTATGCACTGCGCTTAGGTGAGACCGAAGGCGGCGTAGTTCTAAGTTGTCCAAGCTCAAAATTTCAAGCCTGGTTGCATAAGGGATTCTACTGCGAGCAGAGGACTGGAGGACTCTTCTCGTGAAATACCTCTGGACCAGGGGTGGGTTCCTGCCAGTTCTAACCTCTTCTATAGAAGAGGTTCCACAAATCTACAGTGCCGTTTAGAACCAGTTCCAGCTCCCTCCCCCCGCCTGTCTGCACATCATCAAGATGAAGAGCGAGAGGAGGAATTCTAGGAGTTGGAAGTCCACAAGTCTTAAAGCTGTCAAGTTTGAACACCCCTGGTTTTTTTTTTAGGGGTGCCAGGGTCTTGTAACTTGACAGCTTTAAGACTTGCACACTTCAATGCCAGAGTTCCTGAGCCAACATGACTGGAGGAGGAATTCTGGGAGTTGAAGTCCACAAGTCTTAAAGCTGTCAAGTTTGAACACCCCCGGGTTTTTTTTTCTAAAGGGTTAGGGGTGCAAGGCTCTTGTAACTTGACAGCTTTAAGACTTGCGTGCTTCAAATGCCAGAGTTTCTGAGCCAACGTTTTGGTTGCTAAGCAAGAGCGTTGTTAAGTGAGCTTCACCACATTTTACAAGTTGGCCACGCCCACCCAGTCACATGGCCGGCAAGCCACTCCCATCCAGTCACATGGCCGGCAAGCCACTCCCACAAAGCAGGCCACACCTACAGAAGAGGTTCTAAAAAATTTTGAAACCCACCACTGCTCTGGACCAGCTCAATTGTATCAATGTCCGATATACAGTGTGGATTCCAGGCAGACGAGCTGTATTCGAGGATTGGTCTGGCAAAGGTTTTGTATGCCCTAGTTTGCAATAGAATGTTACCGGAGAAGAAACTTTGCAATATTAGGTTAACAACTCTTAATGCCTTTTTGGCAGTGCTGTTAAAGGGAGCTCAGGGACTTAGATCATTAGAGATGAGTACTCCAAGGTCCTTGACAGAGTGAGGCTCATCTACGAGGTCGTATCCGCCCAGCTTATATTTTATGGTCTGATTTCTTTTTGCCAATGTGTAACACAGAGCTTAATTCACACTTTCATAACTTCTCTGTGTGTGTTTCCATCGGGGAGACGAGAAAGAGAAGGAATTAACAACTGCAGCGAGTCACTTAACAACGGTGGCAAGAGCGTCCGTAAAACTTGTAGCAAAATTCACATAACCATGATCTCGCTTAGCAATGGAAATTGGTGGGTCGTAAGAGGAGGACTACCTGTATGAATCCTGGCCGCCCAAAGGTTGCAGAGTTTCTGCCTAGGTATGATTTGTAAGAACTGGACTTAGTTCTTACAGGGTCTCCTGCTTGGGTGGGGGGTTGGGCTAGATGACCTCCAAGGTTCCTCCCGACTCTGTTATTCTGTTATTATTCTGTTATTCAGACGTTGTGGGAGCTTCATCCCTGGAAGCTTTCAAGACGAGATTGGACTGCCATCTGCCAGAAATGCCATAGGGTCTCCTGCTTGGGTGGAGAGTTGGACTAGATGACCTCCAAGGTCCCTTCTGACTCTGTTAATCTGTTAAATTGTGGGGAAGGCTTCGGAGATTGTGGTCAAACCGGCACCCCAGTGCGGTGTTCGCCTGTGCAGTGTGACAGCCAGCACTTTAAAAGCTAGGTCAGCGATGAATTATTCATGGTCCATGGCTGCAAGATATATGTCCCTGCCCTAGGATTGGGGGAGAGAGATATTTACTTCCAACCAGAGAAGGAGGGAGAGGAAACCTTTTGTCACCAGCCCTAGCGTATTCTCCCGTGATCAGATGACAAGCAATCGATCAAGTCTCAGCTGGGAAATTTGCGGGATTTGGCAAAGATGGAACACAGCAGACTGGAAGTCAAAGCAAGCAGCTGCATTGCAACCCGACAATCGCTCGATTTTAACAGCATCTGTACAAGTATAGTCTGAAATGTAACACTACAAACAGTGTATATGGTCTGTGCTGTTTGCTGTTTGTTGCAAGGAGGCAAATTGCTGGGAGGCAGAGGCAGATTTCCCCCCCCCTTGTTTTCCTCCCCAAAAGCTAGGTGCGCCTTATACTTCGGAGCGTCTTATACTCCGAAAAATATGGTAGGTATGTGAGTCTACTTATTCATGCCTGACCGGTTGCAGGTAGAAGTATGACACCAAAATCTAGGCATTACTCTTGGGAGAGTTATTATTTTCTACTTGTAAGGGGACAAAGGAGCAGATGGAATAATAACCATCTGCTGAAGACCTGAAGCCATTTATTTGTAGGAAATAATGTTCTTTTATTATACACCCAAAGTTATCATTTCACATGTCTTTCCCGAGCCTAATGTTCTGTCGCCGGTTTGAAACCATTTGGCATGTTACAAAAAAAACAAGCAATTTTTGTGATCCAGGACAGAAAGGAGAAATTTCCTTTTGGGCAGCTGACGAGGGGAAGGGATGGTGATGGTTTCAGTGGGAGACTAATGAGCAAATGAACGGAAAATCGCCGTCGGGGGAAATGGAGAATTGCCATCTCTGCATTTTGTCACCTTCCGACAAAATATGAAGATTGGTGGTGGATACTTTTGAGTGGGCGGAAGTGACCTTGAAACAGGGGGAAAGAAAAATAGGATGAGTGAGACCTCCGTCCTCATTTAAGGAAGATGGGCATTAACTCAGACTAAACTGAAAGTTACAGAGATGGCATCTTCTTTATGACATCCCTACTAATCTGATTGAGGATCTTGCAAAAGAACAAAAATGGTCAAACATTTCCAATTAGGACTGTCCAGAATGGTTTTAGAAGCTTCTTTCTTCCATGGATAAAAAGAACTTTTGATATTCTACCTTATTCACAAAGTGTCTGAGCATTTCTTTTGAATACTCATATGCTTTTGTTGCGTTTATTTTCTATAAGAGGTGGAGTTGAGAAAAGTTGCTTCTACTCTTGATCACGTTCTACATACAAGTATTAAATCTGGATTTACAAAGAGATCTATTAAGGCTTTAAAGGATTTACTGAGACGAGAAAAAGAGAAGGCAAAAAGAAATCAAGTTCCAGGACATTATTTCCTGATTGTTAAAAGTGCAGGGAAGGAATATAAAGTTGGTTTGTTTGATCAAGGTTGAAATAGTTACATAGTTGTTTCTGGTAGCTCTTAATGGATTTTTGCTGATGAGGAATGAGCAACAAAGCTTTAAGATTTTGTTAATAATTAAGAGATGAGTTGTAGGAAAAATAGCCCATTTGTTGTTTCTTAAGAGATAGCTATAATTTACTAAAATTGTTTGTTCTGGTTATGATGAGGTGGGAAGATACTTCTTTATTCTTCCTTTTCTACTTTTTCCTTTCTTCTGCACTTTTGGAACTTTTATTAGGTTTCACTTTTTCAATTATAATCTTAATAAAATTACTTTAAAAAGAATTTAATATGAAGGAAGCATCTCCTGATAGATATCAGAAATTATATCTACACACCTTTATTTCTGCAAAATGGGGGCCCCTCCTGGACTCACCCCAGAATCTCAAATGAACTTACTTTCAAGCCAGTGTTTTCTGCTTCCGAATCCTTGTCCACCCCCGTGATGTAAATCCCGAGGGCGTATTCGGACCCCCCTCGAATCATGAGACCCAGAGATCGCCCTTCATCCAACACAAGGTTAACCTGCACCAAGAAGCAAGGAAAAAATATTTTAAAAATTGACCATTGAATTGTACTGGTGGTTCTGATCGAGGCTTCCCAAGAGCATGAATCAAATTCCTTGTCCCGGCAAAAAACCCTTTTATTAATTGACTGTGAATTCTGCTCATTCACATCCAGCAAAGTCTTTCGAGGGAGGATTTACGGTCACAGACCTTATCTGGCTTGGAGAGCTGCCAGGCCGATCTCTGCAAAACTTGGCAAGGAGCCTTGGAGAGTCACCAACCAATGAAGCGAACTAATGGTCTCCTGCAAACTCCACTCCCCTTTTGCTCCTCTTTTATTTCCTCTGTGAGGGGCCATTCATCATTCACCTGTGGCCTTACTCCCAAGTCGACCCCTGTTCTTTAGCTGTTCCCTTCGCCTGGCAGCTCTGCGTATGCGCACACTGGGAACAGGCTCCAGCTGTTCTTCTGCTTCACTGATGTCTGACTCCGAAGGCTGGCTTTTGGTGGGCCACAACACAGGTAAAGAAAGTCTTTCGACATAGAAATGACCTTCACTGCTTTTCAGAACTTGCCTTGTCCGTGGCATCACACCAGCTGTCCTTGACTTATGACCACAGTTGAGCCCAAAATTTCCGTCGCTAAAAAGGAGAGTTGTTAAGCGATAAGATTCTGGTCTTATGCAAAAAAAAAAAAAAAAAGAACAATTGATGTGTAAATTACGAAATACGGCGTTGATAATGTTTGGAGGTCATCAGATATAAGTTTTTCCAGATTTCAGTAGTCAGACTTTACAATGGAGGAGAGAGACGCGTCAATTACTGAAGAAAAATAATATTAATCATAGCCGGGGCTATCCAATTTTTTTTTTTTTTAGATTTCCATATGGTGGAAGATTTTACAGAGTTGAAACAAAGGAGGCAGCGTTGGAGAAATTAAGGGAGCTCGGAATCATCAATGAGTGAGATGTCGAAATAAATCTGGAACGCCTCGAGCAATTTCAACCAAACTTGGTACACAGATGACTTACTCTCTGGAGAAAAATACTGTGGGGGTAAGACACCCCTAACACCCCTCGTTGTTGTGTGTGTGCCTCTGTGTGTGTGTGTGTTCCAGAATAACTCTGGAACGCCTGGGCCGCTAAAATGAAAAGGAATGAATTATATCTGTAGTGTCAAATCACAGTACTTCTGACAGTGATCGTGTGCTTTTTGGATTCAAGTTCATGTCTGTGTGTTTTCCAGCAGAACTCTGGAACGCCTGGCCTGCTGAAATGAAAAGGACTGAATTATATCTATAGTTTCAAATCATAATACTTTTGACAATGATAGTGTGCATTTTGGATTCAAGTTCATGTGTGTGTGTGTGTGTGTGTGTGTGTGTGTTGTGTGTGCGTGTGTGCGTGTGTGCGTGTGTTCCAGCATTACTTTGACTTGACACTATAGATGCAATTCATTTCTTTTCCTGTCTAATACAGGATTAGCATAAATGATAACCCGGGGAACGCCTAAAACCTAAAAATGCAATTTCCATCAAACTGTGTGTGATCCGGGTACCGTTGTTTTTTAAGCCATCATAATCCACATACCTGCTATAATATTCATCACAATAATTTTGATAATATAATAATCTGTTGTTGTTTTTTTGTTTCTCTCCTGTAGTATGGTTCTCAATTTGATTCTCTCCTAGGTGCACCCACTTGGACATATTTTCCTTAAACATTTCCCTGCTTGAATCTAAGCTCTGAGGTTGGAAATAGCGACGGTACTTTACTTATCCGGGGTGCACCATGAAAGCAGCCTCCTCCCAAAGCAAACATGAATTGCTCTGCTGCCAGCTTGTAGTGCTTTAAAAGTCTTTAAAAACACTTTAAAAAAGGATGTTTTTCACAGCCATACGATCCAGGGCCGGTGGGTGAGTAGGGAAAGGGGCTGTTGCTCTCTTGCAAAGCAGCTCTGCTGCCAGCTTGTAAAGTAGTGCTTTAAAAGTCTTTTAAAAACACTTTAAAAACACTTTAAAAACAGCCTCTCAGGATGTTTTTCACAGCCATACAATCCAGGGCCGGTGGGTGAGTAGGGAAAGGGGCTGTTGCTGTCTTGCAAAGCAGCTCTGCTGCCAGCTTGTAAAGTAGTGCTTTAAAAGTACTTAAAAAGCACTTTAAAAACACTTTAAAAACACCCTCTCAAGATGTTTTTCACAGCCATACGATCCAGGGCCAGTGAGTGAGTAGGGGAGGGGCAAGTACAGCAAGGTCAAAGGCAAAATGGACTGCTAAATTGGCCATGCCCACCCAGTCACGTGATCACCGAGCCACGCCCACCCAGCCGGTCCAAGCCACCCTCCCCAAAAGTCTGAATCGGCCCCCTGTTTAAAAAGTTTGAGGACCCCTGGTCTAAGCGTGATTGCTATTCCTTGAAAACCGCCACTGAGTTCCACTGTACAGGTGAGAAAGAGGGAGAGACTCAGCCAGGTTGGCATGGCCAAGTTTTAATTGCTTTGATTCGGCAGCCAGGTTCATATTGCTAAAGCACCCCCCAAGAGAGGGGAAAAAAAGCAGATATCATTTTGATTAAAATTCAGGCGAAGTGAAGTGCAGCTCCAGCAGACACAGGTAAAAGCATCCCACACCTCCCTTCTCACTTTTGAAATATTAGAGTAGAACAAACATTGCTTCGGGCTCTAAGATGAGATACTGGAAAAAAAATAAAAATCAGATAACTTAAAGGGAATGAATTCTTTTTTTTTTTCCCCCTCTTTAGTCTGGGGAGCAATTAACCAAGCCGGAGAGGGAGAGAGAGAGGAGGAGAAAATTATCCATTTGCAGGGAGCAGGCATCCTTCCTTGCAAATCAGGAAATAGAAAAGAGCGTTAATTCCATATTAATTAGGGAGATTAACAACCAGAAAATATTCTAAAAGCAGACTTTGATCAGTTTAATAAGATCCGGAACACTGGGACCGGTTTCATTGTTTTGGAAAAAAAAATCAAACAAACCCCACCAACCGTTTTGAATTATTAATGGGACAAAACAGCCATTTTTTTTTAAGGGAGAGAGATACGTTTTACCGGGTTGGTGAAGATGGGGAATAAAGTTGGAAGCCTAGACTGCATAGATAACGATCGTGATAGCTGCCTACAAACCAAGTTTTGGCTTTTTCCCCAAACCCACTGAAGATGGTCTGAGTCCTATTTTAACCACATGCTCCTTTCAAATGGGTAGGGGCAGATCTTGGCTGATGTAAAAAAAAAACAATCAGGATATGTGCTATGGCCTGCCAGCGGCCAGCGGAGGTGGCAGCAAATTCGGACAGTGAGGAGGTTGGGGAGGACGATGGGCCAGTCCTGGAGTCTGGGGAAGGCTCTGATGAGGGCTCTGTGTCGGAGGCAGAGAGGGGGCCAGGGCCGTCTGACAGTTATCAGCTGCCTTCGTAGTCAGACATCAGTGAGGCAGAAGAACAGCTGGAGCCTGTTCCCAGTGTGCACATGCGCAGAGTGAAAGGGAAGAGCTAAAGAACAGGAGTCAACTTGGGAGTAAGGCCACAGGTGGACGATGAATTCCCCCTCCCAGAGGAAATAAAAGAGGTGGCAGCAAATTTGGACAGTGAGGAGGTTGGGGAGGAACATGGGCCAGTCCTGGAGTCTGGGGAAGGCTCTGATGAGGGCTCTGCACTGAAGGCAGAGCGGGGCCCAGAGAGGGAGCACGATGAGAATATATCTGCTGAACAAAACTCCGCATTGGCGACAAGAAAGGCATCCGGCCAGTAAACATTCAGTTGCCCAGACTCCACCCCACGGGGATGTTATTAAAAGAAGATGATGATGAATAATATGGGTTGGCTGGCTTTGTTTCACCATGTCGTTTGAACCCCGTCTTGATGGCTTGTCAACCATGCTTTGCAGCTGAGCATATTGTTGCACCCAGAAACGGTTGATTTATTCAATAAACCATGTTGAACAAATCATGGCTGGTTTGAGAGCCAGTCCAACCTTCTTCCAAATGCGTCAGACCACAAAACCTTGGGTTAAATACACACAACAAATTGACCACGACAATGTGAGCTGTGTTAATACCCCTTTATAAGGCCTTGGTAAGGCCACACTTGGAATACGGCATTCAGTTTTGGTCACCACGATGTAGAAAAGATGTGGAGACTCTAGAAAGAGTGCAGAGAAGAGCAACAAAGAGGATTAGGGGACTGGAGGATAAAACATATGAAGAACGGTTGCAGGAACTGGGTATGTCTAGTTTGATGAAAAGAAGGACTAGGGGAGACATGATAGAAGTCTTCCAATATCTCAGAGGCTGCAACAAAGAAGAGGGAGTCAAGCTATTCTCCAAAGACACCAAAGTGGAGCATCTTAGTCCATCCCTCCAGCTGTTGGTAAGGAGGGTGCAGCTTATCTGGGGCTTTAAAAGACAGCAGCAATAAGATAAATTGGCCGGGTGAGATCTCACGATGCCAAGGGGCAGTTTTCAAGGCACAACCCTTGTCTCCCCGATCGCTGAAATATGTAGCAGCGGCCTGCCAGATATGACAGAGGAAAAGGAACAGGTTCTGGAAGGGGACCAGATGAACAGAGTCCAAAGATATCCTCCTTCCATCCGAGCTGGTGGGCTGATGTGCCCTTTTAACACTCCCCTTGAACGATTTAGCGCTCCTGAATGAAGTGAAAACAGACAGTGCAGTTCTCCGCGTTTGGAAGGACAGAATAATTGGAGGTTACCGGTTACTCTGACCTTCCACTGTTCAATCAGAGGCAATCAGCACTGAATGCCTGGAGATAAGACTCCTCTGTATATGGATACACTGAGCATATGGAGAAAGATTTAACACGTGTTGTAAAATATCCTGCGGCCGTACGGCTTAGGGAGCCTTCTTTGTTTCTTTCCCACTTGTGGCCTGCCAGCGGTCAGAAGAGCTGGCAGCGGAGTCGGAGAGTGAGGAGGGTTGGGGAGGAACATGGGCCAGTCCTGTGGACTGAGGAAAGCTCAGACGAGGGCTCTGCATCGGAGGCAGAGAGGGAGCTAGACAGCAGTGAGGCAGAGAAACAGCTGGAGCCTGTTCCCGGTGTGCGCATGCGCAGAGCTGCCAGAAGACAAGAACATCTAAGAAAGCAGGAGTAAAGCCACTCCTTGGAGGTGATTGGCACCTCCCAGAGGAAACAAAAGAGGAGTGAATGGGGAGGGGGCTTTTGCAGGAAACAATTCGTTCCTTCGGTCGTGCCAAGAGTGGAAAGCTCTGTTTGTGACTATAAGAGACTCAGTGCCAAGTTTTGCCTTGCCCTGCCGTTTGGAAACTTAGTTATCTGGCAGCGTTCCAAGCGAGATAAGGTTCGTGTGGATAAATATCCCTTTGAAAGACTGTTTGCCGAGCCTTGCTGGCTTGTGAATGAAAGGAATTCTCAGTCGTGTAAATAAAAGAGGTTTTACCTCTTGCTTTTTAAGGAAGCTTAAGTCAGAACACCACTTTCCTGGAAATCAGAATACAGAATAACAGGATTGGAAGAAACCTTAGAGGTCTTCAAATCCAAACTTGGTCAAGCAGAAGACCCTGTTCCATTCCAGGCAAACAGTTGTACCATCTTCTAGTTTCTAGGTTCTATCCTATCTAAAGGACACCTAACATCAAAAACATCATCCAAGAAGCACAACAAAGAATGTTCTTTCTGCGCCAACTCAGGAAGCTCAAAGTGCCCATGTTGCTGCGGATTCTGTTCCACAGAGGAAGGATTGAGTCTGTCCTCTGCACCTCCATAACTGTCTGGTTTGGTTCTGCAACCCAACAAGACAGACACGGATTTCAGACGATGATTAGAACTGCAGAAAAAGCAATTGCTACCAACCTGCCTTCCACTCTGCACGAGCCAGAAAGGGGGCTGTGGAAATATCTACAGACCCCTCGCATCCTGGACATAAATGGTTTCAACTCCTGCCCTCAAAATGACGCTATAGGGCACTGCACACCAGAACAACTAGACACAAGGACAGTTTTCCCCCGAATGCCATCACTCTGCTAAACAACTAATTCCCTCAACACTGTCAAAATATTCACTAAGTCTGCATTATTATTATTATTCTCTTCCTTCCTAGTCTCTATCTCTTCCCACTTATGACTGCAGGACTATAACCTTGTTGCCTGCTTCTTTATTATTATATTGTTTATTTAGTTTCCTAAATAAATTTTAGGTTGCTTATTTAGTATTCTATGACTATCGCTAAGTTGTATCTTATGATTCTTGATGAAGATATTTTTTTTATGTTCACTGAGAGCTTCTGCACCAGACAAATTCCTTGTGTGTGTCCAATCACACTTGGCCAATAAAGAATTCTATTCTATTCTATTCTATTCTATTCTATTCTATTCTGATAGTCTATTCTATTATATTCTGATCATATTCTGATCATATTCTATTCTATTCTATTCTATTCTATTCTGATCCATAGTCTATTCTATTATATTCTGATCATATTCTATTATATTATATTATATGCTATTCTGATCCATATTCTATTCTATTCTATTCTGATCCACATTCTATTCTATTCTATTCTATGCTATGCTATGCTATTCTGATCCATATTCTATTCTATTCTATTCTATGCTATGCTATTCTATTCTATGCTATTCTGATCCATATTCTATTCTATGCTATTCTGATCCATATTCTATTCTATTCTATTCTATTCTATTCTATTCTATTCTGATCCATATTCTATTCTATGCTATTCTGATCCATATTCTATTCTATTCTATTCTATTCTATTCTATGCTATGCTATGCTATGCTATTCTATTCTATTCTATGCTATTCTATTCTATGCTATTCTGATCCATATTCTATTCTATGCTATTCTGATCCATATTCTATTCTATTCTATTCTATTCTGATCCATATTCTATTCTATGCTATTCTGATCCATATTCTATTCTATTCTATTCTATTCTATTCTATTCTATGCTATTCTATTCTATGCTATTCTGATCCATATTCTATTCTATTCTATTCTGATCCATATTCTATTCTATTCTATTCTATTCTATTCTATTCTATGCTATTCTATGCTATGCTATGCTATGCTATGCTATTCTGATCCATATTCTATTCTATTCTATTCTATTCTATTTTTAAAAAAAACCCAGTGATGGAGCAGCTATAACTTCTGAAGGCAAGCTGTTCCACTGATTCATTGTTCTCACTGTTAGGACATTTGTCCGTCGCTCTAGGTTGCTTCTCTCTTTGATTAGTTTCCATCTGTTCCTTCTTGTGTTGCCCTCGGGTGCTTTGGGAAATAGGTTGACCTCCCCTTCTTCTGTAGGACCAGAAATAACAGTGGCATCTTTTTGGATTCCATTTCCATGAGGACAAAATGATTCTTGTGGTTGTTTCCGTTTCAACCGTTGTGTATCTCCTCTTTGAAAATTCACCTGAAGGTCCTTTCTTCTCCCCAAGGTGCTTTAGCTTGATCAAAGGAAGAAGAAAGGGGAAATGATGGGGGCAGAGAGCATTTGGGGCGAATCTGACAGCTGTTGTCCAAACCCTTTGGAGAGGGAGGGGAGACGGATTCGTACTGCAGTCCCACGATGAAAGAAAAGTCGGAACTGCTTAGTGGAGAGACCAGGATGACATGTAGAAACTGAAATCAGAAGCCAGGGTTAATTTCAGGCTTGGCACAAGGATCAGAAAGTGAAGGGATGGGGGGGGGATTTGAGAAAAAACAAGGAATAAGAGGAGACGATAACTATGGGGAAGAAGATCAGTGGAGAGTGTCCTTCCCTTGAAGGAACGACTGCGAAAAGAACATCAGTTCTTGCCTTTATTTGTTTGTTTGCAAATATGTTCCAGTTGTCTTGCTGAGTCATGCTTCTGCTGATACTGTCAACTTTCTCTCTCCCTCCCTTCCTCCTTCTCCCCCTCTCTCTTTCTCCCTATCTTTCGGTCTCTCTCTCTCTCCCCCTCTTTCTCCTCCTCTCTCTTCGTCCTCTCTCTGTCTCCTCTCTCTTTCTGTCCCACTCCCCCCCTCTCTCTTTCTATCCCTCTCTTCCCCTCTCTCTGTACTCTCTCTTTCTATCTTTCTCCCCCTCTCTCTGTCCCCTCTCTCTTCCCCCTCTCTCTGTACTCTCTCTTTCTATCCCTCTCTCCCCCTCTCTCTGTCCCCTCTCTCTTTCTCTCCCTCTGTTTCCCTCTCGCTCTCTTTCTGTCCCTCTCTCCCCCTTTCTCTTTCTGTCTCACCTTCCCCCTCTCTTTCTCTCTCTCTCTCTCTCCCTCTCTCTCTCTGTCCCCCTCTCTCCCCTTTTCTCCCTCTCTTTCTCTCGCTCCCCCACTCGCTCACTTTCTGTCCCTCTCTCTCCCCCCTCTTTCTCTCCCTCTGCCCCTCTCTCTCTCCTCCTCTCTCTGTCCCTCTCTCATCCCTCTCTATTCCTCTCTCTTTCTTTCTGTCCCCCCCTCCCTCTCACCCTTTCTCTCTCTCTTTGTGTCCCTCTCTCTCTCCCTCTCTTCCTCCCCTCGTTCTCCCCACCCTCATGAGCACACACAATCTTTGATTTGGAAGGCGACAAAACACAAGCTTTTTTTTGCCATTAAATGCTCTTGCTGAGTATCGGCAATAAAGGAAAGAAGGGAGGGTAAAAAAGGCAACTTCCACCCCCCCCCCCTCGGGTTTCTAATGGCTTTTTATCTCCCTCTCCTGCTCCGAGGGCTGATGGAACTGTATACATTTAGTTTTGCATAATTATGCAAATGACCTTTATTGGAGGCTTGCAAATAGAGCTTTTTGTGCCTTTCCCTGGCAATAGTACATCGCTCTGCTTTGTGGGTAATGTGAGCTAAATTCATTATCGAGTTGATTTCAGAGGAACCTATTTCAAACTGAACTCCCATCCAGCCCTAATCAATGATGGCTCATCCCTCAGGCATACAGCCTGCCCTCTCTTTAAACAGATTCCTGAATGAGCGTTCAGTTCAGATTTGTTTTACAGTTACTAAGGCTAAGATCTAATCTATGGCAAATCTAGACGGCATTCTAAAAAGCAGAGACATCACCCTGCCAACAAAAGTGCGTCTAGACAAGGCTGTGGTTTTCCCAGTTGCAATGGATGGCTGTGAAGGTTGGACCATAAGGAAGGCTGAGCGTCAAAGAATGGAGGCCTTTGAACTCTGGTGCTGGAGAAGACTCCTGCATTGAGTCCCTTGGACTGCAAGGCCATCCAACCGGTCAGTCCTAGAGGAGATCAACCCTGACTGCTCTTTAGAAGGCCAGATCCTGAAGAGGAAACTCAGATACTTTGGCCACCTAAGAAGAAGGAAGGACTCCCTGGAGAAGAGCCTCATGCTGGGAACGATGGAGGGCAAAAGAAGGGGACGGCAGAGAAGGAGGTGGCTGGATGGAGTCACTGAAGCAGCCGGTGTGACCTTAAATGGACTCCAGAGGATAGTAGAGGACAGGAAGGCCTGGAGGAATGTTGTCCATGGGGTCACGATGGGTCGGATAGGACTACACAACTAACAACAACGAACACTAAGGACAGTTGCAGGAATTGGGTATGTCCAGTTTAATGAAGAGAAGTACTAGGGGAGAAATGACAGCAGTCTTCCAATATTTGAGGAGCTGCCACAGAGAAGAGAGGGTCAACTTATTCTCCAAACCACCTGAGGGTAGGACAAGAAGCAACGGATGGAAACTAATCAAGGAGAGAAGCAACTTTGAATTAAGGAGAAATTTCCTGACAGTTAGAATAATTAATCAGTGGAATAACTTGCCTCCAGAAGTTGTGAATGCTCCAATACTGGATGTTTTTAAGAAGATGTTTGTTCACCATTTGTCTGAAGTGGTGTAGGGTTTCCTGCCTGAACACGGGGTTGGACTAGAAGACCTCCAAGGTCTCTTCCAACTCTGCCATTCTATTGTATTCTCTGCTAGGGGGTGACAGGATAGCAGGCTTCCAATATTTGAGGGGCTGCCACAAAGAAGAGGGGGTCAGCCTATTCTCCAAAGCACCCGAGGTCAGGACAAGAAGCAATGGATGGAAATTAATCAAGGAGAGAAGCAACTTTGAATTAAGGAGAAATTTCCTGACAGTTAGAATAATTAATCAGTGGAATAACTTGCCTCCAGAAGTTGTGAATGCTCCAATACTGGATGTTTTTAAGAAGATGTTTGTTCACCATTTGTCTGAAGTGGTGTAGGGTTTCCTGCCTGAACACGGGGTTGGACTAGAAGACCTCCAAGGTCTCTTCCAACTCTGCCATTCTATTGTATTCTCTGCTAGGGGGTGACAGGATAGCAGGCTTCCAATATTTGAGGGGCTGCCACAAAGAAGAGGGGGTCAGCCTATTCTCCAAAGCACCCGAGGTCAGGACAAGAAGCAATGGATGGAAATTAATCAAGGAGAGAAGCAACCTGGAGTTAAGGAGAAATTTCCTGACAGTTAGAAAAATCAATCAGTGGAACGACTTGTGTCCAGAACTTGGGAATGCTGGAAGTTTTTAAGAAGAGGTTGGACAATCATTTGGCTGAGATGGTACAGAGTCTCCTGCTTGAGCAGGGGGTTGGACTAGAAGACCTCCAAGGTCCCTTCCAACTCTGTTCCTCTGTTAAGAAAGATTAAAGACAGATGCTGACTTGGGCCGTTATACCTCTTAAGGACTTCTCGTCTATTTATAATATCATTCCTGGATTCAAACAAAAGCTAAGGCTTATAAAAATAAAAATTCACTGCTGTCCGTCACCGATTGATAAATGTGCTTGGAAAAAAATGTCACCTCCCGTAAACATTTTTATGACTGATCAGTCACGCTGCAGTTTTGGGAGCTCAGCTCCAGAACATCTCTTTTGCCAAGCAGGACTGGAAAATCCTATTGCACTTTTTGGAACAGGGATGAGAATACGGTGAATGGAAGAACAAAGTCTTACGGGCATTGAGGAAACGTTGACTCAGAGGGATAGACTGATCCACCTTAAGCAAACCCATTGATAAGCTCTTGCTTTCATGGCGGACAATGTGTGCGTAATAATCTTGGATGGTCTGAAACGGAAAAGGGGGAAGTGATTTTAAAGTGTGAGCACAGCTCCCTTTGGACATCCAAATTCTTTTCAAAGGAATTTGGATCCAGCATCCCAAACATTTTTTAAAAGCCGATGTTTACTTATTGGCATGACCTATAAAGTATAAACCCCAGCTCTCCTAAGGCAATTCATGGGTGTTTTTAAAAAAAACAAAACATTAATCGGGTGTAACATTATCTTTGACCATCTTAAGCTAAAGGTAAAGGTTTCCCTTGCACATACGTATGTGCTAGTCGTTCCTGACTCTAGGGGGCGGTGCTCATCTCCCTTTCAAAGCCGAAGAGCCAGCGCTGTCCGAAGACGTCTCCGTGGTCATGTGGCCGGCATGTTATAACACCCGAAGGCGCACGGAAAGCTCTTCCCTTCCCACCAAAGGTGGTTCCTATTTTTCTACTTGCATTTTTTACCTGCTTTCGAACTGCTAGGTTGGCAGAAGCTGGGACAAGTCACGGGAGCTCACTCCATTACGCGGTATGCTAGGGATTCAAACCGCCGAATTGCCGACCTTTCTGATCGAAAGTGGGACGTTGGACTACACGACCTACAAGGTCCCTGTTAATCTGTAAAGGATATTGAGACTTTAGAAAGAGTACAGAGAAGATCAACAAAGGTGATTTTAACCTGGAGGCTAAAAAAAATATGAAGAACGGTTGCAGGAACTGGGCATGGCTAGTCTAGTGAAGAGAAGGACCAGGGGAGACAGGATAGCAGTCTTCCAATATTTGAGGGGCTGCCAAGAGAAGAGGAGGTTTAAGCTATTTTCCAAAGCACCTGAAGACCAGACAAGGAACAATGGATGGAAACTGACCAAGGAGAGAAATTCAACCTGGAAATAAGGAGGAATTTATGACAGTGAGAGCAAACAACCAGTGGAACAGATTGCCACCGGAAGTTGTGGGTACTTCATCCCCTGGAGGTTTTAAAGAAAAGATTAGACAGCTACTTGTCTGGAATGGTATAGACTCTCCTGGGGGTTGGACTAGAAAACCTCCAAGGTCCCTTCCAACTCAGTTATTCCACATTGACAACAGGCGATGGGAGAGATGCAATCTTTACCTTGGCGAACGAGATGGTGAAATAGATGGAATTGAACTCAGCCAGGGAATGCACTAATATGAAATTAGATGCTCTTTTTAAAAAAAAAGACAAGACAGGACAGAAATCCTGGGCTTTAAATCCAACATCAGCCACCAACAGAAGGTTAAGAAATCTATTTAGGGCACCACTAGGGTCACTATTTTTTAATGGTAACTAGTTCTGGGGTTTAGAAGTGAAGTACTGTGGCCATTACTTAGAGAAACATTCGCAAAGTTATTTTTTTCTCTCCAAAGGATAAAAAGAAAGAAAGAGACTTGTTCGTAAGGGGGAAAAGTGCTTGGTAATCTGCCTGGCTAAGAATAAACCTCACATTTTTAACCTAGAAGATTGCAATGTCCGTTTCTAATTCTGGGAATGAGAGCTGTCACTTGAATGTGCATTTTTTTTTTTTGCATTTTACGCTTGAGATAAAGGACAGAGAAGAACGTTTGACGTCAATCCTGAGCAACCTTCTCAGGTGGAATTGAGGTCTCGGGAGCCTACTCAAATAGGGGAAGGTGTTGTGGCCCGACAGAGACCAGCGGAGTTGGCAGCAGATTCGGATAGTGAGGAGGGTTGGGGAGGAAGATGGGCCAGTCCTGGAGTCTGGGGAAGGCTCTGATGAGGGCTCTGTGTCGGAGGCAGAGAAGGGGCCAAGGCCGTCTGACAGTTATCAGCTGCCTTCAGAGTCAGACATCAGTGAGGCAGAAGAACATCTGGAGCCTGTTCCCAGTGTGCGCATGCACAGAGTGGCCAGAGGAAGGGAACAGCTAAAGAACAGGGGTCGACTTGGGAGGAAGTCCACAGGTGGACGATGAATGACCCCTCCCAGAGGAAATAAAAGAGGGGAGAAAGGGGAGTGGAGTTTGCAGGAGACCATTAGTTCGCTTCATTGGTTCATGACTCTCCGAGACTCCTGGCCAAGTTCTGCAGCTATCCGCCTGGCAGCTCTCCAAGCCAGATAAGGTCTGTGACCGTAAATCCTCCCTCGAAAGACTTTGATGGATGTGAATGAGCAGAATTCACAGTCAATTAATAAAAGAGAGAAGGAGTTTGTTTCATGCTCTCGGGAAGCCTAGATCAGAACAGGCAGGGACTCAAAATAAACCATTAATGAGTCCGTCCTTGCACCCTTCCAGAGAGAGAGAAGACACAAACTCAAGGCATGACAATAGAATACGGAGCTACTCCAGAACGAAAATGGTCCATATTTCCTTTGGACAAATGGAACACTCCATTTCAAATCCATTTCAAATGTCCAACGCAACCGGTGACCTCTGTATCAATGTGAGAAAATGCCAACCTCTCCCTCCCCAAAATTGGTAGGGTTCAACAGCTTCGTGTGCACAGCAGAGTCCATTTCCTGGTCGCCCCAATTAAACCGAAGGTCTGAATCGATTTGCAAGTAGGATCTGGTTGGGGGGTGAGGGTGGGGTGTCGGTTCACACATCCCTAATCATCCCCGAGAACGGCAGTAAGAAAACAGAGCTGCTAGTCCTCACCTTTTTCTCATCCCCTTCCTGCAGAAGTTGAAGGTGGCTCCTTTTCTCGCTCGCCTTGCACAAAGAGCTACTCTGGTGCTGGATCAAGCCGAATGGGGGAGAGACACTTCGGCCTTGGGGATCCACCCAGGTGTAGATGTGGTTGGTTCTGTAGCCGCCGGGGATGCGGCCCACCGAATGGACAGTCAGGTTCAGCTTCTTGGAGCCCTTGAGCGCCTGGGGGAGGATGTCAAAGACAAACGTTTATATCAAAAGGTGAAGTTAAGCACGAGGAAATAGGCCATTTCATTAAAAGATCACAACATTCACAGCTCCAATATTTACGTGTTAAGGAAGTGCGAATCTCAAAAAAAAAACAAAAAACACAACACCCAACAACCAACCCACCACGCTGCCTTATTTGCAAGCCCTGGGAAATTTGGGTGGCTACCGGAGCTGTTGGAAGAAATCCTGTAATATCCCGTAAGGAGAGATTCAACTTGGAAATAAAGAGAAATTTTTTGACAGAACAATCACCCCACAAAACAGAAGTTGCCTTCGGAAGTTGTGGGAGCTTCATCCCTGGAAGCTTTCAAGAAGAGACTGGACTGCCATCTGTCAGAAATATAGGTGGTACCTTGCTCAACAGTAGTAACTGTGAAAGGGATCTTGGAGTCCTAGTGAACAACCATTTAAATAGGAGCCAGCCGTGTGCAGCAGCTGCCAAAAAAGCCAACACAGTTCTAGGCTGCATCAACAGAGGGATAGAATCAAGATCACCTGAAGGGTTAATACCACTTTATAAGGCCTTGATAAAGCCACACTTCGAATATTGCATTCAGTTTTGGTCGCCACGATGTAGAAAAGATGTGGAGACTCTGGAAAGAGTGCAGAGAAGAGCAACAAAGATGATTAGGGGACTGGAGACTAAAACATACGAAGAACGGTTGCAGGAATCAGGTTATGTCTACTTTAATGAAAAGAAGGACTAGAGGTGACATGATAGACGTCTTCCAATATCTCAGGAGTTGCCCCAAAGAAGACGGAGTCAAACTATTCTCCAAAGCACCTGAGTGTAGACCAAGAAGCAATGGGTGGAAATTAATCAAGGAGAGAAGCAACTTAGAACTAAGGAGAAATTTCCTGATAGTTAGAACAATTAATCAGTGGAAAAGATGCCTCCAGAAGTTGTGAATGCTCCAACACTGGATGTTTTTAAGAAGATGTTTGTTCACCATTTGTCTGAAGGGGTGTATGGTCTCCTGCCTAAGCAGGGGGTTGGACTAGAAGACCTCCAAGGTCCCTTGCAACTCTGTTATTCTGTATTACCTGTATCATTTATTGTCTTATTTGGCTGGCTCTAAAAGCTTCGTGCCACAAAACATTATCATTTTCAAATATGGCACGGTTCAAAAAAAATCGCCCTCCGATTGACCAGAAAA
Organism: Natrix helvetica; assembly: GCF_964273705.1. Taxonomy (NCBI): domain Eukaryota; kingdom Metazoa; phylum Chordata; class Lepidosauria; order Squamata; family Natricidae; genus Natrix; species Natrix helvetica. The sequence continues at coordinate 4,179,033 of NC_138565.1, forward strand.
ATCCCTCCAACCGCAGTACAGTCAGTGCCAGGCTGTTCTTGAACAACAAACTGCACCGCCAGCAAAAAAAAAGGCAGCCAAAGTTTTGTCCTTAGAAAAGTAAAATGGCAATTAGAGAGAAATATCTAAATTAGAGGAAGGATACCAACAGGGCTCTGATTTATAATCAGCCATTGAAGTCACACCTGGTTAGTTTGAAGCCTTTTAAAAAAAAATCGAAAGGGCAGGAAATTCAATCGTCTTCGCGTTTTATTGTAGGTCAAGTTTGATTTCTCTCTGCTGGAGTATCTAAATACAGTGGTTGTCGGGATGGAGAGCTTTTAGATTTTAGGTGGGTCAAAGATCACCGCTTCTGTGTCAGGGCTGTGTGTTTCCTTGAGCAGGGAGAAATAAACTGGTTTCTTCCATATGTTGCACAATGTTGTATACAAATGATAGAAACTGCTCTTTTAGAAGGCCAGATCCTGAAGAGGAATCAAATGCTTTAGCCATCTAATGAGAAGGAAGAAAGACTCCCTGGAGAAGAGCCTCATGTTGGGAAGGATGGAGGGCAGAAGAAGAAGAAGGGGACGACAGAGGAGGAGGTGGCTGGATGGAGTCACCGAAGCAGTCGGCGTGAGCTTCAATGGACTCCAGAGGATGGGAGAGGACAGGAAGGCCTGGAGGAACGTGGTCCATAGGGGTCGCGATGGGTCGGACTTGACTTCGGAACTAACAACGAACTGATAGAAAAGAATATTTGTAGTTCAGGGTTGAACTGTGGGATCCTTGCTGCTCTCTGAATTTGGTAGGGCTTTTTTAAACAGATGTTTTATTACCCAACTAGATAACATCATCAGTTCTAGAAGAGAATGGGTATCTTATTATTATATAATAGAGAACCACCAAGAACACTCCACCCCACAGTTCTCTTCCTCCTCCTCCCCTCCCCAAATTCCCCTCCCTTCTAGCACTGATGCTGTTACCTATTTGGGTTAAGAAAAGTCTGCAAGAAAACCACGAAGCTCTGAGAGCACTAAGGACTTATCTTCCTCCTCCTCCTCCTCTCCACAAACCCCACTCCCTTCTAGCACTGATGATGTTACCTAGTTGGGTCATGAAATGTATGCAAGAAAACCACCAAACTCAAAGTCCATCAAGGACCCCACATTCCTCCTCCTCCTCTTCCCACTCACTCTCCTCCTCCTTTCAGCAAATCCCATTCCTTTCTAGCACTGATGAGGTTCCCTATTTGGGTCATGAAACATCTGCAAGAAAACCACCAAGCTCAGAGAGCACAAGGGACCCCACAGTCCTCTTTCTCCTCCTTCCCTCTCCACAAACCCCACTCCCTTCTAGCGCTGATGATGTTACCTAGTTGGGTCACGAAACGTATGCAAGAAAACCACCCAGATCAGAGAGCCTCAAGTACCCAACAGTTGAACGGTGTAAAAATACTGTCTGATTTTTTTTTTTTTTGGCTGGCGCATTTGAATAAATCTTGAATCCCAGGTACAGATCTGCCTTCAACCACTGAACCTGTTAAAGGACATCAGTCGTTTCTCTTTTTCTAACCCCAATAAATCCCAGATTTAGGGAGCTACGATGTCTTGAGCCTCTTGCAGGGAGAAGCGAGCCTACATAGAAGGTCCTTCCCCTCAAATTGTTTAAAGAAATCAGTCCTCAGTTTGCATGGCCCTATTGACAGCAACGTTGCCCTGGTTTTTTTTTACTCCTGATAGAATTCGGATTGCTCATCCAGAAGTCCTCTAGGCCCATCCCCTCTGCCCAAAACCACACGGCCATCTTTCTTGCTAGGAAATTCTCATCACCTGGCTGAGCCGCCGGGAACAAGATAAATCAAAAAAAGGCTAACAGCCAGATGGATTTCATTAGTCCATTGATTTCTTGTTTTAATTATGTGTCAGATAGGCTACCCTGTGAGCAAATGGCTGTTGCTGTTGGTTTTTAAAAAAAAGGAGAGGGGGGAAAGAGAGGCAGACAGATGAAAAAGGATTGGATCCGGGACATGATTAAAAAAAAGAAAAAAACAAGACACACTTCGAGAAATTGTCCCTGCATATAAACACGGTGTGTGTGTTTTCCCCCCCCCCAGCTCGCTTTTCACCCTGTGGAGTTAGGCTGACAGCAAACGGCTGGCGGTTTTATTAGCGGGCTCGGTGATGCCTTGCTGCATTTGGTGGAATCAAGGGCCGTGACATTAACCATCTTTCCCGCAGATGTCAAACAGCATCTCCACGTTAAGCGGACTAGCGGTCAACTCCGACCCAGGGCAGTGAACAGTTTATTGTTAAGACGGCGAGCAAATTGCGAACCGCTTGCTCTTTTTCCCGGGGGTGGAATGCTCTCGGGGTTTCCAAATTATCAGAAGGTTGCAAAGAACAGCAATGTATGTATGTATTTATGCGTGCACGTGTGTGTGAAAAAAAGAACGCGGCTCGAATCCCTAGCGCCGCGTAACGGAGCGAGCTCCTGTGACTTGTCTCAGAGCTTCTGCCAACCGAGCAGTTGGAAAGCACGTCAAAAATGCAAGTTGAAAAATAGGGACCACCTTTGGTGGGAAGGGAACAGCGTTCCGTGCGCCTTCGGCGTTGAGTCATGCCGGCCACATGACCACGGAGACGTCCTCGGACAGCGCTGGCTCTTCGGCTATGAAACGGAGTTGAGCACCACCCCCTAGAGTCGGGAATGAGTAGCACATATGTGCGAGGGGAACCTTTACCTTAACCATGTGTGTGTGAATGGAGGAAGGAAGGAAGGGAGGGAGGGAGGGAGGGAGGGAGGGAGGGAGGAAGGGAGGAAGGAACCAACTGTCAGCACTGGCCTCCAATTCTCTGGGATCCTGCTCTACTGGGGTGGGAGGCATCTGAAGGTGAGAATGGTACCAATAAAGAAGAATATATGTAGGTCAGGGATGAAATGAGGGGTCCTTGGTGCTTGCTGAGGTTGGTGATTTTCTTGCAGACGTTTCAATACTAAACTAGGTAAGATCATCAGTGTTAGAAGGAAGTGGGGTTTGCAGGGAAGAGGAGGAGGAGGAGGAGGAAGAAGAAGAAGAGGAGGAGGAGGACGAGGAGGAGGATGGCTTTGGGGTCCTTGGTGCTCTCTGAGCTTGGTTTTTCTTGCAGATATTTCATATTTCCAAACTTAAATGTCCCATCCACACCATGCATCGGTCCATATATCCTTATATATCTTGGTTTATATTACTTTGCTCCGAGCTAAAATGCCCCAGAGTTATTGTAGACAGAAAAAGAAGCGGCTTTTAACCTCCTAATCATTTTTCTTCTCCTTTGGATAACAATAGAATGACAGAGTTGGGAGGGACCTTGGAGGTCTTCTAGTCCAACCCCCTGCTTAGGGTGCACTCGGATGCTTTGCGGAATAGCTTGACTCCCTCTTCTTTGTGGCAGCCCCCGTACATACTGCTACCATTTTCTTGCCAAAGTCTTGCTCAAACACCGAAACTGAGGAACAATGTATATATTTTGGAAACCTGTTATTTAGGTCACCTCTTTCCCTACTCGTTCCAGGTGTCAGAACTGGCACGCTTTCTTTGTGTGTGTGTGTGTGTGTGTGTAGTTTCTACTCTTCAGATCTCTACCTCCTTAGGATCTGTCCACCCTGCTAATATTTTCTTTATTCTGCAAATAAATCGATAGCCACGAAGCGCGGAATGTTTTCTGGGCTTGTTGAACTGAGGCTCTTATTCTTCCTGCCACACAGAACCAAAGGGTGCCCTCTTTTAGCAAAACAAGCGATTTAGTCCAATGAACCCCGTGAAGCTTCCCTACGGCTCCGACATTGATCCGGTTGGGTAATGAATATTGATCTCTTCGCACACTCACATTCCTAAGGAAGGAAAGAAACGTGCTTTGATCCATCAACAAGCCCACCCAGGGTTGGTTGGAGAAAGGAAGTTGAACCACCATAAAGCGTGGTTCAAGCAGGCTTAACAGGTTTAACAGAGTTGGAAGGGGCCCTGTAGGTCATCTAGTCCAACCCCCCCGCTCAAGCAGGAGACCCTACACCATTTCTGACAGATGGCAGTCCAGTCTCTTCTTGAAAGCCCGCAGGGATGAAGCTCCCACAACTTCCGAAGGCAACTTCTGTTCCATTGGGTTGATTGTCCTCACTGTCAGAAAGTTTCTTCTTGTTTCTAGGTTGAATCTCTCCTTGGTCAGTTTCCATCCATTATTCCTTGTCTGGCCTTCAGGTGTTTTGGAAAATAGCTCGACACCTTCCTCTCTGTGGCAGCCTCTCAAATATTGGGACACTGATCTCCTGGTCCTTCTCTTCTCTAGAATAGCCATGCCCAGTTACTGCAACCATTTTTCATATGTTTGAGCCTCCAGTCCCCTCATCATCTTGGTTGCTCTTCTCTGCACTCTTTCTAGAGTCTCAACCTCTTTTTTATAGTGTGGTGGCCAAAACAGGATGCAGGACTCTAGGTGTGGTCTTACTAGGGCTTTATAGAGTGGTTTTAGTACCTCCCTTGATCTTGATTGTATCCCTCTGTTAATGCAACTTAGGATTGCATTGGCTTTTTTGTCTGCTGGCTCCTATTTAGCTGGTTGTCCACTAAGACTCCAAGATCCGTCTCAGAGTCGCTGCTATTAAGCCTGGTCTCGCCCAGTTTGTATGTCTACTTTTGGTTTTTCTTACCTAAGTGTAGCTTGTTCAGCTTTATCTTATACGCAGTTTGGGAGAGTGTCTGATGGATGCAACAGAATGACAGAGTTGGAAGGGACCTTGGAGGTCTTCTTTATGCAATCCGTTGCTCAAGCAGGAGTTCCTAGACCATTTCAGATCAATGGTTGTCCAATCTCTTCTTGAAAACCTCCAATGTTTGAGCACCTACAACTTTTGAAGGCAAGCCATTGTACTGAAACAATCAATCAGAATAGACACGGAAGGGACCTTGTAGGTCCTCTAGTCCAACCCCCTGCTGAAGCAGTAGATCCTAGACCATTTCAGATCAATGGTTGTCCAATCTCTTCTTGAAAACCTCCAATGATGGAGCGCCCGAAGCATCTGGAGGGAAGCCGTTCCACTGATTAATTGTTCTCACTGTCAGGAAATTTCTCCCTATTTCTAGGTTGGTTCCCTCCTTGATTAGTTTACACCCATTGTTTCTTTTCTGGTGCTTTGGAAAATAGGTTGACACACACACACACACACACGGCTCTTATTTGTGGCAGCCCCTCAAATATTGGAATACAGAGTAACCGAGTTGGAAGGAACCCCAGAGGTCTTCTAGTCCAACCCAATGCTCAAGCAGGAAACCCTATACCATTTCAGAGAAATTCTGTCCAATTTCTTCTTGGAAATCTCCAGTGATGAAGCACCCAAAACCTCTGGTGGCAACTTCTGTTCCACTGATTAATTGTTCTCCCTGTCAGGAAATTTCTCCCTATTTCTAAGTTGGTTCTGTCCTAGATTAGTTTCGACCCGCTGCTTCTTAGAAATATATCAGAATGCAACTCTCCTCGACCATTACCAGCCCTGGATTGCCAGCTGGCGAGAACCAGAGTTGTTCCCCACCATTTCTGATCTTTGAAAGCTGATAATTTTATTTATTCTCTTGCATAAGGCTTGGACTACTTTATTAATTTATCGAGCTTTGTATCCCGATCGCTCCCGGTTCCTACGCTTCTTTTATTTTGCTCACTTGTTCCATTTGTAAGGCTGCCTAATTGCAAACCGCTTAAGGCAGCGGGCAAGAAGAATTAGCAACACATCACAACAAACAAAACAAACCCAAGAAGGGAAGTATTCCTTTTTTTTAGGGTTTTGCATATTGCCAGGGAAATGCAAAACACTTGAAATCCTTTAACCATCCAGCAAGTGTATAAATAATCCTGGCCAAGACCCACCTAGCATAGCTAAGCTTTTAAAAGCTTTCCTTAAAGGACCACTGTACAAATCTTAAGAGGAGTGGCAGCTGGGAAGACAAAACCTTCAGAGTCACAACTCTTCTGCTTCTCTTAGGTGGGGATTTGTCACTTGAGATGAATTCTTGCAGCCCTCGACTTGTGAGATGGGTCTTTTAGTCTCTGGGCAATTTAAAGGTCATCAGGATCAGCCTTCGCCTTCATCTGGGACTTTTATTCCAACAGCAGCGGGTGGATTTTGCAAAAGGTCACTCCGTCCCTCAGCCAAAGGAACATTACAATAATTACAGGGAGATTTGATTTCGAAAAGAAAGAAAGAGAGAGAGAGAGAGATGTTGACATGGCGGAACCAGCCTATGAGATGAGCCTTCCAAAAGAACATTGTTGAACAAACGGGCTTCGAGAAGGAAACCACAACAAAAATAACAGCAAAACAGCCTCCAAGCAGTGCACCCAACACTCGTCACAGGGAGTTGCAGCAAAGGATGCACAATAACTAGCCCAATTAATGACAGAGGCAGCTACCGAAGAGTCTTCTGCAGTATTTATCGACTTGGGTTTTTCAGGATGCAGTCAAGGGAAAGGGAAAGGTTCCCCTCGCACATATCTGCTAGTCGTTCCTGACTCTAGGGGGTGGTGCTCATCTCCGTTTCAAAGCCGAAGAGCCAGCGCTGTCCGAAGACGTCTCCGTAGTCATGTGGCCGGCATGACTCAACGCCGAAGGCGCACGGAACGCTGTTCCCTTCCCACCAAAATGGTTCCTATTTTTCTATTTGCATTTTTAACATGCTTTCGAACTGCTAGGTTGGCAGAAGCTGGGACGAGTCATGGGAGCTCACTCCATTATGAGGCGCTAAGGGTTCAAACCTCCGAACCTCCGACCTTTCTGATCAACAAGCTCAGTGTCTTAGCGTCCCGGAAGCAGCAGGGTTCTCCAAAATCCCTCTTTTAAAATAACCGAATGACAGAGTTGGGAGGGGGGGGTGTCACCCACATTTTTTTGCAATTTGCAAAACCTTGGCATTTGGGGGAGAAGGAGAGCAGGTCTTGGCCACTGATATGGAAGGCACAAAGAGGGCTGGACCTTTGTCAGTAAAAGCAGAACTATCTGCGTTGGTGCTCTCTGAGCGTGGTGGTTTTTGTCCCCCCAGACGTTTCATTACCAAAGTAGGTAACATCATCAGGGCTAGAAGAGAGCAGGGTTTGCTTATTCCACTTATTAGCACCCCTCCCTCCCTTTTAGCACTGAGGATGTTACCCAGTTGGGAAATGAAATGTTGGCAAGGAAATCTCTAAGCTCAGAGTTGTTGTTGTTGTTGTTGTTGTTGTTGCTCTCCTCCTCCTCCTCCTCCTCCTCCTCCTCCTCCTCCTCCTCCTCCTCCTCCTCCTCCTCCTCCTTCTCCCTTCAAATCCCACTCCTTTCTAGAACTGATGTTGTTACCTAGGTGGCATGAAACAATTGCAAGAAAACCACCAAGCACATAAAGCACCAAGGACCTCACAGTTCTCCTCCTTCTCTCGGCAAACTCCATCCCCTTCTAGCACTGATGAGGTTACATAGTTGGGTAATGAAAAGTCTGCAAGAAAACCATCAAGCTCAGAGAGCATTGTCCCCATAGTCCTCCTCCTCCTCCTCTCTGCAAACCCCACCCACCCCCTTCTAGCACTAGTTGGGTCATGAAATGTCTGCAAGGAAACCATCAAGCTCAGAGAACACTAAGAAACCGACACTCCTCCTCCTCCTCCCTGCAAAATCCATCCCCTTCTAGCACTGATGACGTTACCTAGTTGGGTCATGAAACGCCAGCAAGGAAACCTGAAGCACAGAAAGCACCAAGGACCCCCTGAACTACAAATCTTCTCTTCTAACAGAACGCTTTGGCTTCCCTTAGAGAATTCTTGTGAGGTTCATTCTTTGCATTCCTTGGCTGCTGTTGTACATGAAATATTTACATCACATACTTCAAGTGGTCACCTTCTTCAAGCCCTCCATTCCCCCCCTCCCCCAGCCCGTCGCTCATTCGCCTTCCTCCCCCATTAGTTGATTGATCCCAACTGATCGATACCCTCTCTTTTTGTTCTGATGGGCGCTTAAGGCAGCCAGCCGCGTTTCAAACCCAGGCAGAATATAAAAGGTTTGTCAGTGAGACTAAAATGAAGAATCGATACTTTGCCAAGAAGCTGCACTTTTAGAAACACACGGGGGGTGGGGGTGGGGGAGAGAGAGAGGAAAGAGGGAGTGAGAGAAAGAAAGAGGGAGTGAGGGAGAGAGGAAAAAAGAGGGAGAGAGAAAGAAAGAGGGAGAGAGAGAGAGAGAAAGAGAGAGGGAGCGAGAGAAAGAAAGAGGGAGAGAAAGAAAGAAAGAAAGAGGGAGTGAGAGAGAGGAAAAAAGAGGGAGAGAGAAAGAAAGAGGGAGAGAGAGAGAAAAAGAGAGAGAGGGAGCGAGAGAAAGAAAGAGGGAGAGAGAGAAAGAAAGAGGGAGTGAGAGAGGAAAAAGAGGGAGAGACAGAAAGAGGGAGTGAGAGAGAGAGAAAAGGGAGAGAGGGAGAGGAGGAGAGAAAGAGAAAGGGAGTGAGAGAAAGAAAGAGGGAGAGAGAGAAAGAAAGAGGGAGAAGGAAAGAGAGAAGAGAGAGAGATGCTAAGGAAACTCCCTAAGGGGACTTTTAGTGGTATAAAAGTTAGCTACCCACCCCTCTCCTAGAAAAATGAGATATTTTAGGAAATATTAAAAGGGCAAAATATTTCCCCTAAAAGGGAGGCAGAAACTCCTCCCCCTGCTTTTGTCAATGGGCCATTAAGGCCTGAGCCAGTCTATTCTACCTAACAAAGATCTGCCCCCTTCAGGCACAGCCATAATAGAAATCCCAAAGCCCTTTCATTACATCATCACCCAGCAAGGCTCAACCAAGCCTGGGACTCAGGACAGGCCTACAGAGTTGCCCCTGCATGGCCCCACGGGAGTCTTGACAACCAATCACAACACAAGCTCAAATTCAAAAGCCCAACAGAGGGCGTAAAACCCGGGGCACCCTCTCTCCTTTTTATTTGGCCCAGCATCTCAAGCCCGGTGGTCCTGCCCACCATTAAACCATCTTTCCAAGCAGCCTCCATGAACCCAGTGTCTCCCCCCCCCCCCAACTTGGAATTGAACCCAACAGTGGCTCGGGAAAGCGGGCAAAAGAAGCTCATTTTCTGGAGGTGAGCCTCCAAACCGAAAGTCCACATTCACAACCGCTCTCCTGCTATTCTTAATAACTAGCCTCTTTCACGAGAAGAGAAGGAGGCGCCTTGGCGAACCAGCTCTGAAAGCCTTCTTAGGCTTTTAAAGGTTTTTAAAGGTTACCACCAACAATTGAGCCTTGGCAGCAACCGGCAACCGGGAACATATTTCTATTACAAATTCAGGCATGGTATAATCCCTTCTACCCTCGGGTGGTTAAGTGCTTAGCAGTTCACATCTCGCTCGGTTGCAACCGCTGGGAACTTTTCAAGGGTAGCCCCATGTAGGGCGAGCCATTGAGAAGATCAGATGTTCGGTTGACTTGCTTGAGTAAACGCCCCGAGCTGTCATTCTTAGCATTGTTCAAAATGGCAAAAAAGGAAGGGGGGAAAAAAAAACTAACCCCCCAAAACGAAAACTCGGTTGCAGAGTATAGCTCCAAGAAAGCTCCAGATGTAATTTGCTGTTGTCGTTGGGCAGATTTGGAAGTCCTGCTAAGCTGTCGTAAAGGTTCGAAGTGGGAGCAGGGTTTGAAATGCAGCTGTTTCGGATAGGTTCTGGTAGTGGAAATTTGGAGTCGTTTGGAGAACCAGCAAATACCATTTCTGGCTGGCCCCAGAGTGGAGAGGGAATGAGGATTTTGCAGTATCCTTTCCCTGGAGTGGGGAGGGAATGGGGATTTTGCAGTATCCTTTCCCTGGAGTGGGGAGGGAATGGAGATTTTGCAGTATCCTTCCCCCTGCCACTCCCACCAAGCCACACCCACAGAACCAGTAGTAAAAAATTTTGAATGTCACCATTGAGTGACGGCTGTTCCGACCCAGGCTTCCTTAGAAAGCAAGAATCAAAGTCTTGGTCCCGACAAAACCTCTTTTATTTACACGACTGTGAATTCCTTTCATTCACAAGTCAGCAAGACTTTAGCAAAGAGTCGTTCAGAGGAATGTTTATCCACACGCACCTTATCTCGCTTGGAGAGCTGCCAGATAACTAGCTTCCAAACACAGGGAAAAGCAAAAATTGGCACAGAGTCTCTTATAATCACAGAACTTTCCGGACCGAAGGAACGAATTGTTTCCTGCAAAAGCCCCCTCCCCATTCGCTACTCTTTTGTTTCCTATGGGAGGGGCCAATCACCTCCGAGGTGTGGCTTTACTCTTAAGCTGACCCTGCTTTCTTAGTTATTCTTGTCTTCTGGCAGCTCTGCGCATGCGCACACTGGGAACAGGCTCCAGCTGTTCCTCTGCCTCACTGCTGTCTAGCTCCCTCTCTGCCTCCGACGCAGAGCCCTCGTCTGAGCTTTCCTCAACTCCCAGGACTGGCCCATGTTCCTCCCCAACCCTCCTCACTTCCCGACTCTTCTGCCAGCTCCACTGGCTGCCGGTGGGCCACAACAGCGGAGAAGGGAGCCGTAACAAGCCAAAATACTTTTTTTCCCTTTTGCTGATGGAAAGCAAAGCGCCCTGGATAGCTTTTAAAAGACTTAGGAGTGGTGACCTCAAGATGTTGATCCGCGTAGCAGTCGGAATGAACAACGGAGAGGCTGCCTCTCCTTTTAAAATTTGTTTTGGCTACTTCCATTAAAAGAGGCATTCATCATATTGATTGGAGAGCCGAGTTAAACTGGTGTTCAGAATATATAAGCAGAAACCACCAGGGCTCGGCAACTGTGAAATACGAGTTTAATATCTTGTAGCAATAAATTTTTTTTCCCTGGGCTAAGAATACTTTGAACTCTGGTGCTGGAGAAGAAGACTCCTGCATTGAGTCCCTTGGACTGCAAGGCGATGCAACCAGTCAGTCCTAGAGAAGACCAACCCTGGCTGCTCTTTAGAAGATCCTGAAGAGGAGACTCAAAGACTTTGGCCACCTAAGGAGAAGAAAGGACTCCCTGGAGAAGAGCTGAATGCTGGGAATGATGGAGGGCAAAAAAAGAAGGGGACAGCAGAGAAGGAGGTGGCTGGATGGAGTCACCGAAGCAGCCGGTGTGAGCTTCAATGGACTCCAGAGGACGCTAGAGGACAGGAAGGCCTGGAGGAACATTGTCCATGGGGTCGCGATGGGTCAGACACGACTTCACAATTAACAACAAAAACAAAAGAATTTGCAGCTGGTAAACGAGAAAAGCAAACCTTGTTACAGATGTTGACTAACTACTTCTTCTTCCTCCTCCTCCTCCTCCTCCTCCTCCTCCTCCCCCTCCTCTTTTTCTCCTCCTCTTCCTCCTCCTTCTTATTCCTCCACCTCCTCCCCCCTCCCTTCTAACAACGATGATTCTACCTAGTTGGGTCATGAAACATCTGCAAGAAGATCACTAATGGACCCCACAGCACCATAGATCCCACCCCCCGCCTCCTCCCCTTTCCGCAAACTCCACTCCCTTCTAGCACTGATGATGTTATCTAGTTGGGTCATGAAATGTCTGCAAGAAGATCACTAATGGACCCCACAGCACCATAGAGCCCATCCACCTCCTCCTCCCCTCTCCGCAAACTCCACTCCCTTCTAGCACCGATGATGTTATCTAGTTGGGTCATGAAATGTCTGCAAGAAAACCACCAAGCTCAGAGAGCACCAAGGAGCCCAACAATAATACCATGGGGTGCTTGCTTATAACTCTTCAAGAAACTCTGGAGGTTTCTTGGATCCTCATCAGATGAAAAAAAATAATTCAGTGGCTAAGACGCTGAGCTTGTCGATCAGAAAGATCGGCAGTTCAATGGTTTGAATCCCTAAAGAGAGCTCCCGTGACTTGTCCCAGCTTCTGCCAACCTAGCAGTTCGAAAGCACGTTAAAAATGCAAGTAGAAAAATAGGAACCACCTTTGGTGGGAAGGGAACAGTGTTCCGTGCGCCTTCGGGCGTTTAGCCATGCTGGCCACATGACCACGGAGACGTCTTCGGACAGCGCTGGCTCTTCAGCTTTGAAACGGAGATGAGCATCGCCCCCTAGAAGCGGGAAGGACTAGCACAGATGTGCAAGGGGAACCTTGACCTTACCAAAGACCAGGCCAATTATTATTATTATTAATAATAATAATAATTTTAAAAAAGCTCTCATCGAAAAAGCTGAATGGTTCTCCCGCTCTGGCTTTGGGTCCATGTCCTTCATCCACCTTGCTGCTGTGTCACGGCCTTCCTCCCCCTTAGCAATATAATTCCTGACGCCAATTCTTGGATGTCGCTAGGTAGCTAATCCCAGCCAATCAGAGAATAAATGCGATGGTTTTGCAGTGCTATGCAGCCAACCAGAGTTGGGAAAGTATCAGAGAGGGGAAAAACATAGCAGATGGAGACTGTAGGGTAATCATTCTTGGACCGCAGTCCTCCAGGGTCTGATTTTACAAGCATGTCTGTCCAGTTCAGGGGGGAATCTTTCTCTCTCTCTCTCAAACTGCTGACTTGGGGAGGAAGGTTGTTGAAACTGCCGGCGTCTGTTCTAGAATAACGATCTCGGCAAACCCTCGGGCTGCCTGTTTCAGCTAAACTCCAGGGTTAAACATTGGATCTTATTTTCTTTTTGGATACTTGAAAAACACGGCCTAGGAAACTCAGGTTAAACAAGCCATGTCCTCACTGAAGTCCTGGGTGGGAAAGATCTCGCAAGAGGTGGCCACTGCGTTCTCATTTGCAATCTTGCCGGTTGTGGAGATTTATGCTGGAAGACTTCAGAGCAAAGGGCTCTCTAATGGCATGGGGGACGTTTATTCCAAAGGAGAGGGGAGGGGACGAGGTCCTGTCACTTAAAGATGGAGATTAGGATAGATAGATTGAGAGATGATAGAGAATGGATGAATGGACAGATGGATGGATGGATGGATGAAAGATAGAAAGACAGATAGAGAGAGTGACAAACATAGGGATAGAAGATAGCTAGCTAGCTAGAATGGATGGATGGATGGATGGATGGATGGATGGATGGATGGATAGATAGATAGATAGATGACTAGATAGAAAGATAGCTAGATAGGTGACAAACATGATGGAAGATAGCTAGATAGTGATAGATAGATAGATAGATAGATAGATAGATAGATAGATAGATAGATAGATAGATAGATATAGACAGACAGACAGAAAGAGAAATGGAAGAGCTCGTACAAAAATGCCAAAGCCAACAAACCACTTAAAGGCTTCCTTAAATATGTAGGCTCAACTACAGAGAAGGGTGTGGATGGAATGGCCCACAACTACAACTACGCCAATTAATCTGAAGAAAGATATCTTTGGTTCTCTCTTAAGTCTTCCATTCTTCAGTTCTGCTGTTACAACAGCGAGAAAGCCTTCTCTTTGTGCTCTGCACAATTTTATAAAGCGTTAGGATATTTTATCTCCCTCTTTAAAGAAGCTTTCTGTTTTCTTTAAAAAATATATATATATAATGCTGCTGTTTTAACAAAGCTGGGAAGAAACTAGATTAAAACTGAGGACGTTAATGGCTTCTTTTCAAGGACACTTTCTGAAGTGGGAAGCCTATTCTAACATTTACATCTGCTTTCTTCTACTGGGAGCTGTAGAATACTCTAATAATTTCTCATTGGAGAGAGAGAGAGAGAGAGAGAGAGAGAGAGAGAGAGAGAGAGAGAGAGAGGGAGAGAGAGAGAGAGAGAGAGAGAGGACAGTGCAATTACTTTACTCAGTTTTATGGTTTTCAAAAATAAACAATGAGAGCTCCTCAGAAAATCGTACTCTAAAAAGATGAAAAAAAAGAAGGTTCAACCAATTTGACATCACCTTTGTCAGTTCAATTGATTGACTTTAAAGAGAAGGAAGGAGAGAGAGATGAGGAGGAAGGAAGGGTCAGAGAAGGAAGGGAGAGTCAAGGAAGGGAGGGAGAGAGGGAGGGAGGGAAGGAAGAGAGAGAGATGTGAAGAGGAAGGAAAGAAAGAAGGAAGGAAAGGAGAGAGACAGATGTGAGGAGGGAGGAAGGAAAGAAGGAAGGAAGGGAGAGAGATAGATGTGAGGAAGAAGGGAAGAAGGAAGGGAGGGAGACATGTGTGGAGGAAGGAAAGAAGGAAGGAGGGAAGGAAGGAAGGAAGGAAGGAAGGAAGGAAGGAAGGGAGAGAGACAGATGTGAGGAGGAAGGAAGGAGGAAAAGAGGGAAGGAAGGTAATAGAGAGGGAGGGAGGGAAGGAAGAGAGAGAGATGTGAAGAGGAAGAAAAGAAAGAAGGAAGGAAAGGAAAGAGACAGATGTGAGGAGGGAGGAAGGAAAGAAGGAAGGGAGGGAGACATGTGTGGAGGGAGAGAAACAGATGTAAGGAGGAAGGAAGGAAGGGAGAGACAGATGTGAGGAGGAAGGAAGGAAGGAAGGAAGGAAGGAAGGAAGGAAGGAAGGAAGGAAGGAAATATTTGCAACTCTTCGTGTGAGATGGGACTCAGCTACAATAAGTGGCAATTTTAAACAATCTTTGATTTTGTAAACCAAATACATCCCTGATTAATACTTGGATCAGAGATCACCAGAAAGACTTATGGCTCTAGGCCAAGCTCAGAACTAAGAAACAAAAAGAGAAGATTCTGGAGGAAAAAGATAAATCAATTCCACTCGTTGCAAAGGAAACTACTAAGGGACGTGTTTTTTGATTCCTCGGGATTTGAACTCCGTTCAAAGAAAGATACGTATTTCTATTTTCCGTCCATTAACAAGGACGGAAAACTTCTGACGAGAGAGAACCATCTGTCCTAAATCCTTGTTCTATTCCCAGGAAGGATTCGGATGCCACAGATATTGGAACAAAGGGTCAGGAATTTTTTTAAAAAAATAATGATTTCTAATGTTTTTATTTTCTAATAAAAAAAAAATAGACCCCCGAGCTGATTCAATTACTTAGCAGAAATTGGATGAAAGAACATATGCTCCGCGATATACTGATCGGGCTTGCCAAGTATTTTACATAAACGCTAATTGGCAAAAAAAAAGAAGAAACCCACCACCTCAACGTTAAAGAGGAAAAAGCCAATGTAATTATTGCTAGCACTGAGCGAATTTGGGCCTGGAAACGAGAGGACAAATGACTCAAGATTATCCCGATAATTCATTCTTGTGCCTTTCCATCAAGCCTGGCTATCCATTATGTCTTTTTTCCATCTTGTTGGTAGGGAAGGAGATTTTCATACCAGCATTGCTGCAAAATGTGGGATTTTTTCCTATTAAACATCCTGTCCTGCCTCTTGAGATAACGGAAATTGCTTTCCTCGCCTGGAATTAATACTTCTATCACTTCTGTACATCTGACTAAGGAAGGAATCACACACTTTGCTTCGCACCTTCTCAAGCAATTTGCCCGACCCACTAATGTCAGCGTTCCAAATAGCATCCAAAAGTAAATCAGAGTCCAAGGCAAAGCATTGCTCAAAGTTCCAATTTATTAAGAGAGCCATGTTGGCACATCTGGGAAAACTCGAATCTGAAAGCTTCCCGTTTTCCCCCACCTAGTTGAAAGTTCACGATCTTGCCCCCCACACCCACAAGTCCATCCCATGGTCCAATCTCCCACTACCATCCTGGCAGTTCCACCCATCCAATTGCAGTCAAGTGCAGAGGTGCAAAGACAAAGGATGACCTTGACTTTCTAGAAAGAATGTTGTTATGGCTACATATCGTCTAACTCTGTACGATCCCACCTTCCATTTTCCCACAATAGAAAAGGTATAGCAGAATAATAGAAAGTGTGGCAAAAGAAAAGATGGCTGCAGGCCTGACAACCAGCTGCACTGGAACACCTCGACATACGACCGTTCGTTTAGTGACCGTTCAAAGGTATGACAGCACGGGGAAAAAAGGGATCCAGGGCCCATTTTTCACAGTTGTGACCTCTGCAGCATCCCAAAGGTCTCCCAAAGGTCCCGGGATCCCCTTCCATGACCTTCTGATGCGCAAAGTCGATGGGGAAGCCCATTTCACTTAACGACCGGGTTCCTAACTTATCACCCGCAGCGATTCACTTTAACCACTGTGGCAAGAAAGGTCGCAAAATGGGGCCAAACCCACTTAACCAATGTCTCACTTAACAGCAGAAATTTTGAAATTTTTGTGGTTGTAAGTTGAGGACTGCCTGGGTTACAAAGTCAGGTCAACGGTGGACAATTCTGATTTCTATCAATGTAAATTTTTTCCCCCTTGTGATTCCTTCCTTGCAATTTTGATCTGGAACTAACTGCTCCCACTCTACCAGCAAAGAGAGGCAGGTGGGCAGTGGGTTGGACTAGATGACCTTCAGTGGACCTTTCGCTCCTGTGATTTTATGATTCTACCATGCTAGGAGCTGAGGTGGGCTCTGCATTTCTTCCTCAAGAGTTTTACATTTTGACGGAAGCGCCAGAAATGGATAGATGTACTAAAAATTGACTGGTTTGACAGATCCACCAAAATTGATTGGATTCGTGCAACATACTGTGTTATCTCCAACACACACACACACACACAAACATACACACACACACTTACATACATATGTTTTTCACCACACCTAGTTTGGTTAGTGGCAATGGGTGAAAAAGTCCCTTGATTGCTCTTTTTCAGAAGGAAAATTTGAAGAAGAAAGAAGAAAGAAGAAAGAAGAAAGAAGAAGAAGAAGAAGAAGAAGAAGAAGAAGAAGAAGGGGTCTGCTTGAATGAGAAAAAAATTCTTTCTTGTAGATATTTCATTACCAAACTAGATAGTGTCATCAGTGCTAGAAAGGGGGGATTTGTGGAGTAGAAAAGGAGGAAGAAGAGGAGGAAAAGAAAAGAAAAAGGAGAAGGAGGAGGAGGAGAAGAAGAAGAATGCATTTGCAGACCACATCAAGCCTGGACTAGAAGACCTTCAAATGGCTGGATTAACATGGCCTTCACCAAAAGATGTTCCTAGTTCACCCTTTCCGTTATAAGGCGTACCTTTCAATCAGTGTTTGCAATCCTAGGTCATACTCAAATTGCAAATCCTGAGAAGTATCAACAAGGATCTGCCGGAACACGTCTAAGGGCTTCAGAAGTAAAAACCAACTGCCGCTTTCTTGGTTGGCAAATCGAATTTCCCCATAATGTGTGAAAAGACCTTAACGGATAGGTAAGATTGATTGTACAGGGATTCTTTTTTTTACATCTTATCTTTTCCATCCTCCCCCAAAATCTAAGCTTGCCAGCTTTAAAAAAAAAACCACCACCATTAGATTAAAATTAGCTGCACTATTGTCATTGGATACTAACAAT
Organism: Natrix helvetica; assembly: GCF_964273705.1. Classification (NCBI taxonomy): domain Eukaryota; kingdom Metazoa; phylum Chordata; class Lepidosauria; order Squamata; family Natricidae; genus Natrix; species Natrix helvetica. Next base: position 4,196,337 of record NC_138565.1, read on the forward strand.
GGCTAATAGTCTGCATTTCCCCCGTACTACTGACCAACAAAATTTTAGATTCGTTCCTGAATCACGGTTGATAGAAAGACATCAGATCTTTCCCTTGAGGAAAGTGCCTTAAAAAAATAGCAAACACGATACTCCAATTTATGTCCTAACATGTAAGAAACTCAAGGAAGCCTCCATGTGAGGTTTTCCAATGCTCTTTTGCATCACCGATCTCTAAAAACAGACCTTACCAGCAAGGAAATTGGGGAGTAGGAGCAGAAGAGTGGTGGGTTTCAATTTTTTTTAGAACCTCTTCTGTAGGTGTGGCCTGCTTTGGGGGAGTGGCTTGCCAGCCATGTGACCGGGTGGGAGTGGCTTGACGGCCATGTGACCAGGTGGGAGTGGCCAACTTGTAAAATGTGGTGAAAGTCACTTAACAATGCTCTTGCTTAGCAACCAAAATGTTGGCTCAGAAACTCTGGCATTTGAAGCACGCAAGTCTTAAAGCTGTCAAGTTACAAGACCTTTGCACCCCTAACCCTTTAGAAAAAAAAAAAACCCGGGGGTGTTTAAACTTGACAGCTTTAAGACTTGTGGACTTCAACTCCCAGAATTCCTCCTCCAGTCATGTTGGCTCAGGAACTCTGGCATTGAAGTGTGCAAGTCTTAAAGCTGTCAAGTTACAAGACCCTCGCACCTCTAACTGTTTAGAAAAAAAAACCCAGGGGTGTTCAAACTTGACAGCTTTAAGACTTGTGGACTTCAACTCCCAGAATTCCTCTTCTCGATCTTCATCTTGATGATGTGCGGACGGGCGGGGGGAGGGAGCTGGAACCGTTTCTAAACAGCACTGTAGATTTGTGCAGCCTCTTCTATAAGGAGGTTAGAACTGGCAGGAACCCACCCCCGGAGCAGAAACATACTATTTAGAATATAAATGTTAGTGGTTGGAATACCTTGTAAGTATATAGATTAAATTAGATTCAATGTTTCTCTGGAAGAAAGAGATCTTTCATTCAAGTTCTTAGCACTGAATTCTCTCAGACAAGCCAGCTTCCAAATAAGAGACCATGATTCGCAGAAAACTAAGTCAACTCCTAGTCAATGCTTGGAGAAGTCAGGTGAAACCTAACGCACTCGCTAGACAACCAAGGAGAATATTTTGGCGTGCAGGGTTGAAATGAGGGGCCCTTGGTGTGCTTTGAGCTTGGATGTTTTCTTGAAGACATTTCATTACCCAACTAGGTAACATCATCCGTGCTAGTTGTCATACCTGGAAGCCATCTTTTACCTTTTGGACTTCAGGCCTGCCATGTTTTCTACCGTGGGAAAATGGGAGGGGGCTATTTTGCGAAGTGTGGGTGATACGTAGCCATAACAACATTCTTTCTCAGAAAGTCAAGGTCAACTGGCCCTGCAGCTGCAATGAGGTAGCTGGGAGGCATCTCCAGTTGGGACGGTGCATTGATTGGATCACAGGGTGGACACGTGGGTGCTGGGCAGGGACTTGGACTTTCTTTTGGGTGGGGAAAACCTGGAAAGTTTCAGATTTGGGTTTTCCCAGATGTGGCAATAGGACATCTCTAATAAAATGGAACTTTGAGGAAACTCAAGCCTCGGAGTCTTCATTCGTTGGGGGGGTTGTCACTTGGAACCCTGACATTAGTAACATCTAGAAGTAAAACCAGAGAGTACCAAGGACCCCACAGTCCTCCTCTACACCTCCTCTGCAAGCCCCTCTCCCTTCTAGCACTTGATGATACCTAGTTTGAGAAACAAAACATCTGCAAGAAAGCAACCAAGCTCAGAGAGCACCAAGGTCTCCTCACTTGGTGTGGAGAAAGCAGACCAAGCATTTTGAGAGATTGGGTGCACTCCATACTTGTTGACCCATCACCTCTCATTCTGGAAGATTCTGGCAACCGGGATGAAATATATATATATTGGCCAAGCTCTCCTTCGTCTTAACCACTACATTTTCTCTGCTTCGGTTAAGAGGACACTCCAACCAGGAAGGAAAAAAATACAATACTTAGAACCAAGGCCAACAAAACATTGCAAGTTGGGAATGTCATACATGGGCACAGGAGAAAGATTGACGTTGCAAGTTGGGAATGGCATGCATGGGCACAGGGGAAAGGTTGCTATTGGCGGGTTTGGCCTTGCCCCCTCCTCACCTTGACAGCTTCAGCATGGGTCACCTTGTCCAGCGGCTTGTCGTTGACCTTTAAGATCCGGTCCCCTACCCGAAGGCCCTCTTTATCCGCCAAGGAGCCCGGCTCCACCAGGGAAACATAGATGCCTACGCCGTGCTCGGCCCCTCCTCGGATGCTGAAGCCCAATCCTTCTTGGGCTTTCTGCCTCTTGAGGACCACCTGCCTGACCTCCCCTCGCAGCTCCTCCAAGCCAACCGCCGAGTCCCCGGGAGCTGTCCCGTCCGCTGCGGTGCTGAATTCTTGCGGAAGCTTGACGGAGGAGGAGGAAGAAGAAGGAGGCCGGCAACGAGCAGCCGGGGTGGGAGAGGGAAAGCGGGCGGAGGAAGCCGCGCCGTCCGGAGGGAGGACTCTGCTAGACCCGGCCCCGTCGTACCCTGCCCCGGCGGCGGCCAAGAAGTCCGCCTTTAAGTAGAGCCCCTCCGAGGTGTACTGGTCGAAGAGGAGCTGGTCCGAGCGAGGGATGACCAGGCGCAACATGGGTAGAAGCTGCCTCTTCTCCGGGACGTCCAGCAAAACTTGGAGCGTCTGCACCAAGTCGTAGACATTCCGCCGGCAGTGGTAGATGTTCAGGCAATGGATGAACTGCTCCCGCTCGCCTTCGCTCAGCAGCAGGTTGAGAGCCGCGTGGAGCTTCCGCACGTTGGCCGACAGCAGCCGGATGCCGGACCCGGGCCCCCCGCTCCTGAAGCCGGCCTGTCCCGCGTCCCCCTTGGCCGCTCCGTCGAAGGAAGGCGAGGAAGAAGCGCTGGAGGCGCGCGAGCCCACCGACAGGCGGTCCAAGTTTGCATTCATCGCCTCGGGCCAGAGAGAAAGAGAGACGGAAGCTGGGGCGGTCGTTGGGAAGCTGGGCATCGGAAGGCAGCCGGACGCGTCGGGACCGTTCACTTGGGGGGCTCCCTTCTCCTCGGCGGCCCCCTTAGCTGGAAAGGCGGAGGAGGCATGGGGGGGGGGGAAGCAGAGTAAGGAGAAGCCGGGTGGGTCGGCGGAGGGGCAAGCGCGCTCCGGAGAAGGCGTAGGAGGCGATCCTGGCCGGCGTCGCTTCTTCCCCTGCGGCGGCTTGTTCTTTGCAAGGCGAGGACGGAAAAAGAGAGAGAGGGAGGGAGGGAGGGAGAGAGGAGAGAGAAAGAGAAATAGAAGAGAGAGAGAGAAAGAGGAGAGAGAGAGACCGAGTGAGAAGGGAGAGAGAGGAGAGACAGAAGAGAGAGAGGGAGGGAGAGAGAGGGAGGAGAGAAAGAGAAACAGAAGAGAGAGAGGGGGGAGAGGAGAGACAGACAGAAGAGAGAGGGAGGGAGAGAGAGAGAGAGGAGAGAGAGAAAGAGAAACAGAAGAGAGAGAGGGAGGGGGAGAGAGAGACAGAAGAGAGAGAATGAGAAACAGAAGAGAGAGAGGGAGGGAGGGAGGGAGAGAGAGAGAAGAAAGAGAGAGTTCAGAGGTGGATCAGCCCCGCGTGGAGGATGGGATCCGTGGCCGAGTCCGCCGCGGCCGGCTGGCCTCTCTGCCTTCCGCGGAGCGCACGTATCGCCAAGCTCGCAAACTCCCTGGCGCCTCCTGCTTGGCACCCCTCCGCTTCGCCCAAAAAGCAACCAAGTCTCCTCAATTGCCCCCCCCCTTTTTTGCAAAGCTTTGCCCTGCGTGTCTTTTTCCCCCTTTGCCTTCTTCAAACGGTGTTCATAATAAGCAGCGCCTCGCCTGGGCTTTCCCCCCCGAAATAAAACCCCAACCTCTCGTTCTGCAGACGCGGCGCCTCTTGGCTCTTCCCAGCCCCGACTTTCTCCAACTGTTGAGCGGCCCTTCGCCCTGCCCGAGCTGCCAGCCTGCCTTGACAGACACCTGCTCAGGAAATGACGCGCCTGCCGGTTGCCAAGAGACCGACGGATACAATCCGGGCTCGCCAGAGGGGAAGGGGCGCCCAGCCAGCCTGGTGCAGTCCGGCAAAACTTCAGCCAGGAGGTGGCTTTTCCTCTCCTTGGGAAGGGCACTGATGCTGTTCCCTAGTTTGGGTCATGAGACGTCTGCAGGGAAAACACCATGCTCAGAGAACACCAAGGACCCCGCGGTCCCGCCCCCCCCCCCCCCCGCCTGTCCTCTGTGCAAACCCCACTCCCTTCTAGCACTGATGATGTTCCCTAGTTGGGTACCTGAAACGTCTGAAAAAAAATAACCAAATTCAGAGGGCACCAAGGACCCCACAGTCTTCCTCCTCCTCTCCCCCAAATATCCTCCTCCTCCTTGCAAACTCCACTCCCTTCTAGCACTGATGATGTTCCCTAGTTGGGTCATGAAACGTCTGGGAAAAAAATAACCAAATTCAGAGGGCACCAAGGACTTCATAGTCCTCCTCTTCCTCCTCCTCCTCCCCCCCTGCAAACCCCACTCCCTTCTAGCACTGATGACATTACCTAGTTGGGTCATGAAATGCCCACAAGAAAACAACCAAGCTCAGAGAGCACCAAGGAGCTCATAGTATGCAGAGGGAAGGAAGTTTCTCTTCCTCCCCCCCCCCTGCAAACCCCACTCCCTTCCAGCACTGATGATGTTTCCTAGTTGGGTCATGAAATGTCTGGAAGAAAGCAAGCAAACTCGGAGAGTACCAAGGACCCCACAGTCTTCCTCCTCCCTCCCCCAATTTTCCTCCTCCTCTTTGCAAACCTCACTCCCTTCTTTAAACAACACCTGCCTTATGGCCACAATACCTTTCCGATCCTCCTCCTCCTCTTTGGGGATAGCACTTTGTGCATGCTCTCTGCTGCTCATGAACCAAACCTGAGACCAGGCACGTTCAAAACGAAGCCTATTTAATTAAAGTGGAAAAACGGCTAGTGGCCAACATTTTTTAAAAAAAAGCTCCAGATGAAGCAAAAATTCCTTTCTTGGCCAAATATGCTACTGGACACATCAAAGGAGTGGCTCTCCTTAAAGGAAGGGTTAATTGTATGCAGAGGACGCTAATCTCCTTTGAAGGCTGCTTAGCTTTGGCTGCCTAATTATCCCTCCCAATAAAAATGTATTTATGGCTCTCTCTCCTTCTCTCTCTCTCTCCCCCTCTCTTTCTCTCTCTCTAATGCAGTTCAATTAACTCAGAGCGTGCCAAGCTGATAGGACATGTTAAGAGCTGTTCATAAAAGCCAAGAGACCTTTAGCAGGAACTCCTCGACCTATGACCGCAATGAGCCCAGAATTTCGGTTGTTAAGTGAGACAATGGTGTTCTGATCTAGGCTTCCCAAGAACATGAAGCAAACTCCCGGTCCCGACAAAAAAACATTTTATTAATGGACTGTGAATTCTGCTCATTCACCTCCAGCAAAGTCTTTCAAGGGAGGATTTATAGTCACAGACCTTATCTGGCTTGGAGAGCTGCCAGGCCCTTATCTGCAAAACTTGGCAAGGAGTCTCCGAGAGTCACGAGCCAATGAAGCGAATGAATTGTCTCCTGCAAACTCCACTCCCCTTTCGCTCCTCTTTTATTTCCTCTATTTCCCAAGTTGACCCCTGCTCTTTAGCTGTTCCCTTCATCTGGCCACTCTGCACACTGGGAACAGGCTCCAGCTGTTCTTCTGCCTCACTGATGTCTGACTCTTATAACTGCCAGACGGCCCTGGCGCCCTCTCTGCCTCCGACACAGAGCCCTCATCTGAGCCTTTTCCAGACTCCAGGACTGGCCCATTTCCCTCCCAACCCTCCTCACTGTTCGAATCTCCTGCCACCTCCTCTGGCCTCTGGCAGGCCACAACAAATGTTTCGGCGAATTTTGCCCTGTTTTATGACCTTTCCTGCCACCGTTGCCAAGTGAATCTCTGCAATTGTTGAGCGAGTAACGCGGTTGTTTAAGCCAATCCTTTAACATCACATAACCACAACATCCTGCCTATCCTGGGTCCTTTATCCAGCTCAACAAGTGAATAAAGGTAAATGTTCCGAAGGAAGGGAGGAAGGAAGGAAGGAAGGAAGGAAGGAAGGAAGGAAGGAAGGAAGGAAGGAACCTCAGAGGTAGAATAGACTAGAACTGAGATGGAAGGGACCTTAGAGGTCTTCTAGTCCATCCACCTGCTCAAGCAGGAGACCCTATACCATTTCAGACAAGTGACTGTCCCATCTCTTCTTAAAAACATCCCATGTTGGAGCATTCACAACTTCTAGAGGCAAATCGTTCCACTGATTAAATGTTCTCACCGTCAGGAAATTTCTCCTTAGTTCTAAGTTGCTTCTCACCTTGGCAACTTCGACCATGCCTGGTGTGTCTGAGCCCAGATGTCTCTCTCATAAATCATGAATGATATTCTGGATTATGAATGGTTCATTTGCTCTTTACTTAATTCTTCCCCCTATCCATTTCCCTTATATTGTCCTTTTCTATGTTAGAGACGGTGCCTCTCCATCTGTTGGTTCGTTCCCTCGTCTTCACACACATTCTAATCAGCCATATTCCGGCAGGCTGCCTCCCCCCCCACCGTTTTCATTCAAAAACACTGAAAGATTGCCTCCCCTCCCCTTCCCAAAGCGCCGATTTAAAAAAAAACCGGAACAACTCACGCCACAAAGCCCCCTCCCCCGCGAGTCTTTTCCCCCAGACCTAGAATGAAAATGGAAATGAATTATTTCCCTAGCGCGAAAAACGTTTGATAAAATTAAACGTAATTCATCAACGTGGATCCTTTCAGAAAAAAAGAAGGAGGAGAAGAAAAAGCAAAACGCGGCTTCTAAGAAAGAGCCAAAATGAGAAAGAAAGAAAAAAAAAGAGAGAGAGAGAGAGATGGAAAGATCTGATAGGGATGCGGGAAAAAGGAGTTTAAAATATTTTTCTCCCAAAAGGAAATGAAAAGAATTTGATTGATTATTGTTTTTAAAAGAAAAGGAAAACGATACACGAGGCCCCATCGAATGAAAAGGGACAGTGGCTGATCATAGGACTGATAAACACTCCCTGAATAAATAATTCCTTTTTATTTATTAATTTAAGGACTTTTTAAGTTGTTTCTGTTGTGGCCCATCAGCGGCCAGCGGAGCTGGCAGCAGATTCAGACAGTGAGGAGGTTGGGGAGGAACCTGGGCCAGTCCTGGAGTCTGGGGAAGGCTCTGGTGAGGGCTCTGTGTCGGAGGCAGAGAGAGGGCCAGGGCCGTCTGCCAGTGATCAGCTGCCTTTGGAGTCAGACATCAGTGAGGCAAAAGAACAGCTGGAGCCTGTTCCCAGTGTGCGCATGCACAGAGTGGCCAGACAAAGGGAACGGCTAAAGAAAAGGGGAGTAAGGCCACAGGTGGACGGTGAATGGCCCTTCCCAGAGGAAATAAAAGAGGAGCGAAAGGGGAGTGGAGTTTGCAGGGGACGATTATCTCGCTTCATTGGTTCGTGACTCTCTGAGACTCCTTGCCAAGTTTTGCAGGAAGTGGTCATGTGGCCGGCATGGCTCAACACCGAAGGCGCACGGAACGCTGCTCCCTTCCCACCAAAGGTGGTCCCTATTTTCCTACTTGCATTTCATACGTGCTTTCGAACTGCTAGATTGGCAGAAGCTGGGACAAGTCACGGGAGCTCACCCCGTTAGGCAGTGCTAGGGATTCGAACCACCAAAAGGCCGACCTTTCTGATCGACAAGCTCAGCGTCCTAGCCTCTGAGCCACTGCATCCCTTAAAATAGGGCATAAGGAGACCTCTACAGCGTGATAGTGAACAGATTGTATCTAGGCTACCTTCACGAGATCCGAAGGACAATCGTGTTCTTAAAAAAACTCGAGGTTTTATCCTGTGCATTCACTGCCGATGCCACACCAACATTCAACGCAAGCATTAAGCGTGACTTGATTCATGGCTCTGTTTCTCTCCTCTATGGGGAAACAGCTGCCGCTTTTCGAAAGAGAGGTTTATTTTTTAAAAAATATTACTTTTTTACTTCTTCTTCTTCTTCTTCAAAGGAATTCTAAATGCCAATTCATCACCCAACAAAAGGGCTGCTTGTAGGAAGCTGCTTCCTATTGACCTCGTAAGCAGGAGAGGTTCTACAATGAGATTATCGCAGCCCCCATTGGCACCAGAAGCTGGAGAAATCAACAAAGATGGAACAATTGATTAAAGTGGAGTTTTTATTGGAGGGGAGAAAAAAAAGAGCCTTTTAGGGGGGGAAACAAGCACAGGTTATTAAGAATTGAAGGGGGGGGGGAATGAGAAATCAGTGTGAACAAAATCACCTGTTTTTTTTTCAAGAGCTGAGAAAAAGGAAGGAAGGAGGGATGGAGGAAGGAAAGAAAAAAAGGAAGGAGGGAGGGAGGAAAGAAAGAAAGAAGGAAAGAAGGAGGGAGGGAGGAAGGAAAAAAGGAAGGAAGGAGGGATGGGAGAGAAGGAGGGAGGGAGGAAGGAAAGAAAGAAGGAAGGAGGGGGGAGGAAAAAAGGAAGGAAGGAGGGATGGGAGAGAAGGAGGGAGGAAGGAGGGAGGGAGGAAGGAGTGATGGAAGGGAAGGAGGGAGGGAGGAAGGAAAGAAAGAAGGAAGGAGGGAGGGAGGAAAAAAGGAAGGAAGGAGGGATGGGAGAGAAGGAGGGAGGGAGGGAGGAGGGAGGGATGGGAGGGAGGAAGGAAGGAGTGATGGGAGGGAAGGAGGGAGGGAGGAAGGAAAGAAAGAAGGAAGAAGGGAGGGAAGAAAAAAGGAAGGAAGGAGGGATGGGAGAGAAGGAGGGAGGGAGGAAGGAGTGATGGGAGGGAAGGAGGGACGGAGGAAGGAAAGAGGGAAGGAAGGAGGGAGGGAAGAAAAAAGGAAGGAAGGAGGGATGGGAGAGAAGGAGGGAGGGAGGAGGGAGGGAGGGAGCGAGGAAGGAGGGAACAGCATTGGAAGAGAGTCACATCTTCTAGTCCAAGTAGAAGCAATGGATGGAAACTAATCAAGGAGAGACTCAACTTAGAATTAAGGAGGAATTTCCTGCTGGTGAGAACAAATGATCTGTGGAACAACTTGCCTCCAGAAATTGTAGATGTTCCATCACTAGAGGTTTTCAAGAGGAGGCTGGACAGCTACTTGTCCGGAATGATTGAACGGTCAAGCAGGAGACCCTATGCCAGCCATTTCAAACAAACGCTCGTCCAAGCTCTTCTTGAAAACTTCCAGCATTGAAGCGACCACATTTTCTGGAGGCAGGTCGTTCCACTGATTTTTTGCAAAAACCAAAGCGCGCTTCATACATTGTTTCCCTGCGGAGAAGCATTTTTAATTGATTTTTTCCTTCCTACATTCCTCTCCTCCTCCTCCTCCTCCTCCAACCGTTCCGCGACAGTCACAGAATGGCATTGATTTCTATTTCTATACGATATTCATTCCATAAATTGGGAAGCGTAATTATGTTGCTGTGCATTGGTCCAAAAAAAAAAAGATGCGTGCTTCGGCACAGGGGCAGTCAAGTGTGAACCGCCCCAATTTCTCCCGTGTTGCTAATGAAACTTTTCCAAGGTTGAGACGGAGAAAGAGAAGCAGGAGTTGTTTTTTTTAAAAAAACACCGCACAATTATTTTTGTCCTCCCCCCCCCCCATCCGTTTGAGAGCGGCAACGGTGGAAAGAAATTGCAAAAGAGACTTTGGGAACAGCAGTTGGTCTTGTTGGGTTGATAAGCGGCAGGGAGCTGCTTCTCTTCTCATATGTTTGAATCACACAGTTTGGGAAGTCACCTCCAATCTGTGGTTAAGAATTCCATTCTATTCTCCATTCTATCTATTCCATTCTATTCTACATTCTACATTCTACATTCTACATTCTACATTCTACATTCTACATTCTATATTCTATTCTGTTCTGTTCTATTCTATTCTACATTCTCTATTCTATTCTATTCTACATTCTATTCTACATTCTATTCTATTCTATTCCATTCTACATTCTATTCTATTCTACATTCTCCAATTCTATTCTATTCTATTCTACATTCCATATTCTATTCTATTCTATTCTATTCTCCATTCTCCAATCTATTCTAATTGCTATTCTATTCTAATTGCTATTCTATTCTACATTCTCTATTCTATTCTACATTCTATTCCATTCCATTCTTATTCCCTGTTCTATTCTGTTCCATTCTACATTCTATTCTATTCTATTCTACATTCTCCAATTCTATTCTATTTTACATTCTATATTCTATTCTATTCTACATTCCCTATCCTATTCTATTCTATTCTCCATTCTCCAATCTATTCTAATTGCTATTCTATTCTATTCTATTCTAATTGCTATTCTATTCTACATTCTCTATTGTATTCCATTCCATTCCATTCCATTCCATTCCTATTCCCTGTTCTGTTCTGTTCCATTCCGTTCCATTCTATTCTAACCCATTCTTATTCCCTATTCTATTCTATGCCATACTATACTCTATTCTATTGATATGTTAGAATCACACAGTTGGAGAGGCATTCTCCATTCTGTGGCTAAGAGAGGCTGGGCCCACCCTTGGCCAGTATAAGTCTGAGTGCTATTGCTATTGTTTTCTTCTCGGGTTGCTTTTCCAACTCCCGGCTGTTGGATTTCCTGATGGTTTCTCATCCCAGGGGAAACTCCAACCCTGCAATCCACTGCGCTTCGAAAAGTAGCTTTGCCAAATCCCTGCCTCCTTTAATAACAAAGTGGAGATAGGAAAGCTTTGTGGAGGACAATCAGAAAAACAGAGGGAAATAAAAGCCTTCGGATTAAATCAAGCGACGCTCCCAGCCAGCGGAGCCATCGCAAAGGTTGACAGAAATGACAGGCTGCGCCACGGAGGCCCTCTCTCGCTCTTCTCTTGTTTGTTCTCATCTCCTGCTTGTTTGGACAAGGGGCAGGCAAGGATAGCATCTCACCTTTCACTCCCCGAAACGATCCCAACTTCGCTGCCCACCACGACGCGAGGCACGCCTGGCACATGAGCAGAACCCTCAAAAAACCTTCGCCTCCATCTGTCTCAGCCAGAAGACATTTCAACAAGCCCTGGGGAGGGGGGAGGGAACCAAAGGATCTGCATGGGTCCAGACTCCAGCCCCTCTTAGCCACAGAATGGAGATGCCTCTCCAACTGTGTGATTCTAACATATCAATAGAATACAGTAGAGTAGAGTAGAGTAGAATAGGGAATAAGAATGGAATGGAATAGAACAGAACAGGGAATAAGAATGGAATGGAATGGAATGGAATGGGATGGGATGGGATAGGAATGAAGAATGAGTTGAGTAGAGTAGAGTAGAGTGCAGAATAGACTAGACTAGACTAGAATGCAGAATAGTATAGTATAGTATAGTATAGAATAGAATAGAATAGAATAGAATAACAGAGTTGGAAGGGACCTTGGAGGTCTTCTAGTCCAACCCTTTGCTTAGGCAGGAAACCCTACACCACTTCAGACAAATGGCTCTCCAACATCTTCTTTAAAACTTCCAGTGTTGGAGCATTCACAACCTCTGGAGGCAAGCTGTTCCACTGATTAATTGTTCTAACTGTCAGGAAATTTCTCCTTAGTTCTAAGTTGCTTCTCTCCTTGATCAGTTTCCACCTGTTGCTTCTTGTCCTGCCCTCGGGTGCTTTGGAGAATAGCTTGACTCCCTCTTCTTTGTCAGAAGAAGAAAAGAAGCTCCTTGCTGCTATATCAACTGAACAAGACGATTGCTGGGCCCCAAAGTCTATTTTGCAATTTTTGCTGGAAGGCTCAACATGGCATGTGAGCAGAATCCTCCAATCTCCAATCTCCACTTGGCCTGTACCCATCAACCCAGTGATTATAGATTTTGTTGCGACCGAGGCTTCCGAAGAGCATAAAGCAAACCCCTGGTCCTGACAAAAAACCCTTTTATTAATTGAATGTGAATTCTGCTCATTTACATCCAGCAAAGTCTTTCAAGGGAGGATTTACGGTCACAGACCTGATCTGGCTTGGTGAGCTGACAGGCCGATATCTGCAAAACTTGGCAAGGAGTCTCCGAGAGTCACGAGCCAATTAAGCGAACTAATGGCCTCCTGCAAACTCCACTCCCCTTTCTCCCCTCTCTTATATCCTCTGGGAGGGGCCATTCATCGTGGCCTTACTCCCATGTCGACCCCTGTTCTTTAGCTGTTCCCTTCATCTGGCAACTCTGCGCATTCGCACACTGGGAACAGGCTCCAGCTGTTCTTCTGCCTCACTGATGTCTGACTCCGAAGGCAGCTGATAACTGGCATACGGCCCTGGCCCCCTCTCTGCCTCCGACACAGAGCCCCCATCAGAGCCTTCACCAGACTCCAGGACTGGCCCAGGTTCCTCCCCAACCTCCTCACTGTCCGAATCTCAGACAGTTTGTCCTGCTGCAGAGAAGTTGGAATCAGAAGCTTGCTGAGCTCTGGAGTTACCACGGTTAATGTCTCCCCAGGAGTTTCAAATCCCATTTCTTGCCATTCATTACCTACCCATCGGCAGGGCCTGGGGCATGCTGTGTTACAGTTTAAATCCTGTTAGCTCCCCAGTGACTTCAATTATATTTTCAAATATTTATCCATCACTCTGCCCAGCAGGAGATCACTAGGCAGGAACAAAGAGGAACATCCGAAGATGCTTAGAGGAAGGGGAAAAAGGAAACCTACGTTGAACATTAAGCCCCTTCTTCTGTCTCCCAGCCCCCCTATTCCTTGGTGCAAGTCAGAAGTTCAAACAAAGATGTCTAGATGGGTCAGGTCAAAAGAGGATGAGTGGGGTTAGGTTGAAAATGGAAGTTTTGTGCTTCTCTTACTTCAAGGTCCCATTTCCCACTGTGATGTTGTTTCTCCAGTTTCCCCTAATCCTACAGCAGCCCAAAAATGTCACTATCTACTAGAATATCTATCCATCCATCCATCCAGGAAAAGAAACAACAGGTGGAAAGTAATGAAGGAGAGAAGCAACCTAAGGAGAAATTTCCTGACAGTGAGAACAATTAACCAGAGGAACAACTTGCCTCCATAAGTTGTGAATGCTCCAACACTGGAAGATTTTAAGAAGATATTGGATAACAGTTTGTCTGAAGTGGTGTAGGGTTTCCTGCCTAAGCAGGGAGCTGGACTAGAAGACCTCCAAGCTCCCTGTTATTCTATTAAATCAACAAACCTGTCTAGACTCGGCTATAACAAGGTGGCCTTGACAACAGCTTGACTCTAAAAAATAAAATGAAATACCCAAATCAAAACGAAACCCCTGACCTACGAGATTCCCAGCTCAGCTTCCTTCGCTCCCCCTTCCTGTAGAGCTGGAAGGAGAAGGAATAATTTTTGCGGGGTTCGTTTCGAAAGCTTTCCTTCACCACTCGGTAGCCCTTCGACAGGCTTTTGATAGCTTTTCTCCCATGCTGGGAGAACCGAGCTCTCGCCTCGCTGATTTGATAGTGCAATAGATGTGCGAGGTTTTAATCCGTGCATGCGCGATTTTGCATACCGAGAACGAAGACGAAGAGAGAAGGCACACAGAATGCTTGGTTTTCAGCTGCCTACTGCTTGCATGTCGATAATCAAATCTCCTTAGAAGTTGCCATTGGCAAAGAGGAATAAATATTTATGGCCCTTCACTTTTCACTTAACCGAGAGTGACTAGCCTTCTTTGGTTAACCTTGCTTGTTCTGGCAGCTGTATCTCGCAAGGGTAATCAGGAGAGTTGCTTTATTCCCAAATCAGAATTTTAATCTCCCTAACCCTGGCTTTTTCTTCTAATCAACGGTAGGAATTCAGGCATGGAAACAACAAGATGGGCATCCTTTGCTACCGGGTTATCCTAACCAGAGGCAAAATAAGATCAGATGCTTGGCTTCTGATTCAGAATGGAACTGGAGGGGACCTCGGAGGTCTTCTAGTCCAACCCACTGCTCAAGCAGGAGACCCTCTATCATTTCAGACAGGTGGCTTGTCCAGTCTCTTCCTTAATTCTTCCTTAATTCCAGGTTGCTTCTCTCCTTGATTAGTTTCCATCTCTTCTTTTTCCTGCTCTCTGGTGCTTTGGAAAATAAATTGACTGCCTCCTCAAACTAGACCACTTCCGTTACTCGTGAAGGGAAGCAACCTCTGCCTAAAGAGGGTACCAAGGGACACGCACCCCCACATGCCAAGATACGCCTTTTTTAGCATTTCCCCAGCCCCAGGGAGCTGCGCTTAAAAGCTACACAAACTGCGCTTCACGCTGCTAACTGCCGCATTTGACAAGCCAGAAGATTAATATGGTGGAAGAGTTGGCGGTAAGCAGTTGTTTGCCAAGGAAGCTTCCCTTTGATTTGAGAAACGGAAGGACAGCTTTGCTTCCTGGGATGGCAGGAGGAGGAGCTGCCAACTTTTAACCGGAGCATGGATGCTTTGGACAGATGCTAATTTTACCTTGAGAGTTTTCCCATGACTCAGCAAGGCCCAGGATTGACGTCAAAAGAGGCCAGGCGGGGGACGCGTAAGGCCACAGTCTCCGCCAACTGGATTTAGAACGCCAGCAAATGTGAACGCCAGCTGTTCCTTCGTCCCAGCGGAGCCTGTTCTGTCCCAGCTCTCCAAACACAACAAGCCCCAGTCTGACGTGAACTCAAAATATTCTTTATTGGGAACTCTGGCAGCCCCGGCAAAACGTTCCTCTCGCAGGCTAACAAGTCCGATGGGAAGATGAATCGTTGTCTGTCACACCTATTCATCTCCGCCACCTGCCTTTTATCCCCAGAACTAGGGTGGGACTTTGCTAGCAGCAGTGGCAATTCTGTCCCACGGACCGGCCCATTGATTTCCACTGCTCTCCTCTCCTCTGCCTTTTGCACATCCGCACGTCAGTCACTGGACCCAGCTGTTCCTCCTCTTTCTCATCAGCCACTCCCAGACCTGGGGGCTGTTGACTCTCCATCTGAGGGCTGACAGACAGCCCAGGCTCCACCTCTGTCTCTCTATGTCTGCCAGCTCCATTCCCTCTTTCCCCCTCGGAGCTCTCATGTTGCTTAACAACTGTCTGACTTAGAAACATAAATTATGGGCTCAGTTGTGGTCGTAAGTCGAGGACTAGCTGTATTTATGATGTAGACAGAGAGAGAGATATGATATATATATATATATATATATATATAGATAGATAGATAGATAGATAGATAGATAGATAGATAGATAGATAGATAGATGGATGACAAATGGATGGATGGATGGATAGTTGGTGGATGGATGGATGAAAGGACAGACGGATGGGTGGGTGGGTGGATAGATGGATGAATGGATAGATAGACAGATAGATAGGCAGACGGGTGTGTGTGTGGGTTAGGGACGGACAGGCAGACAGATATTAATGCTACGCTTTTGCTCCTTCCATTATTCTGTTACAGGTCTGAATGGGCAATGGTTCTATAAAAGCTATAAAAAGTTGCAGCATTCAAGAGTGACGACCTCCGCTGTCTAGTCCAGATTCCCAGCTGATCTTCAGATCTCCATCCACCAGCGAGCTTCTCTCTGATCGCCGAACAAAACCAGCCTCCTCTTTTGGCTTCGGCTCCTGCTTTTTGCTGCCTGTCGAAATCGATTCGCATTTGCTTTCATCTCAATGTCACCACTGGCCTTCGGTGGTCGTAGTAACGGTTCCAAAGGGACTATCGATTCGTTCAAAACCAACTGATTGTTAGCAAGCCGAAGCTCAGGAGCAGGGGGCCGGGGCAGGGCGGGGCGGGGCGGTGGGGGGGGGGGGAAACAAAGCAAGGGGTTTCTGCAGAGGGGAGAAGGAAGAGGAGGATTGTGGCTTAGTTGGTACTCTCTGAGTTTGGTTCTTTCCTTGTAGACATTTCATGACCCAACTAAGTAATGTCATCAGTGCTAGAAGGGAGTTGGGCTTGCACGGGGGAGGAGGAGGGAGGAGGAAGAGGAGGAGGAGGAGGAGGAGGAGGAGGAGGAGGAGGAGGAGGAGGAGGAGGAGGAGGAGGAGGAGGAAAATCCAGACTCCAGGACTGATCCCTGTTCCTCCCCTAGTTCCTCACTGTCCAGGTCTGTCACCAGCTCATCTGACGGGCCACAACAAAGCCCAGTCATATTTTGTTTTAAAACGAAGGATAAGAATAATTATGAATCTGTGTACATTTAATAGACGATTGGTAATATTATGCATAACCCTAGGTAGTGATGTATAATACAAAGATATTTTGTGGTTGATAAATAGTCTACCAAGAATCTTATTCCTGTTGCAAGCCGCACCTATTAATCCGGGTAAAAAATTCTTTCAAGAATTAAACAAAATAACCGCTAGGTTTATTTGGCAGGGACGAAAAGCGAGGATTAAACTAAAGTCAATGCAAGACAGCAAGGAGAGGGGAGGTTTAGCATTACCAATTGGGATCTATACGCATCGGCAGTATCAATAACATGGGTGAAGGATTGGATAGAGCTAAAGAATAAAAGAATTTTGACTTTGGAAGGCCATGATATGCAAGCAGGCTGGTATGTACGATGTACAAGGACAACAATCAACATAAACATATTTGATGGATGATTAGCAGGGTTATGCATAATTGAAAGTAGTGACGTCTAAACATAAATAGTTGGAAAATAATTTTTTACATTGTAAAAACAATTAGAATGAGATAAGCGATTGCATAAAGGTATATTGTTATTAAATAGATAATTAAGAATGCAAGGGAACTAGGCTTGCTGAAAGGAGAGGAATTTTAAATTGTAATTGACCATATGATGTAAAATGAAAGGGAGGTGCCTATTCATATGAGATGAAAAATTTGTGACTGCATATGTAACTGAAAATATGGATGCACAAAAGCTTGTAACCAAACGACACGCTGTACGTAATGGGAGGGAATTTTTTATGTTGGTTTTTTATGCTTAAAAAATAAATTAAGGAAAGTATTTTTTTAAAAAACAAACAATGACCAGTCAGGGATAATAAAGTTATTTTCAGCCGTTGATACACCATCACAATCTCCTCCCTCCCTCCCCCTCCCTCCCCCAAAGAGGTCAACTCAATTTCCCCACTGCAGGCATCTGCATGGCAATTTCTGCCTTTCGGTAGGCTTTTAAAACGCTCAACGCATTTTGTGTTGCCATGGTGTGCATTTTGAGTGTCGTTGACGCGGTGGGATTATTCCAGAACTCCTAGTTTTGTCCCAAGCTAACCTTTCTTGCTTTCCACATAAACGGACGGGTTGCAGTGCCGGATGGCAGGGGAAGCAAAAAGGGTTGACTTGTCCCGGCGGCCTTGGTCTTGAAGACTTGAAGGAAAAGCTCCAAGTCGTAATAAGATTAACAGATTGAAGGAATGTAAAACTGTACGACACCACCGACAATGCTGCTACCCTACAGAGCAACCTTGACCACGTGTCAGGATGGTCAAACAATTGGCAACTTCAAATCTCAACCCACAAATGCTCTGCCTTACACATGGGCAACAAAAGCAGATCGCCAAACACAAGAGGGGTTGATACGACTTCGTAGACGAGCCTCCCTCTGTCAAGGACCTAGGAGTCCTCATCTCAAACGATCTGAGCCCCAGAGCTCCCTGTAACAGCACTGCCAAAAAGGCATTAAGAGTTGTCAATCTAATTTTGCAAAGCTTCTTCTCCGGTAACATTGTAGTGCAAACTAAGGCATACAAAACCTTTGCCAGACCAATTCTCGAATACAGCTCGTCTGCCTGGGATCCATATCGGACATTAATACGATTAAGCAGGTCCAGAGGTATTTTACGAGAAGAGTCCTCCACTCCTCTGCTCACAATAGGATCCCTTACGCCACCAGGCTCGAAATTTTGGGCTTGGGCAACCTAGAACTACGCTGCCTGCGGTCGGACCTAAGCGTAGTACACAAAATCATCTGCTACAACATCCTACCTGTCAATGACTACTTCAGCTTCATATACAGGCAAACAATAGATGCAAACTCAAGGTAAACCACTCCAAACTCGATTGAAGAATATATGACTTCAGCAAGAGTGGTCAACGCCTAGAATTCTCTACCTGATTCAGTTGTTACATCCTCAAACCCCCATAGCCTCAACCTTAAAACTGTCTAGCGTGGACCTCATCCCATTTCTAAGAGGTCCATAAAGGGGATGTGTATAAGTGCACCAGCGTTCCTATTTCTATTCTATTCTATTCTATTCTATTCTATTCTATTCTATTCTAGTCTAGTCTAGTCTAGTCTATTCTAGTCTAGTCTAGTCTAGTCTATTTTATTTATTATAAGGTTATGTTACCAGATCATGCAGGATTTCCCTTGTTTACTAGTGTTACTCTCTGGACAAATATAGAGAGATTTCCTTCTGAAATGCTTCCCAAATTCTCTCTACTTTGGCGATCTGAAATACCTTTTTCCAGGACGGCTGACGAGGCTGCAGCTCCTCTTCCTGTCTGCCAAGGTCCTTCTCACAGACCATTGCCTGGTGACAGCATGTCAACCTTGGAAGAAAAACAGGGATGTAAGACTTAATAAACCCCTCTTTTTTTTAAGGGTTGAAAATTCTGCAACTTCCTTTTGTTCCAGAGGGTAATTCTCTCCCCCCCCTCCCCGGGCTTCATAAATTCATAAATAAGTGAAGGGGAAACAGAAAACAACAACGAAAAAGCAACTCTCCGGATCATCTTGGAACGGAATCAAAAGCCTTGTTCTGGGATCTCTCACTCCCTGCATCGCTCCAAACTATAAAACAATCGGTAAGATGAAGGGGCTTTGAGGTGTGTTTTGTCTGTCTGCTGGGAACCGGGGATGACTAAACCGTGACAAGATATTTTCTCCAGCTAAGAGAAGATTCAGAGCTGCCTAAGCCAGGAAGAAATATGTTTGTGCAAGGAACATCGCTCTCTATTTCACACAACACTGGAATTGTGGAGGGCAGGGAATAAAGGCAGGTGAATCTTTCTTTTGCGATGATTTATTTTTGCTTCTGCTGAAAAAGCTTGAAGCCAGGCTAATCTGGGAAATTAAGACCCCCGCTGTGGTTACCACGGGCTCAAGAAAATATTACCGTCTCTGGATCTGCTTCCTGGGGAATCATAATACAACTCCTTAAATAAACAAGTTGACACAACAGGCTGTGGTTTGCCTTTACTAGGCAGAGAATGGTAAGGTCCTTGGTACACTCTAAGCTGGGTGGTTTTCTTGCAGGCCTTTCATTACCCTACTAGGTAACCTTATCAGTGCTACAGGGGAGTAGGATTTGAAGGAGGAGGAGGAGGATGAAGAGGAGAAGGTGGACTATGGTACTCTCTGAGCTTGGTTGTTTTCGTGCAGATGTTTTATTATCTAAATAGGTAACATCATCAGTGTTACAAGTAAGTAAGATTTAAGGAGAGGAGGAAGGGGAGGAGGAGAAGGAGGACTATGGTACTCTCTGCACTTGGTTGTTTTCTTTCAGATGTTTCATTACATGGCTCAGGACCTAGCTACTTGCGGGATCGTATCCTGCCCCATACATCCCTGCGACCAATTCGCTCGCACAGAGAGGGACTCCTCCAGGTGCCGTCCACCAGACAATGTCGGGGGGCGGCGTCTAGGAGTAGAGCCTTCTCTGTTGCGGGCCCAGCCCTGTGGAATGACCTTCCCCCGGATATTAGGACTACCTCTGACCTCCGCGCCTTCCGGATAAAGCTCAAGACGCACCTATTTCAAGTAGCTGGCCTGGCTCAACCATAGTTCGTCCACACTGCTCCTGACGGGTTTTTTAATTTTTGTGACTTTTAGACTTTTATAAGGGGATTTTAAACTATGTTTTAATTGTCTTTTCTTATCTTCATACCTCCTCCATGTACACGTGTTCGTTTATTCTCTGTGTGTATTGTCCATATTGTTTTTATGTGTTTTATTGTACGCCGCCCCGAGTCCTTCGGGAGAGGGTGTGGCTAAGAAATAAATTTTATTATTATTATTATTATTATTATTATTATTATTATTATTATTATTATTATTACCCAACTAGGTAACATCATAAGTGCTACAAGAGAGTAGGATTTGAGGGGAGGAGGAAGACGACGACTATGGGGTCCGCGGTGCTCTCTGAGCTTGGTTATTTTCTTGCAAATATCCCATTACCCAGCTAGGTAACATCATCGGTGCTAGAAGGAATTTGCACTGATGATGTTACCTCGTTTGGTAATGAAACGTCTGCTAGAAAACCACCAAACTCAGAGGGCACCAAGGAACTCTCGTTTCAACCCCGAGTTATAACTATTCCCTTCTTTAAATAGATTGCCTTGGGCTCATGCCAACGATCTAACATACAAGCAATGGTTTGCTAGAGACACCCAACTGGACTCAACCCTTGTGGTCAACCGCAGACAAACCACATACTCAATGGACACGTTCTATGGACATTATTATCCAGAGTTGCTATCTGAGAACCACACCGACATTATGTAAATACTACATTTTGAAATGTCTTTTTTTTTTTGGTAGGAGGGTTGTTAAACCATTTGCCATAAGGGACCTAATTAGGGGGATAAGGAAGTAGAGTTTTATTCATTTTTCCCCCGTTAAGCATTTGAAAGAGAAAGCAGCGTCATTCACATCCGATAATTTGTTACTTAGCGCAGAAATGGAATTTTGTCCGCTATGCTTGGATGGGGGAATTTAAATTGTGCCCAGAAGGAACAATGATTTAGGAAGCTGTCTTCCTGCATTTAAGATGCCCACGTGGCTGGGCGCTTGCGAGAAAAGAAGAGATGGAAATTGACGCACGATTCTCCTGAATGGAGAATATTCAATTTATGGAACCGTGTTGTTGTTGTTTTTTTAAAGGAACTGTTCAGGCCAAAAATCCCATTCCTGCCTGCAGACTGTAGCTATTCATATAGTCATTTTTTTGCTCAGACAAAAGAAGGAAATTGAATAATCGCATTATCCGTTTGGGGGATTTGTTTCATTCGATTGAGTCCCCTACGGAGGATTTTTAAAGATCAATATTCAATTGAAGCCAGAACGTTTCCTATTTTAGGATGGATATGGCTAAAACACTTGACAAAGAAGCCATTTCAAGATATAATTTCAATGGGGAGATTATTATATGCAGATGGGAAGATTTGGCCAGTGCCCGCGATGGAAGAATTCTTGGTGAAATTGACAAAATTTGAAATTGGTTTCTTTGATTAGAGAAAAGACATTGTCTGCATTTATTGGGGAATGGAAAACTTTTGTGTAAAAATTAATGGATGATTAGACAGGATAGATTATAAAAAGAAGAGTTACATTATGAGGGTTATTCTCTCTTCAGAGAGAGGTTAACATATAGTTGAATTTATAACTACTGTGAAGAATGTTGGAGTCCATTTCTTTTTTTCTTTCTCTTTCTTTCCTTCCTTCCTCCTCCTCCATTTCTCCTTCTTTCCTTCTCCTTATCTATCTTCTTCACCCCCTCATCTATCTACTCCTTTTCCTGCTCATCTCCTCCTCCTTCTCCATTTCTCCTTCTTTTCTGTTCCTTATCTATCTTCAACCCCTCATCTACTCCTTCTTATTTCCTGCTCATCTCCTCCTCCTCTATCATTTCTCCTTTCTTGCTCCTTATCTATCTTCCTTACCCCCTCATCTATCTACTCCTTCTTCTTTCCTGCTCATTATCTATTTCTTCCTCTTCCGCCCTCTCCTCCTTCTCTCTCTCCCCTGCTCATTATCCATCTTCTCCCCCTTTCATCTATTTCTCCTCCTTCTTTCCTGTTCATTATCTATGTCCTCCTCCTCCTCCTCCATCATTTCTCCTTCTTTCCTGTTCATTTTCTATCATCTCTTCCTCCTCCTCCATTTCTCCTTCTTTCCTGCTCCTTATCTACCTTCTTCACCCCCTCATCTATCTACTCCTTCTTCTTTCCTGCTCATTATCTATGTCCTCCTCCTCCTCCTCCATCATTTCTCCTTCTTTCCTGTTCATTTTCTATCATCTCTTCCTCCTCCTCCATTTCTCCTTCTTTCCTGCTCCTTATCTACCTTCTTCACCCCCTCATCTATCTACTCCTTCTTCTTTCCTGCTCATTATCTATGTCCTCCTCCTCCTCCTCCATCATTTCTCCTTCTTTCCTGTTCATTTTCTATCATCTCTTCCTCCTCCTCCATTTCTCCTTCTTTCCTGCTCCTTATCTACCTTCTTCACCCCCTCATCTATCTACTCCTTCTTCTTTCCTGCTCATTATCTATCTCTTCCTCCTCCTCCTCCCTCTTCTCCTTCTCTCTCTCCCCTACTCATTATCCATCTTCTTCTCCCCCTCTTTCGTCTATTTCTCCTTCTTTCCTGCTCATTATTCATCTTCTCCTTCCCCCTGTCTGCTCATTATCTCTCCTCTCCTCCTGTTTCCCCTTCTCCTGCTTGCTCCGATGTTCTTGGAACCCAATGCTATGTGCCAAATCCTCCCCCCAGTATAATCTGATTAGCAAGGCGATCACGCTTGACTCTGGCTGTAAATAGGCTCATTTGTTATAAACCTTTCGCAGAAGGTTGTGGCTGCCAACCAATCTTTACCTTTAAAACATCCAGGGAGGTGTTGTGGGTCGCACGGTGTAGCCCCCGAGTTTTGTGCTTCACGGGTCGTTCGTAAACTTCAGCGGAAAACGACCTTTATGCCATGCTTTTTAGTCTTTAGTCATTCTCCAGCATCGTTTGCAGATTTTTTCTCCTTCTCCTGCAGCAGCTGAGCTGCTAGAATGCTCTATTGCTTGCTTTTCACTTAAAACAGCATTTACACAGCAATTAAAATGTAAGTGAGGTTTATGGCTTAAAGCATTTAGTTTCCCTCCTGTTAATACGGTTCCAACCACAGTGGAAATTCACAAGGTTTAGCAGCTCTTTCTTCTCTCTTTTTTTTTTTTGGCTGAGTAGCGTAACTGAGGAAGCTTTTTGACATCATTGGGGATAGGTCACCAAGGATCAGCTGTAGATCAAGTGGGGATTTTTACGGGGGGAAATGGAGCCTTGGCTGGGGAAAAAAAGGATCATTTCGGTGCAGGATCCAATCTGGGTCGATCACCGGGACAAAAGGTTTTATCTTCTGAGCTTTCGGACTCGGGGATCTTCAGGTTGTCCTCCACTTACGACCATCGCTGAATCCAGAATTTCAGTTGCTAAATGAAACATTTTAAAAAATATTTTTTTTTATAGTTTTTGCCTTTAAAGTAGTGCATCACGGCGAAGTCGTTATGGCCCTACAATCACAGCATATGCACGTAATCTCATTCATTAACTGTCAGCCTACTTAATACATGATCGATCCTTCTATCCAATCACGTTATTTACAATTTGTTCCAGTTGTGTCACTTTATCTTACACCAATAATAAAATCTGTTCCAAACTTCATAATATTCCGACTCCCCTTTATTTTTTTAATTCTAGGGTGAGCCTAACTGCTTCTGCACGAGCCACAATTTTTCTAATCATATCTAACTCTGACGGGATACTTTCTTCTTTCCAATACTGCAATAGGTTATTCACGCTGCAGTCAATACATGGATAACTAAATAAAGTTTAGTTAGTTAGTTTAGTTTATTAGACTTCTAGACCGCCCCCTCTCCCCGAAGGGACTCGGGGCGGTGTACAGGTACCAAATTAAAACCATACAATCAATAATAAACATAATTAAGATCGGATTAAATAGACCCCTGTACAAGTTTATAAAAATTAAAAAACTTGACCTTAATAAAGCACATCTTTCTGTGAGAAAGGGAGGGGGAAGGGAGGTTTTTTTTTAAACCTGTGAGTGATAAATTGCCTTTTCAGCTGTGATCTTTGTGCACATTCTCTGTGCACCCGTTTGCAAACACGAAATCTTTGCTGATTTCAAGTTACTGTCTCGGGTAGTTCCATATACTATTAGGACTGTTTGTCACAATAGTAATTATAATAGTAATAATAGTAATGATGATAATAATATGGTAATGATAGTATGATGATGAAGATAACAACAACAACAATAACAATATTAATACAATAATTATTAATAAAAATTATTAATAAAAACTGATTACAAAGCTAGACACGACCGAGTTGCTAAATTAAAACAACGGTCATTATGTAAAAAAATATGATTTACCTGTATCCGGAAAGTCATGGGAACATAAAGTGGAAAAAGTTATCGAAAATGAGGCGGTGAAGATCTTGTGGGATTTTCGAATGCAAACGGATCGTCCTTTGGAGCACAACACGCCACTTTTAAAAATAAATTTCTGTCTTTTTATTTTTCATTGTTTTTTTAAAATATTTATAGTGTGCGTGTGTGTATGCATGCTTTTTCAGTTGACTTTTGAGCTTCATGTTCAATGAACGAGAGATAATAATAATGTAATGAACATTACGTGAACTATAACGGAACACTTTTAAAAATAATTTTGTCTCGTTTTATTTTTCATTCTTTAAAATATTTTTGTGTTTGTGTGTATGCGTGCTTTTCAGTGGACTGAGTTTCATGCTCAATCAGAGATAAGAATAATAACAACAATAATAATGTGAATAAATATGTGAACTGTAATGAAACACTTTTAAAAATAATTTTCTCTCATTTTTTCATTCTTTTAAATATTTGTGTGTGTGTGTGTGTGCGCGCGCGTGCTTTTCAGTGGACTGAAGTTTCATGTTCAATCAGAGATAAGAATTATAACAATAATAATAATGTTAATAAATATGTGAACTGTGATGAAACACTTTTAAAAATCATTTTCTCTCATTTTTTCATTCTTTTAAATATTTGTGTGTGTGTGTATGCGTGCTTTTCAGTGGACTGAAGTTTCATGTTCAATCAGAGATAAGAATAATAACAACAATAATAATGTGAATAAATATGTGAACTGTAATGAAACACTTTTAAAAATAATTTTCCCTCATTTTTTCATTCTTTTAAATATTTTGTGTGTGTGCGTGTGCGTGCGTGCTTTTCAGTGGACTGAGTTTCATGTTCAATTAGAGATAAGAATAAGAATAACAATAATAATGTGAATAAATATGTGAACTGTAATGAAACACTTTTAAAAATAATTTTCTCTCATTTTTTCATTCTTTTAAATATTTTGTGTGTGTGCGTGTGCGTGTGTGCGTGTGTGCTTTTCAGTGGACTGAGTTTCATGTTCAATCAGAGATAAGAATAACAATAACAATAATAATGTGAATAAATATGTGAACTGTAATGAAACACTTTTAAAAATAATTTTCTCTCATTTTTTCATTCTTTTAAATATTTTGTGTGTGTGCGTGTGCGTGTGTGCTTTTCAGTGGACTGAGTTTCATGTTCAATCAGAGATAAGAATAATAACAACAATAATAATGTTAATAAATATGTGAACTGTAATGAAACACTTTTAAAAATCATTTTCTCTCATTTTTTCATTCTTTTAAATATTTGTGTGTGTGTGTATGCGTGCTTTTCAGTGGACTGAAGTTTCATGTTCAGAGATAAGAATAATAACAATAATAATGTTAATAAATATGTGAACTGTAATAAAACTTAAAAGAATAAATTTCTGCCTCTCGTTTTATTCTTTATTCAGTATATTCAGTATAGTGTGTATATATGTGTGTGTGTGTGTGTGTGTGTGTGTGTGTGTGCGCGCGCGCGCGCATACTTTTTTTTGAGGGGAGGGGAAGAAACCAAAACAAATCAACATTTGTATTTAATTTCCATACACAAAACTTCCTTTCAAAAACAAACCATACTTCTTCAAGGCAAACAAAGGCGCGCATGCGCAGTGGAGCTTTTCAAGCCTCGAGAGGAAGCGGGAGCAAAAAAAAAAAGAGAAGAGAAGAGGACCCACGTGACGGAAAAACCATAGAGTTCGACGACGGGGTGGAAAGAAAGCCTAGAAAGAGCCCAACGTCACTTCCGCTATACCCGCCAATGAAACGACGGGGACAACCGGAAAGGGCGGGGTTTGGCGGGGCAACGAGTCTTTTTTTTGGAGTCCTCTTTCGGGGCCGTCGGGCGTAATTTCTCCTCAGGATCGCCGCCGTCATGGCTAGCCAGTCTCAGGGCATCCAGCAGCTGCTTCAGGCCGAGAAGCGCGCCGCCGAGAAGGTGGCCGAGGCCCGCAAGCGTGAGTGGGCGGCCTGGCTGCGAAGGGAGAAAGCGGGGGCTCTTTCTGAGGGGCTGGGGACTACACCTACCATGGTCCTCAGCCCTTAAAAGGGGGACGGGGTTTGATCCGAAGCCTTTCTAATCTTGCTTGTATGGGAGCGGTAGTCCCGAAGGGATTGGGACAGCCACGTCCCATCATCCCCAACCATTAGGGAAGGGGGGGGGGAATTCCAGAGACACAACATGTCCCATCATCCTGAGTGGGAACGGCCACCCATAACTCTCCCCGCCTTTTTCATCCATTCGGAGAATTTTGTCCCAATTCTCTCCATGGTGGCTGTGTTGGGAGGGGTGGTTTTGATGGTTGGACTACATTTCCCCTCATCCCTGGCTCCTAATGGAGAAGGTGGGTCTACAGCATTTCCAGCCCAGATTGCATGGGAGCGGTAGTCCCGAAGGGATTGGAACCCCATGTCCCATCATCCCCAGCCATTAGGGAAGGGGAGTATTCCAGAGACACTACATATCTCATCACCCTGAGTTGGAATGGCTACCCATAACCTTCCCGCCATCTTCATCCATTCGAAGAGTTTTGTCCCAATTCTCTCCCATGTTGCAGGGTTTTTTTGGGGGGTGGAGGTTGGTTGGACTACACCTCCCATTGTCCCTGGTCCGTAGGGGAGAGGGTTAGTCTTTAGTGTTTCCAGCCCAGACTGAGTGGGAGTGATAGTCTGGAGGGATTGGGTGCCACATATCATCATCCCCAGCTTTGGGGAAAGGGACATGTCTGGAACCACCATATATCCCATCATCCTGCATGGGAAGGGCTGCCCGTAGACTTCCCCCAGAGACCTTACACTGCCTGTTTCATCCATTCAGGGGTTTTTGCCCCATTCCCTTTGCATGATAGTGGTACGGGGGTGGTGGCGGCGTGGTTGGACTACACCTCCCATTCTCCCCAGCGTACAAAACCCCATGGGCTACTTTAAAACAAACCAGATCCAAATATGGCGCTTTATGGATAGATTCATGCATTTTCCTATTTGCTTTTTATGGGTCTGGGGTATTTTAATTGGGTTATTGTGTTTTTGTATTGATTTGTGCGTTTTTGGCACATCAGTTGTGTTATTTATTGGCTTTTAATTAGGGAAAGTTGCCCAGAATTACACACTCTACAAATTGAATCAATGAAAGAATTGATGCATTTCTGGATCGGAGCAATGCTATGTTTTACTGATTTTGAGGGGGTGCAAATAAACGGCGGGATAATAGGAATTTGCCCTAAATTGTCTTTTCTTACAGAGAAAAACAGGCTGGTGCGGGTGGGGGGATAGCATTGACTCATCTGGAGGCTGCCTTTTTAGTTCATGTATTTATTAACCAGGGACGTAGTGGCTAAGGCTGTGCTTGTCGATCAGGAGGTTGGCAGTTGGACAGTTCGAATCCCTAGCACCGCCTAACGGAGTGAGCTCCCGTGACTTGTCCCAGCTTCTGCCAACCTAGCAGTTCGAAAGTATGTAAAAAATGCAAGTAGAAAAATAGGGGCCACCTTTGGTGGGAAGGGAACAGCGTTCCATCCACCTTTGGCGTTGAGTCATGCCGGCCACATGACCACGGAGAGGTCTTCGGACAGTGCTGGCTCTTCGGCTTTGAAACGGAGATGAGCACCGCCCCCTAGAGTTGGGAACGTCTAGCACAGATGTGCGAGGGGAACCTTTACCTAGGTTTGCTTGAGGATAATCAAGAAACGGGCTCACTAAAGTGTCTCCTTCATTTCTCATTTTCCCAGGTATTAGTTACCCTGTTTGAAAGTTTTTCAGAACCTCTTTAATTGAGGAAATTTCCCTGATGTGATTTTATGCTGTAGCCGTAAACTTGCCATGTAGTTTTTCCTCTAAAGGTCAGGCTGCAAACCCCTTAATGCTGGTTTAGCTTCGCATAATTTGACAGCCAGCATATCCAGAGGAAGGGTTCCTGTGATATATGAAATATTTTGATCAAAACCTAATCTTTGAAAGATCTCCCCTAGCAGAAATCTTGTTTTCCGTTATTCATTATTAAGGGAGGCTCCGATCCAAGGAAAGGAGACAAATTGGGAGTTGGAGAGACATCCTGCCTTCCTTCCCCAGAATAATTTTAAAATTTGGTTGTATAACTTACTTGTGTAAAACCAATTTTATTTTGCAGACTTCCTGTGGTCTGCATAATGTCAGTAGCATACTGATAGTCCCCCAAGATCTACAGTGCATCGGTTTAACTAGATTAAAACTGAATTCTGAAGGTTATGGAGTGTTGGCGTATTTTTAAGTACCTTGCTCTGTGCTAGGAATTCATCTTAACGAAAACCGCTGTTTTTTAAATTGTATTTTCAACTCTTCATGTTTGCATGCATTTTTAATATAGCGGTCTCTAGAACCTTCACCTGGCATAAGTTCAAGAAAGGAACTTTGGCCAAGAACAGTAGAGTCATGTCATGTGCTGGAAGTGTTGCATTGCTAGGAAAATAATCCTGACTAATGTCTGTGTTTTTAAGTCTTTAGTTAAGCCAACTCTGAATGTTCAAAAACTGGATTGTCTCCACGCATCAGGCTTGGTGTTTCCAGTTCTGGGGGGCTAACTTTTCGGGAAAGGATGGACCTTCGATATTAGAATTAGAATTCTTTATTGGCCAAGTGCGATAGGACACACAAGGAATTTGTCTCCAGTGCAGAAGCTCTCAGTGTACATACAAGCAATAAGGGATAAATCATGATCATAGTCATCGTAAAGATATATTAATCATAAATCATAAGATACAACAGCAATAGTCATGGGATTCTACATTCTAGAGAGGAATTATTGAGTCTGTCATCCGTCTGGTTTGGCGCTGCAACACAACAAGACAGACACAGACTTCAGAAAAAACACCAGCCTGCCTTCCATTGAAGACCTGTATACTGCACGAGTCAAAAAGAGGGATGTGAAAATGTCTACAGACCCCTCGCATCCTGGACATAAATGGTTTCAACTCCTACCCTCAAAATGATGCTATATAGCACTGTACACCAAGACAACTAGACACAAGGACATTTTTTCCCCGAACGCCCTCACTCTGCTAAACAAATAATTCCCTCAACACTGTCAAACTATTTACTAAGGCTGCATTGCTATTACTATTAGTCTTCTCATCGTTCCTATCACCCATCTCCTCCTTCATGACTGCAGGACTGTAACTTTGCTGTTTGTATCCTTATGACTGATATTGATTGTTTCCTAGTATGATTTGATTGCTTATTTGTACCCTATGACTATCATTAATTATGATTCGTAGCAAATGTATCTTTTCTTTTATGTACCCGGACAGCATATGCATCAAAGACCAATTCCTTGTGTGTCCAATCACATTTGGCCAATAAAGAATTCTATTCTATTCTAAATCGGCAATCAACATAAATCATACCAGGATACTAAGTAAACAATAATAAATCTCTTTTTGTAACTTCAAATGGTTGCTAGACGAACCGTTGTAAGTGAAGGACTACCTGTGCAAGGGAAAGCGAGCTGGATTGAACAAAGAGGTGGCCAAGGATATTTTTCACACTTCATTTTTGGGGTTGTTCTTTTTTTTGTTCCTTCGTTAGAGGATGACTTTCAGAACGTGTCGTTATCACTTGAAAGTAATCTCAGGAAAGCCTCTTTTTATGGTTTTGCCCTCTGAACATTTTGCTTTTTTTGGTTTCTCTTTTTCAAACCCAGGGAAGAATCGGCGGCTGAAGCAGGCCAAGGAAGAAGCTCAGGCCGAGATCGAGCAGTATCGCTTGCAGAGGGAGAAGGACTTCAAAGCAAAAGAGGCAGCCGTGGGTTAAATTCTATGCTGGCTAATTTCTCTGTCCTCCTGTCTGTTTCTGTATTAGAATGGGAATTCAGTTGGGGTGTGAGATTCTTGGTAGTGGCTCTACACACACACACTCCCTTGCCCCTGTTGTGGTCTGCCAAAGGCCACTGGAGCTGACAGCAGAGGTGGACAATGAGGAGGATAGATAGATATGGATTGATAAATAGAGATGGTGAATGATGGAAGATAGATAGATAGAGAGAGAGAGAGAGATGATAGATAGATAGATAGATAGATAGATAGATGATAGATAGATAGATAGATGATAGATAGATAGATAGATATGGATTGATAAATAGAGAGAGATGGTGAATGATGGAAGATAGATTGAGAGAGCAATAGAAAAAGAGCGAGAGCGAGCGAGAGATAGATGAAGAGAGAGAGAGAGAGAGAGAGATATGTAAGCTGTAGCTGTAACTCAAGGACTAGGTATAATTTTTCTGTTTTTGGTTTCGCCCGCAAATCTTCTCAATTCAGTCTAGGACTTTCAGCGTTAAATTGGCTTCTGCAGTTTGGGGAACTGAAAAGGCATACTCATCATGCGATTGTGGCTTGTAAAAAAAACAAAAACCAACACACACACACACCCGCTGCTTGCTTAACCCCTGCTCGACTGTGTCGTGCAGAATCACTGATGGTTCTTGGTAATGCAGAACGTAACTGGACGAGCGGATTTTAAATGGCTTGCCTTCATTATTATTTTTTTTCCTTTTTGTCTCCGTTTATCGCAGGCGCTGGGCTCCCACGGTAGTTCCGCCACCGAGGTGGAACAGGGGACCCAGGAGAAGATGGCCGTTCTCCAGGAGAACTTCCAAAAGAACCGGGAGGAAGTGGTGGACAGCGTGCTGAATTTGATCTTTGACATCCAGCCTCAAATCCATTCGAACTATCGGATCAATGGATAGATGGAATCTTTTTTTTCCTTCAAGGAAAAAAAAATTCAGCAATACCAGCTTTAGCTGCACCCCCCCATTTTTTTTATAAAGGTGCATACATTCCCAAGAGGTGTAGATTATCTCTTTCTCTTTTCTCCCCCTCTTTTCATAAAGATTTCTTGTCTTCTCCGTTTTGTAGCACTTTTGAAGTTTCTATGTAGGCTGGTTCTGTGTCCCCAAAGTGCATTATATCGTAGACGTGTAGCATAGAAGGTTGACGTTGGATAAATCGTACCCAGTATTAAAGGATCGCTTTAACCCCAAGAAGTATTTAAAAGTCAGAAAAGAGAAGTGCCAGGTTACTTTTCCTTATCCTTAAAATGCAAACTGTGACTTAGGTGCTCTGCTGCAAATGAAATCAGTTCCTACTCAGTAAAAAAAACAAAACCACACACATGCATTTTGTTCGCAGAATGAATGGTATTTGGATTGTATCTGAAAACGTTTGAATGTTATTTAAATAATAACTCTGTTTTCTCCTGTTGAACTTGAACAAGGCGCTGCTGTTAAGGTGCTTGAAGAAAAAGTAAAGATCTAATCTGTTGGAAAGAAATTACAACCTTTTCTCTCTCCTTCTCCTCTTGCTCAGAAACTTTTGATTATGTTGAGTATATTATGTTCAGTATGTTGCTGAATTAAACAGGCCTGTTTGGTTTTGATGTGACAATAGCCAAGAAGCTCTTGATAATATGTTTGGAACCATCATTGGGTATAAGCATAGTACAGCAGAGATGGATGGAAGGATGGATGGATGGAAGGGTGGATGGATGGAAGGAGGGATGGATGGATGGAAGGATGGATGGATGGATGGATGGAAGGAAGGAGGGGTGGATGGAAGGATGGATGAATAGATAGATAGATGGAGGATAATACATAAAAGATAGACGATGGATGGATGATAATAGATTGATAGATAATAATAGATAAAGGATAGAAGGAAGATAGACAGACAGACATAGTCCTCGACTTGTAACATTCATTTAATGACAAATTATAGCAGAACTGAAAAAAAGTGAGTTATAGCCATTTTTCACACAACTGAAAATTGTGGTCACATGATTGGCATTTGAATGCTTGACAGCGGGTTCACATTTACAACGGTCGCAGTATCATGAGGTTATGACCTTCTGGCAAGCAGAAGCCAGTGGGAAATCCACTTAACAATGGTGTTACTAATTTAACAAATGCAGTGATTCACTTAGCAAAAGTGGCAAGCAAAATCGTGAAATGGAGCAAAACTCACTTAACAAATTTCTCGGCAGCATAAATTTGGGACTCAATTGTGGTCATAAGTTGAGGACTACCTGTAGATGGAAGGATGGATGGATTATAAATGATAGATAACCGGGTAAAAAAGATCTATATAGAGATAATAGAGCAATAGACGGACAGATAGGGATGCAGCTTAGATGATTAATGATAGAGAAATGATAGACAGAATTTATAATTTATCAACCACTTCGGTTGAAATCTTAAAAGTAAGGATCGAGCGAACTACAAATAAATATTGAGAGGTAGTGTCTTTAAAAGTTGGAGGGAGAGAGGGGGAGAAGAAGGAATACACACAGGCAGTTGCTTTTAAAGTTACTATTTTTATGACCAGCTCAATGTTCTCCTGCCCCTGTGCATTTTGACCAGTTCATCTGGAAAAAAAAGTTTTGCTTTCTTTTATTATTCCAAATACATCAGTAAAATTCTCATGCGCTTGGTGAATGTGTGTAACTGTTACTGTGAAAGTCCGAAATCTGGTGAATGTCGACATTCACCGGTGAATGTCGACATTCACATAGTCGCTTGGTGTATGTCCGAAATATATACCCTTATCCTCTCGACACCCAAATACCCTTATCCTGTCGACACCTCGGCTCCTCGCTTCCTTTTAAGCGTCTTCTATTCGCGGACTTCTTTTTTTTTTAAACCTGCGATCCTGCGCGGTTAGAACGAGTAGTTTCCAGGACCGCGAATTGAAAAGCAAAAGTAAAGCGTTACGCTGACTCGTTATATATATGTCACCGTGAAAGACCGAAATTGGTATGTGTCGACATTCACCAGTGAATGTCGACATTCACCAATTTTGGTCTTTCATTCACCGGTGAGTGTCGACATTCACCAAATTTCAGTCTTTCATGGTGACATATCCATTCGTTGACTTCTGCAGCTTCCATGCTTCTCCGCAGAAAAGGATATCCAACAGCTCCCAAACTCCCTGACAAATGAAGGTGAATCGACGTCTCATCCTATCCTCATCATCTTTTAACCACCCCAGAATCCTTACGGGATGGCGTTGGGGCAACTGAATGGAGCTAGCTGAGTGTTAAAGGGCCAGGTGCCCTTCCTGTTGCCAATGTGGAGTTTCTTTCCGCAGATACAATCTCATTGTGCCCAGAGAGAGAAATATCTGCCTCTACCTAGGATCGAATCTACGTGTCCCTGGAGAATAATGCATCATCCAATCTGGGTCGGTCACTCGGACTAGATGTTTTGTCTTCTGAGCTTTTGGACTTGTGCTGGAGCCCATTTTCGGGGGGAACTTCTCTCTAGCGGAGCGTCCGTTTTGGGCTGTTCTGCGTGTGGTATTTATAGGGTGCTTTTTAGTTGATTGGAGTGTTGTTGGCTGGTTATTATGTCCTCGCCTCCTATGCATTTGATAAACTGGTGATGAATCAGCACATCTGCTGACATATTCTCCCTGAATCAGCGATGGCCTTTGCCAAAACGGAGGCTCACCCATCCTGAAGGTATGGTGGTAATGAAGGAAGGAAGCTTTTTTAAGAGTGACACCATAACCAGAAGCATCTGGGTATATATACTCACTGCTACTTGGATTTCTGAAAAAGAGCCATGAATTAGAAAGATGTTTTGCAACATTCTGGCTGTTCCCACTTATTTATGAATGAATTCCAAAGATTACGCAAGACCTCCTTAAGCCTTCCGGTGAAAACCGACTCCATAAATCCTGTACTTCAGCAAGATTTCTGATTTCCGGAACAAAACGAGTGAAAATGCTATAAATACTCCGTTCTCGGTACTCACTGTACCTCCAATATGAATTGTGTTGCTTCAAGAGTGCGCTCCGCTGAAGGTTGGCATTTGCAGAACGGACTACTAGCTGCATAAAAATACCCTTGGCCACCAGCTTACGAAATATGGGCAGTGTTGCAGTTGCAGCCGATTCACCACAGTGGTTTAAGGAAGAAAAGAATAGGAGGCTTTAAAAAAGAAAGATTAGGGAGAAAAAGATAATGATAAAAGATAAACCTTACTCTTTGGACCGATGCGATCTGACTTGCCACACTGTTTGCCAAAAGGAGAAATAATTGAATGGATTTAAGCTGCGTTTTCTTCTGCCAAACAGAAGAAGCAGCTCAATAGTTCGCCAGCCCACAGAGTTGGTTACAAGCTAGCCATACCCTTTACTGGGATTTGAACCAGTAAAGGGTATGGCTAGCTGATGAGAGCTAAATAGCTTGAAATAGATCTATACTAGTCTCCCTTTATTTATTTATCAGCACAAATACAACACAAACAGCAAAGGCAACATTAAAAATAAAAATATGGTTTTCTGCCTGGATGGTCTTCTGCAATGAACCGAAGGACAGAAAGGGGGAGTAGTGAGCTCCCGCCCATATTTGGGCATACCAGGGGTTGCACTCCCCCCCCCTTTCTAATTAACCAATTTTCCTAATTTTCCTTACCATGGGCCAGTGTGCGCCTGTCATTTTAGGACGAAAAACGCATTGTGATAATAAAATGTTTTATGGACAGAGAACCAGGAGGAAGCATATGGGGGCAGGATGCCAGGCTGGTTTCATTTCTTTTCAATATAACTAGATTTAAACGAAGTGCGGTTATGACAAGACATTTCTCCTCTCTGCTACATTAAACAATACAATAACGGAGGACAATAAAGATTGAAGGACTTTCTCAGGATGAAATTTTGACGT
Source organism: Natrix helvetica (assembly GCF_964273705.1). Classification (NCBI taxonomy): domain Eukaryota; kingdom Metazoa; phylum Chordata; class Lepidosauria; order Squamata; family Natricidae; genus Natrix; species Natrix helvetica. The sequence goes on from NC_138565.1 coordinate 4,231,207, forward strand.
TCCTCATCCTGTTGGACATAGATTGTGTTGGGCACGGATGATCCGCTACGTCTTGCTGCGTTGCTTACAAGCAATTTCGGAGAAAATGAAGGGCGGAGCAGCAAGGCTGAACGTCCTCACCGCCAGCCTGTTGCCAGATGTGGTGGGAGTCTTTTGTCTCCAGCTGCGAGAATCAACCTTATTTGAGGCCCAATTTCATCACTGTTGCATTTATGCAGGGAAAAACCAAAACAGCCAACCAACCAGACGTACGACTGTTTAGGCATTCTTTTGCAACTGACAGAATAGCAAAAAGGCAAAAAAAAAGAGGCAGAACGAGAAGGAAACTCTTGCAACCTGCAGTTCGGAAGTGCTTTCAACGAATGAGTTTGAAGCTGCTATGCTCACTTCCTCCTGACATATCCGTTCTCGCTCTGTCTTTCTCTATCTCTCCATCTCTGTGTTTCTCTGTGATCGTTTGTGAGCGAGAGAAGTGGGGGGGGAGGGAAAAAGATAGAGAAAGAGAACAGGGAGAGAGAGAGAGAGGCGGAGAGACGGAGAAAGAAAAAGGGGGGAGAGGGCAGAAAGCGGGGAGAGAGGAAGAAAGAAAGAAAAAGCGGCGAGAGAAAGAGGAAGAGAAAGAGGGAGAGAGCGGGAAGTGAGAGGGAGAAAGAAAGAAAAAAAAGCAGGAAGAGAGGAAGAAGGAAGGAGAAAAAAGCAGCGAGAGAAAGGGAGGGAGAAAGTGAGAACGGGGAGAGGGAGAAAGGGGGAGAAAGTGGGGAGAGAGAAAGCGGGGAGAGAGAGAGAGAGGGAAGGAGGGAGAAAGAAAGAGGGAGAGGGGGAAAGAGAGAGAAGGAGAAAGAGGGAGGGAGAGGGAGAGGGAGAGAGAGAGTGCATTTTCCTAGAAGTCGTACTAAGTATAACTCTGTCCTGCTAGAAAAGACAATGGAGATTTGTGAAGGAGTGCCTCCAGAATCACAACTAGCTTGTAAGTCCTTTTTCTTATTCATCTGCGACTCTTAAGTTGCTAAACTTTGTTCAACTTTACAGATGTCCTTTCCCCTCCCTTACAACGGGCTTCGTTATTCAGTTCCCCTTTATATGCTCTACAAATCTTTTTTTGGACTTTGGGAAGTACATTTAAAAAAAAACAAACCAGGAGTGAGACTAGGTGAAAGGTGAATGGATTGATATACAAGCGGAGACACCAGAATTCGTAAATTCTTTTTGGAAAAGCAATGGATTTCATCTTCTTTTAACCAATTTCATTGTATACACGATGTACAATGACAATAAAGGCTATACTATACTAGTTTGATTTAGGGAACACGGTGGCTCAGTAGCTAAGACGCTGACCTTGTCAATCAGAAAAGTTGGCAGTTCGGCGGTTTGAATCCCTAGTGCCGCGTAACCGAGTGAGCTCCCGTGACTTGTCCCAGCTTCTGCCAACCTAGCAGTTCGAAAGCACGTAAAAAATGCAAGTAGAAAAATAGGAATCACCTTTGGTGGGAAGGGAACAGCGTTCCGTGCGCCTTCGGCGTTGAGTCATGCCGGCCACATGGCCACGGAGACGTCTTCGGACAGCGCTGGCTCTTTGGCTTTGAAACGGAGATGAGCACCGCCCCCTAGTGTCAGGAACGACTAGCACATACGTGGGAGGGGAACCTTTACCTTTACCTTATATGATTTTGACAGCCTGATACGAACGTGGGAAAGGGTGGCCCAATCCTTCTCCTTCGTCCTGCGCAATCTGAGTAATCTTAAAACCGGCGTCACGAGAAGCATCTGCTTGTTCTTGATTGTGACTGATACGACAACCGGAGTTTTGCAACTGTGCTGAATTTCTAAGGCGGGTTGAAGCAAAGGAATGACCAATGCAGTTAACTCCCATTTGATGGATGCTGCCTGCCTTAAAAAAAATTTAAAAACCCAAATCAATCTCCCATATTATTCTGGGAATCCATATTTTGTCCACATATTTATTTATTAGTTTGTTTGTCAAACATGTACAAGATAACAAGTAAACAAGTATAGGTATGAACATAAACATGAACAAAGGAAGTAAATCCAGATAAATGGGGACAGTAGGACAGGGACGGTAGGCACGCTGGTGCGCTTATGCACGCCTCTTTTACGGACTTCTTAGGAATGGGGTGAGGTCCACGGTAGACAGTTTGAGGTTGAAGCTGTGGGGGGTTTGAGGATGTAACAACGGAGTCAGCTAGAGACTACTCTGTTGCTGAAGTCATATTTTCTGCAATTGAGTTTGAAGCGGTCTACCTTGAGTTTGTATCAATTGTGTATTATTGAGCCTGAAGTAGTCATTGACAGGTAGGACGTTGTAGCAGACAATTTTGTGTACTACGCTTAGATCGGACCGCAGGGGGCGCAGTTCCAGATTGTCCAAGCCCAAAATTTGAAGCCTGGTGGCAGAAGGGATTCTATTGTAGAGTAGAAGAGTGGAGGACTCTTCTTGTGAAATACTTCTGGACCCGCTCAATCGTGTTAATGTCCGATATACAGTGTGGGTTCCAGGCGGAACGAGCTGTATTCAAGAATCGGTCTGGCAAAGGTTTTGTTCATTTGTTGGACAGGTCAACCTGGCGCTTCGGTGACACCAGAAAGAGGTCAATAACCATTGTCATTTCAGGTGGTAACACCTGCAGGGGTGCAACAGCAATCTCTGTTCTGTCTTTGTGAAGTTTGGAGATGTGGTCATGGACCATTTCTGAAGTTCAGAAACAGGGAAGCAACCAATCTAGGAAGGCCCTTTTTAGATTCTTCTTTTTTCACAACAACAAAAAATCTGATTATTTAGCCTTTGGGCATCTAGACTGAGATCAACTGGGAAACGCTCCCACGAATACAAGTCGGCAGAGCTGGGAAGAACTTTAGTACCCAACTTCTGAAAGCAGAATAGAAAAAAAAACAAAAACACAGTTCTGTGCAAAAAGCTTTGGATTCCTCGTAGAACCTGTTTTGCACAGCTGAGAGGTGTGTAACCCTGGCCAGATATTTCTTCACACCATGACACAATAGAGTCAGGAGTCAAAGAAAGAACTGGAAGCACCCTAGAAGTAGCCAGGGATGAAGCTTCGCTGGACTTCAGAGGTGCATTTGTTGATCTTCCGAACTTTACCTGCAATTGCCTATCTTCTCCTGGACCCTAACTGCAGGGAATGAACCGATGAAATTTTTTGTTTCTCCCGTCCTGAAAACAGCTGGGATCTTCAAGGAAGAAAGAGCAGGCACTGACAGCTGAAGTTCTTGTTGGGTAAATTGTACACCTGGTTTGTGGTGGAATTGTACACGACATGGTTTGTGGTGGAAACCAAGACAAAGAGGATGATGAAGAAGGACTACCCTTTAGCATCGCTTATTGTTGGAATAAAGGAAAGGAGCACCCAGATTTCTGGAGAAATGGTAAAAATCAATCATTGGTGGAAAACTTGGTGGTAGCCAGTGGTGGGATTCAAAACGTTTTACTATCAGTTCTGTGGGCCTGGCTTTGTGGGCATGGGGTGGCTCTGTGGCCGTGGCAAGGGAAGGATACTGCCCCATTCCCTCCCCACTCCAGGGGGAAGGATACTGCAAAATCCCCATTCCCTCCCCACTCCAGGGGAAGGATACTGCAAAATCCACATTCCCTCCTCACTCCAGGGGAAGGATACTGCAAAATTCCCATTCCCTCCCCACTCCAGGGGAAGGATACTGCAAAATCCCCATTCCCTCCCCACTCCAGGGGAAGGATACTGCAAAATCCCCATTCCATCCCCACTCCAGGGGAAGGATACTGCAAAATCCCCATTCCCTCCCCACTCCAGGGGAAGGATACTGCAAAATCCCCATTCCATCCCCACTCCAGGGGAAGGATACTGCAAAATCCCCATTCCCTCCCCACTCCAGGGGAAGGATACTGCAAAATCCCCATTCCCTCCCCACTCCAGGGGGAAGGATACTGCAAAATCCCCATTCCATCCCCACTCCAGGGGAAGGATACTGCAAAATCTCCATTCCCTCCCCACTCCAGGGGAAGGATACTGCAAAATCCCCATTCCATCCCCACTCCAGGGGAAGGATACTGCAAAATCCCCATTCCCTCCCCACTCCAGGGGAAGGATACTGCAAAATCCCCATTCCCTCCCCACTCCAGGGGAAGGATACTGCAAAATCTGCATTCCCTCCCCACTCCTTTGGTCCTTTGATCAAAATCCGGATGCTTGGCAATGGGTTTATATTTATGACAGTTACCATGTCCTGGGATCACGTGATCCCCTTTTACGACCTGACAAGCAAAGACAATGGGAAAGCAAGATTCACTTAACAACCGTGTTACTAACTTAACAACCTCCGCAAGAAATGTCGTAAAAATGGGGGCAAATTCCTTTAACAAACATCTCACTTAGCAGCATAAATTTTGGGGCTCAATTGTGGACGTAAGTGGAGGACTGTATTAAATCCACGAGCGATTAAATTTGAAATCGGCTACTTCCAAGGTTTACGTTAAAATCGGCCACAAAGACCACAAATTTCGTCCTGCTTCGGCAACTTTAAACACTCAAAGAGCCACGAAGGTCCTAACCGGACCACCAGTTCAATTCTGGAGTCAACTGGAAGTCCAGTTCCCCCACCATAGAGTCTCCTCGTAGCATGGCGTGATTTCTCTTCTGCCGACTGGAAGTCCGGTTCTCCCCACCATAGAGTCTCCTCCTAGTGCGGCGTCCTTTTTCCTCTTCCTGCCCTAACCAAAAGCCCTATCAATTGTGGAGCCCACCGGCGACAGGGAGCTGCAGCAGAGGGATGGAAGAGCCACATGCGGCTCCGGAGCCACAGATTGCTGGCCCCTGATTTAGAACAAGGGCTAGAAAGGTCACATGGGGAAAAAAATTCAAGTTCAGCTCATGGCATTGCTAAACAGTATAAAAACGATACGTGATTACGTCACCTTGTTCCAGGAGGAGACTTTTTTTAACCCCTCTCTTTCAAAAGGAAGCTTTGTCAAAAATCCATGGAACTTAATCATGCCTTTGATAAAAACAAACAAGCATCCTTTTGGTGTGCTTCAGTTGCGCTCATCTTAAACCTGAGATTTGCAAATATATCTTTCATCTGCTTGTCATTTCCCCAACGCCGTTAAAATATTCTTCCCAGCATTTCCTGGAGATTCACGGATGTGCGCAGCGCGCGATTTCTCCTCTGCAGCATTAGCAATGTTTTCCCAAAAGCACCACTTGGTGAACAAAGCGAAGCTGAAGACGTGGATGTTCTATCTCCCAAATTTTATCCATTAACTCCCCCCCGCAATCCCCAACCCCAAATCTGTCGTGCTGAAAATGCATCTGGAAATCTTGATCTTAATGGAAATTGACAATCGCACGAGATACAGGAGTGGGTAATTTGGAACGCCATTGCTTTGAAGACATTTCAAATGAAGCTTCTATTTGGCAGACAGAAAATAGTTGCGTTGGCTTTGTTGCCCTTCGCACTCAGCTCCGGCTTACTCGATAAGCCGGAGTGATCTTGATTAACCTATTGCACCGAGCCAAAATGTGGTGTGCATGGGCTTTGCCTGAGTGTGTTGTGTGAACCCAAGTGTCATGTTTTGCAAAGCACGTCCCAAAGGGGCTTTTTTTTTCAAGAGGCAATTGGACTTTCCTTGTTTTTCCTTGAAGAGGTTTCGCTTCTCATCCACGGAGGCTTCTTCAGCTCTGACTGAATGGTGGGGAATGGAAGGATTCAGTTCTGAACTGAAGAAGCTTTTTGGATGAGAAGCGAAACGTCTTCAAGGGAAAACAGAGAAAATCCTATTGCCTCTTGAAGAAGCACTTTTGTGTTGTGGCCCGCCAGCGGCCAGTGGAGCTGGCACCAGATCCGGACAGGGAGGAGGTTGGGGAGGAAGATGGGCTAGTACTGGAGTCTGGGGAAGGCTCTGAGGAGGGCTCTGTGTCGGAGGCAGAGAGGGGGCCAGGACTGTCTGGCAATTATCAGCTGCCTTTGGAGTCAGACATCAGTGAGGCAGAGGAACAGCTGGAGCCTGTTCCCAGTGTGCGTCAGAGTTGCCAGACAAAGGGAGCAGCTAAAGAACAGGGGTTGACTTGGGAGTAAAGTCACAGGGGGACAATGAATGGCCCCTCCCAGAGGAAATAAAGGAGGAGCGAAAGGGGAGTGGAGTTTGCAGGAGACCATTAGTTCGCTTCATTGGTTCGTGACTCTCCGAGACTCCTTGCCAAGTTTTGCAGAGATTGGTCTGGCAGCTCTCCAAGCCAGAGAAGGTCTGTGACCGTAAATCCTCCCTCGAAAGACTTTGCGGGATGTGAATGAGCAGAATTCGCAGTCAATGAAAGGGTTTTTTTGTCGGGACCAGGAGTTTGCTTCGGGCTCTTGGGAAGCCTCGGTCAGAACATTTTGGGACAACCATAACTTCAACGATTGAGAACCTCCATAGACATTTGTCAACCATGATTGATGACATATTGTGCAATTGACTGACTGCGGTTTAACCTTGCCAACGTTGAACAATTAATTTTCCCAACGCTTGCATTGCAGACATTCCAAATGGACAAGTTCTTATGGTGTTGACAGCTCTCAAGCCCCGGGGTCCTCCTCCTGCCCTCATGAATTCTTGGCAAGAGAAACTGAAGACTTTGGGGATAGAGGTGAGGCTTCCAGTCTTGTTGAAACCTGCAATATGAAAATCAGCACTTTTAGCAGATTCCCATTAGACGCCACACCATATTTGTCCCTCCTGCGTGCATGCCCATACATGTGTCTTTGTGCGGTATGAGAAAATATGTATCTAAAATAGTATACAGAGGCATTTGTTGTTGTTGTTAATTGGAAAGTCATGTCCGACCCATCGTGACCCCGTGGACAACGTTCCTCCAGGCCTTCCTGTCCTCTACCATCCTCTGGAGTCCATTTAAGCTCAGGCCGATTGCTTCGGTGACTCCATCCAGCCACCTCCTTTTCTGTCTTCTTCTACTTCTACTTCTACTCCTTCTTCTTCTTCTTCTTCTTCTTCTTCTTCTTCTTCTTCTTCTTCTTCTTCTTCTTCTTCTTCTTCTTCTTCTTCTTCTTCTTCTTCTTCTTCTTCTTCTCCTCCTCCTCCTCCTCCTCCTCCTCCTCCTCCTCCTCCTCCTCCTCCTCCTCCTCCTCCTCTATTCTCCTCTTCTCCACTATTCCTTCTCCCCCTCTTTCTTGCTTCACATTCCTTGATTGTTGTTGTTAGTTGTGAAGTTGTGTCCCACCCATCGCAACCCCTATGGACAACATTCCTCCAGGCCTTCCTGTCCTCTCCCATTCTCTGAAGTCCATTTAAGCTCACGCCGACTGCTTCGGTGACTCCATCCAGCCACCTCCTTCTCTGCCGTCCCCTTCTTCTTCTTTTGCCCTCCATCGTTCCCAGCATGAGGCTCTTCTCCAGGGAGTCTTTCCTTCTCATTAGGTGGCCAAAGTCTTTGAGTTTCCTCTTCAGGATCTGGCCTTCTAAAGAGCAATCAGGGTTGATCTCCTCCTCAAGTGACAAACACAAGTCTGATGATGTGCGGTTATCCGAACAGGTGACAGAAGACCAGTGGGAAACTTTGATACAACGAGCTGTGCTGGAGCCAGAAATAAGAACGTACCTATCGTACAACTCCAGAGGAATAAGGATGGCCATTGCTGTGGTAAGAACCCCATAGAACTATTGGGGAAGACAGTTGGGGCATGCAGTGCTCTGTTGGTGACACAGGGCTATGCAGGTAGTCCTCAACGTACAACAGTTCATTTGGGACCATTCAAAGTTACAGTGTCACTGAAAAAAAACACGACTTATGGCCATCGTTCATACTTATGACCATTGCAGCATCCTCATGGCCACGGGACCAAGATTGTGGGGTAATGTGGGCTAAATCTATTGAATCTGTCTATATCTATCACAGAAGTGAGTACCATCCCACTCACATTTTGCAAATATTTAAGTCTTTCTTTTCATGTGACAACACTGAAGAAATGACGCTTGGCTATAATGTAAGGTAGTGAGTACACGGCTTGTACAACAGTGTAAATGGGCTGTCCCCTCAAAATAACGCAACATACAGTCATTAATGTCTAAACTGCTGGCCAGTTTAATCCATCCATCCATCCATCCATCCATCCATCCATCCTATCTATCTATCTATCTATCTATCTATCTATCTATCTATCTATCTATCTATCTATCTATCTATCTATCATCTCTATATCTAGTATCACTCTCATCTATTTCGTATCACTATCTCTCTCATCTATCTATCTAGTATCTATCTCATTCTTAGTCTGTTTGTCTGTCTGTCTCTCTCTCTCTCTCATCTATCTATCTATCTATCTATCTATCTATCTATCATCTATCATCTATCATCTATCTATCTATTTATCATCTATCTATCATCCTAATATCTTTCATCTCTATCATCTCTCATCTTCCTCGTCTGTCTGTCTGCCTGCCTACCTACCTACCTACCTACCTACCTACCTACCTACCTACCTACCTACCTACCTTTCTAATATCTCTCTCATCTCTATCTCTCATCTCATCTCTCTCTCATCTATCTATCTATCTATCTATCTATCTATCTATCTATCTATCTATCTATCTATCCCTCTATCTCAAGCTCATATGCCATTCACCTCGCCAATGGGGATTCTAGACGGCTTACAGATTGAGTGAAATGCGTTATAAAAGATTCTTTTTCATCTTTTCAAGAGTAAATATTGCTCTGAGTTGTCTTTAAGTGCCATCTCGGAGATGGGCGGTCCCTCAATTTGATAAGAAGCCAATAAGTAAATAACCATGATTCTCATTGCTTGTGCAGTCAGCCAAATGTTTAGACCAGACTTCGCCATTTTTATTCCCTTGTTGTTGTTATTATTATTATTTCTGAGACTTAATCTCTCTCCTTTTCAGATTGTTTACGTGATTCTTTGGATCAACCTTTATTCCGTCCTGCAAATTTTTTCGGTTGGACAGTCCTGGAAAGTCAGTGTATTGGTTACCCTTGTAGCCTTGGTGACTGCTGTGGCCATTCACGTCATAATTCATCACTACCAAAGAAAGGTAAAACAGTATCCAGTTGCCATTTCCATTTTTTGGGGTTAATTAATGACCCCATAACCCCTTGCATCAAGAGTGAAGTCGGGGCAAATGAATGCAGCTCAGCATTTACTGACTGGATACCCTTCCTTTCACCAATGCGGAGTTTGCGGCAGATATTTTCTCATTGTGCCCAGAGAGAGAAATATCTGCTGCTACCTACCACATTTTCCCGAAAATAAGACAGGGTCTTATTTTCTTTTGACCCCCGAAATAAGCACTTGGCCATATTTTCGGGGGAGGCCTTATTATGTTTGAGGTGCAGGAGGAGGAGGAGGCAAGCGTGGTCACCTCATGGCTGCTGCTGTGTTGCAATATTTTCGGGGAGGGCTTATTTTAGTGCACGTGCTCAAGATTGGGCTTATTATCCTGGGTGGTCTTATTTTTGGGGAAACAGTGTAGGATTGAAGTCACAGCCTCCCCATTGTGAGGTGAAAGCTCCACCTCTAAGCCACTGTACCACTCATCCACTTGCCATTTCCATGAGGGATTAATATTTCTTGTGCATGTCTGTCTGTCTGTCTGTCTGTCTGTCTGTCTGTCTGTCTCTCTCTCTCTCTCTCTCTCTCTCTATCTATCTATCTATCTATCTATCTATCTATCTATCTATCTATATCTATTTTTCTATCTATCTATCTGTATCTATCTATCTCTATCTATCTATCTATCTATCTATCTCTAGCTCTAGCTCTAGCTATCTATCTATCTCTATCTATCTATCTATCTATCTATCTATCTATCTATCTATCTATCTCTATATCTATCTATCTATCTATCTATCTATCTATCTATCTATCTATCTATCTATCATCTATCTAATTCTTTGACCCCGGGTGATTCCCTACTATTGGTAAGCAACAGATGGAAAGAATCAAGATCTATCCAATGAGGTTTAGCAGGAATCCCACGGGTGAAATACATGAGGCGATGCTTCCTAATCTTGGAGGATGATATCAGCACATTTTGCGACACCGCCTCGATCCCGCTGTTGTAGCAGTCATGCATGAGTCATGTTTGGGTTTTAATTTCTTCTGTATGTCTTGTGACTTCAAGTCTCTTCGCCTGCTCTATCGAGACAGCTCTTAGAGGCACGGGGGGAAAAATATGTCCCTGGGGTTGAAATCACTATCTCTTGGACTGTGGGGTCATCTGTGTTCTCTGAGCTTGGTGATGTTCTTCCAGATGTTTCATTACCAAATTAGGGAACTTCCTCAGTGCAAAGTGTATAGGAACAATGATGATATTCCCTAGTGGGGTAATGAAACATCTTCAAGAAAACCACCAACCTCAGAGAGCTTGTCCTCCTCCACTTCCTCCTCCTCCTCCTCTTCTCCACAAGCCTTCTAGGATTGATGATGTTACCTAGTTGAGTCATGAAACACCTACAAGAAAACAACCAAGCTCAGAGAGCTCAAGGACCCTATAGTAGTCCTCCTCCTCCTCCTCCTCCTCCTCCTCCTCCTCCTCCTCCTCCTCCTCCTCCTCCTCCTCCTCCTCTCCACAAGCCTACTTCCTTCTAGGACTGAGGATGTTACCTAGTTGGGTAATGAAACATCTTCAAGAAAACCACCAACTTCAGAGAGCTCAAGGACCCTATAGAACTCCTCCTCCTCCTCCTCCTCTCTACAAGCCTACTTCCTTCTAGGACTGATGATGTTATCTAGTTGGGTCATGGAACACCTACAAGAAAACAATCAAGCTCAGAGAGCATCAAAGATCCCACAGCCCCCACCCCTACTTCTCCTGAAAACCCAACTTCCTTCTAGCACTGATTGTCAGGGTTCTGACAGAACCCTAATTAATTTAATTCATGAGCCTTGAGCCAAGTTTCAAAAGAGATCCAGTTATTTATTAGGAGCGACGTGTCAGCAAGTACCTGAGGGGAGTTAGCTCTGCCCCATGTGATGTACGGCCCACCCATGATCCTGTTTCCCCCCCCTCCTCCCAGGGTGTGTCATAAATCACATTCTCCAATGGAGCATTTTGGCGGGCAGTAGAAAACACACCTCTCCAGCTGGCTCTGGTAACCTGGGATGTAATCTGGAGAAAGGTATGCGTGGGATGTGCTTCTGGTTATGGCAGCTCTGCCCTCCTGCCTATGGCAACTCGAGGGCAGGGCAAAAGTGCTTTATGAGCTGACACTGATGATGTTGCCTAGTTTGGCAATGAAATGTCTTCAAGAAAACCCCCAAGTTCAGAGAACACAAAGGTTCTCCCAATCTACAAATATTCTCTTCTGCAAGTTTTCTCTGGAGTTGGTTTTGTTCTTTCGTTAGGGTGTCGATTTATCTCAGCTCCCACAAATGTAGTCAAAGCCAAAATGCTAAATCAGGATTTGCCAATTTGGTGAAGAAGTCCCAAAACACATCCTGGCTTTTTACGGGACCTCAGATCCTTTTCCTAAAAAGTTCAGGAGATCAAATTTAGAGGCATTAATTTCTTCCCTACAAAAAAAGTGCTCTTGATTCCACTGGCCTGCCGTTGATTTCAAATTAAATGTAATTAACTTGAGGTCGCCGGATGGCTCCCTGTGCTTTTGACAATTTTCCCTTCTGCCTAATGAAAAATTAAATAGTGACTTTTGCAGAAGCCCGTGGAGCTGACTGGGTAATTGGGCTGTCACCTCGCCTGCATCCATTATTTATTTTCTGTCTTGGCTAAGAGGTTGGCCTTAGAGGTGGCTTGTCAGGTTGGGTAGAATCCAAATATGAAGACTTCACAGCAGATTAGAGCAGGGGTGAAATCCTCCCGTTCTTCGTATGTTTTAGCCTCCGGTCCCCTCATCATCCTGGTTGCTCTTCTCTGCACTCTTTGTAGAGTCTCCACATCTTTTTTTATAGTGTGGTGACCCAAACTGGATGCAGTATTCTAGGTGTGGTCTTACTAAGGCTTTATAAAGTGGTGTTAAGTACCTCCCTTGATTGTATCCCTTCGTTAATGCAATTTAGGATTGCATTGGCTTTTTTGGCTGCCGCCTGCGTACTGCTGGCTCATATTTAGCTGGTTGTTCTTTTCACCTTTTTCCTTTTCCTTCTCTTTATCAGATGAATGTGAGTACAGATATGAGGCTAATGGCTGCCAATGAAGCCTTCATGAAACTTGGATTCCTGGTCGGGATGACAAATATTCCGGAGAAGAACTGTGCTGGCCCACAGGTATGTATTTCTGAAAGGGGAATTTCCTGACAGAATAGTAATACAATAATACAATAGTTGAGTTGGAAGGGACCTTGGAGGTCTTCTAGTCCAACCCCCCGCCTAGGCAGGAAACCCTATACCGTTTCAGACAAATGGCTATCCAACATCTTCTTAAAGACTTCCAGTGTTGGGGCATTCACAACTTCTGGAGGCAACTTCTGTTCCACTGATTAATTGTTCTAACTGTCAGGAAATTTCTCCCCAGTTCTAAGTTGCTTCTCTCCTTGATTAGTTTCCACCCATTGCTTCTTGTTCTACCCTCAGGTGCCTTGGAGAATAGTTTGACTCCCTCTTCTTTGTGGCAACCCCTGAGATATTGGAAGTAGATCAGACCAATGGCTGTCCAATCTCTTCTTTAAAAATATCCAGGGATGGAGCACCCATAATGTCTGAAGGCAGTGGCTCAGTAGCTAAGACCCTGAGCTTGTCGATCAGAAAGGTCGGCAGTTTGGCGGTTCGAATCCCTAGCGCCGCATAACGGAGTGAGCTCCCGTGACTTGTCCCAGCTTCTGCCAACCTAGCAGTTCGAAAGCACGTTAAAAATGCAAGTAGAAAAATAGGGACCACCTTTGGTGGGAAGGGAACAGCGTTCCGTGCGCCTTCGGCGTTGAGTCATGCCGGCCACATGACCACCGAGACGTCTTCGGACAGCGCTGGCTCTTCAGCTTTGAAACGGAGATGAGCACCGCCCCCTAGAGTCGGGAACGACTAACACATATGTGCAAGGGGAACCTGGCCATATCAGGCAAATGGTTGCCCAGTCTTAAAAACCTCCAGTGTTGTTGCACCCACAACCTCTGGAGACAAGTCATTTCTCTACATCTGTCCCATGAAACATTATAGTTTTGCTTGCAAGAATTTCCACCTTCTGAAGATAAGATATCAGGCTTTGGAAGGTTGTATGGAAGTTCCGGATGCGAGTCACTTCTTTACACAAATGGTGTAGCATCACATCTGTGAAATGCAAGTGATTGCTCTGTCCACCGCAGAGACAGCTGATTTTTTCCCAAGTGCTTTCTTGTTTATCTTCCTCCCTTCCCTTGTCCTTCAGTTGTGGTTTGTTCGTTTCGATGTTGGACCCTGCCTTCATTCTCTGACGGATTCGCTGGCTACTCTGAAGAGAAATCAGGAGGTAAGTGGTTTGGCTGATCTTTCCCTACAAGCCTCAGATGCAGGGTCAAAAAAAAGAGGACCTCTGAAATGCATTCCTGTCCAGTTAATTGTGTTGTCAGAGAAATAAATAACATTTAGATGCCTTGCGGCAACAGATGAAAATGCTAACTCTTCTTCCTACACCCTGAAACTTCCAGAACGTTCAAAAAATAAAAACAACATTTGATGTCTTCCTCTCACACTTCAGTCAGTCCCATTCATGGTCATCTTTTAACCACCCCATAATAATCCCTTTTTTCTGAACTTGGCATCCCAAGAGCAGGAAGCAAACTCCTTGTCCCGGCAAAAAACACCTTTTATTCATTGACTGTGAATTCGGCTCCTTCATATCCAGCAAAGTCTTTCGAGGGAGGATTTACAGTCACAGACCTTATCTGGCTTGGAGATAAGGCCGATATCTGTAAAACGTGACAAAAGAGTCTTGGAGAGTCACAAACCAATGAAGCAAACTAATGGTCTCCTGCAAACTCTGAGGGCTCTGTGTCGGAGGCAGAGAGGGGGCCAGAGCCGTCTGACAGTTATCATCTACCTTCAGAGTCAGACATCAGTGAGGCAAAAGAACAGCTGGAGCCTGTTTCCAGAATGCACATGCGCAAAGTTGCCAGAAGAAAGGAACAGCTAAAGAACAGGGGTCGACTTGGGAGTAAGGCCACAGGTGGACGATGAATGGCCCCTCCCAGAGGAAATAAAAAGAGGAGCAAAGGGGAGTGGAGTTTGCAGGAGATCATTAGTTTGCTTCATTGGTTCGTGACTCTCTGAGGCTCCTTGCCAAGTTCTGCAGAGATCGGCCTGTCCGCTCTCCAAGCCAGATAAGGTCTGTGACCGTAAATCCTCCCTCGAAAGACTTTGCTGGATGCGAATGAGCAGAATTCACAGTCAATGAATAAAAGGGGTTTTTGGTTGGGACCAGGAGTTTGCTTCATGCTCTTGGGAAACCTCGGTCAGAACACACGTGAAACAAAATCTGAAAAGAGATTTTTCAGCTTTGATCCATTGTTTTGGATTTGCTGCCTCTCACATTGCTTTCGCTAAAATAAATCATGGTCTCCATTGCCAGTCGGCTCTGCAGCGCAATCTGGAAGACGTCGGCATTGTAGTCGAGACAGCTATCCTGCCAACTTGGGAAAAGCAACTGAACGATTCTTTGGAAGAATCTTCCCTCTTGCCAGAGACAAAGAAGAAAGGCAGCAAGAATTTCTTGGCGCGCCGAGAATTCCTCCGTCTCGTCCCGGACAGAACACCAGAGGTAAGAACTCCCTTTCCATTTCTTCTTCTTCCCTTCCTCCTCAGCTTGGAAGGCCAGCAAAATGATTGTAATCAGAATCAGAGTTAGAAGGGACCTCAGAGGTCTTCTAGTCCAACCTCCTGCTCAAGCAGGAGACCCTCTATAACAATTTAGACAGGACACTTTTCGGGGTTCTAAGTAACAAATCCAATGCAGTCAAACCTCTGAGGCCTAGATGTTCCTCAAAGTCCAACTTTATTACTACTTTAGTTCTACAGAGGAAGGATTGAGTCTGTCCTCAGCACCTCTATAACTGTCTGATTTGGCTCTGCAACCCAACAAGACAGATAATTAGAACTGCAGAAAAAACATTGGCTACCAACCTGCCTTCCATTCTGCAGGAGCCAGAAAGAGGGCTGTGGAAATATCTACAGACCCCTCGCATCCTGGACATAAATGGTTTCAACTCCTATCCTCAAAACGACACTGTAGGGCACTGCACAGCAAGACAACTAGGCACAAGGACAGTTTTTTTTCCCCCGAACGCCCTCACTCTGCTAAACAAATAATTCCCTCACCACTCTCAAACTATTTACTAAGCCTGCATTGCTGTTACTATTAGTCTTCTCGTCGTTCCTAGCACCCATCTCCTCCCACTTATGGCTGCAGGTCTGTAAATTGCATCCTTGTTGCTTGCGTCCTTATGATTTTTTAAATTGATATTGATTGTTTCCTGATTGCTTATTTGCACCCGGAAGAAATGCTTTCCAATATTTTCGTGGTATAACAACCTGAAGTAGACTCAGTCTGTGCTCTAGTAATGCCTTGAGATTCGTCGTGGAAAGAGGAGCTTCCAGGGAAAGTATGTGACATGATATTGCCCAAGAGTTTTGCAATCACCATTGTTTTGAAAACCCTTTGAGCTGCAAAGGATATCCGCATGACTCAGCTGGAATCCCTTGTGAAAGTCAAGCTGTGTTCTGAACACGCCTTTTGTTTTATATTATTTCAAATCCGCCCTCAATCCCCGAGGAGCGTGACTGATGCACAACACAGATTTGACATATTAACAGAGTTGGAAAAGAAACCTTGTAGGCCTTCTAGTCCAATGCCCCTTCCCCCCCCCCAACCCCAGTAGGAGACCCGACACCATTTCTGATAGATGGCAGTCTAGTCTCTTCTGGAAAGCTTCCAGGGATGAAAATCCCACATCTGCTGAAGGCAACTTCTGTTCCTTTGGGTTGATTGTTCTCACTGTCAGAAAATTCCTCCTTATTTCTAGGTTGAATCTCCCCTTGGTGAGTTTCCATCCATTGTTCCTTGTTTGGCCTTTGGGTGCTTTGGAAAATAGCTTAAACCCCCTCTTCTCTGTGGCAGCCCCTCAAATATTGGAAGACTGCTATCATGTCCCCCCTGGTCCTTCTCTTCATTAGACTAGCCATGCCCAGTTCCTGCAACTATTCATCATATGCCTCTAGTCCTCTAATCATCTTGGTTGCTCTTCTCTGCCCTCTTTCTAGAGTCTCAACATCTTTTTCATAGCGTCTGTCTGTCTGTGTCTTATCTATCTATCTATCTATCTATCTATCTATCTATCTATCTATCTATCTATCTATCTATCATCCACCATCTGTCCATCCATCCATCTCATCTATCTATGTCGTCCGTCCGTCTGTCTGTCTGTTCCTTCTAGGATTGATGATGTTACCTAGTTGAGTCACGAAACACCTACAAGAAAACAACCAAGCTCAGAGAGCTCAAGGACCCTATAGTCCTGCTCCTCCTCTTCCCATCCTCCTCCTCCTCCTCCTCCTCCTCCTCCTCCTCCTCCTCCTCCTCCTCCTCCTCTCCACAAGCCTACTTCCTTCTAGGACTGAGAATGTTACCTAGTTGGGTAATGAAACATCTTCAAGAAAACCACCAACTTCAGAGAGCTCAAGGACCCTATACTTCTCCTTCTCTTAATCTATCTATCATCTATCTATGTCTTCTGTCTGGCTGTCCTGTCCTGTCCTGTCCTGTCCTATCTATCTATCTATCTATCTATCTATCTATCTATCTATCTATCTATCTTTCTATCTATTGTAATATCTCTCTCATCTATGTATCTATCGTAATATCTATCTATCTATCTATCTATCTATCTATCTATCTATCTATCTATCTATCTATCTATCTATCTATCTATCTATCTATCTATCTATCTATCTATCTACAATTAGAACAGTAATAAAACCCATGTCCAGTATGAACTACAAAACCTAAGCTACATTAACTAACGTGATTAAAAATAAGAGGGGAAAAAAAAACCTGGATAAAATTCCAGGCAGGCAAGAAATTAGCTGGGACCAAAAAAGGAGATTGGAATACAAATCCTTGCCTTTCAGTTGGATTTGGGGTTGTGCACAAGCATAGACTTTTGTTTTAATTTGTGGGTTGTTGGGTGGAGGCTGAGATTTTTACTCATGAGAAACTCCTGTTCAGCCTCCAGAGTTTTCTGCTGGGATCAGAATAAAATAGACTTCCTTGTGTATGTGTTCATGGCTATCTTATACTTATTTATATCCCTCTTATTTGTACCAATCTCATGCATAAAATGTCCCTGCCTCTACTAATACCTGTTACCTTGTACACCTTGACAAATAAATAAATAGAATAGAATGAAGGTTGACTTCTTGTCTTTTGTTTTAGCCAATGGCCCAGCAGCTCTTGACGGTTTTCAGCAGCTACTACGTCAGGCTCTTGGTCAGTGGTCAGCTTCCAGAAGTCCATGCGGGGCAGCACAAAACTATCGGCCAGAAGCCTTGTCTCTGTCAGTTTGTAAAGACTAAACTGCTGGGAAAAGAATTCTCCCAATTCCAACAAAGGTGGACATTATGTTAGCAAGCAAGGCTCTCGATCGTCAAAGACTGAAGAACTAGAAGCCTGAGGGAATGAAGAATGGTTTGCATTGCTCTCCAGGCAAAAGAACCAGGTCTAAAAATATTTTCTGGGAAATGCCTGTGCCTTATTCTGATGAGAGACTACATTATATTTGGATCAGGATCTGCCTCTGAGTGATAAGAAGGCTTATTGCCATGTGGTCTATTGTTTCGCCGGTCTCTGGATTGGATTCTCATGCATTGTTGGTTGAGCAGAGTCGTGACAGTGAGTTGGCAGTCATATCAATGCTGGAAGGGAAAAGAAAAGAAAAAGAAAGAAAGAGGGAGGGAGAGGAAGAAAGAAAGAAGAAAAAGTAGAGAAAGAAGGAAAGAAGGAAAAGAAAGGAGGAATGAAGGAAAGAGAGAAAGAAGAAAGGGAAAGAAAGAAAGAGGAAGAGAGAAAGAGGAGAAAGAAAGAAGGCAAAGAAAGAAAGAGGGAGGGAGAGGAAGAAAGAAAGAAAGAAGAAAAAGTAGAGAAAGAAGGAAAGAAGGAAAAGAAAGGAATGAAGGAAAGAGAGAAAGAAGAAAGGAAGGGAAAGAAAGAAAAAGGAAGGAAGAGAAAAAGAGGAGAAAGAGAAAGAAAGAAGGCAAAGAAAGAAAGAGGGAGGGAGAGAAGAAAGGAAAGAGAAAGAAAGAATAAAGAAAGAGAAAAAGGAAGGGAAAGAGAAAGGGAAAGAAAGAAGGAAGGAAGGAAAGAAAGAAAAGAAAAAAAGGAAGGGAAAGAAAGAAAAAGAAAAACGGGAGGAAGGAAAGAGTAGAAAGAGAAAGAAAAGAAGGAAGGAAGGCAAATAAAGAAAGAAAGAGGGAGAGAAGAAAAGAAAGAGAAAGAAAGAAAAAGGAAGGAAGGGAAAGAAAAAGGGAAAGAAAGTAGGAAGGAAAGAAAGAAAGAAAAGAAAAAGAGGAAGAAGGGAAAAAAAGAAAAAAAGGAAGGAAGGGAAAGAAAGAAAAGAAAAAGAAGGAAGGAAAAAAGAAAGAAAAAGGAAGAAAGGAGGGAAAAGAAAGGAAGAAAGAAAAAGGAAGGGAAAGAAAGAAAGAGAAAAGGAAAGAAGGAGGGAAGGAAGGAAAGAAAGGAAGAAAGAGAAAAACAATTCCCCCAGGAACGAAGAATTATCTAACTGGATTCAGGAAACTCCCAGCCACAATGTTATGAACTGAACTCCTGAGCTTTTTCGGTGTCTGTTTGAGAGCCCGCAAATTCTCAGCTCAGCTCCCCTTACTTAAAAGACCCGCGGAGTGACTCACAGTCAGTGAATCAGCTTCTAGGAAAGAGAGGGTGCCTGGAGTATATTCCCCCTGGTCTCCCCTACATGTGCAAAGTCATCCTTTGCGCCCCGTAGCCTCCGCCCCCCCCCCCCCCCGGTGATAAAGAATCATGCAACTGACTTCTGCGTGGGATTTACTCCTTTCTATATAAGGCAATTTCTCCGGTTTCTCCCCCCTCCCCTCTTTTAACTACTTGTGATAGAAGGAATAGCAGAGCTAAAACAACAACATATGACAGGGAATCCTCTGCTTACCATCATTCATTTAGTGGCTATTCGAAATGACAATGACCCGGAAAAGAAGGGACTTACGGCCATTTCTCACCCTTGTGTCCATTGCAGCTTCTCCAATGCTCACCTGATCAAACTCCAAGGGCTTGGCTCGTACTTATGACAGTTGTATTGCTCTGGGGTCATGTGACTGCCCTTTGTAACTTCCGAGCCGGCTTTCGACAAACGAAGTCGATGAGGAGAAGCCGGATTCATTTAATGACTGCCCGATCCACTTAACAACTGGAGTGGTTGGCTTAACAAAGGTGCCAGAAAAGGTCATAAAATGGGAGAAGGCTGATTTAACAGCTATCTTGCTCAGGCATGCTTGGCTCACTTGTGGCCGTCAGTCAAGGACTACGAAAGAAAGAAAGAAAGAAAGAAAGAAAGAAAGAAAGAAAGAAAGAAAGAAAGAAAGAAAGAAAGAAAGAAAGAAAGAAGAGAGAGGGCAGGAGGGAGGGAGGGAAGGAAGAACAGAGAGGAAAAGAAAAAAGAAAAAAGGAATGAAGCGAGGAAGGAAAGTAGGAAGAAAAGACGAGGGAAAGGAAGGATGGAAGAAAGAGAAAAAAGAGGATGGGAGGGAAGGAAGGAAGAAGGGAGAGGAAGAAAAGAAAGAAAAAGAGGAAGGAAGGAAGGAAAGAAGGAAAAAAGGGAAAGGAAGAAAAAAAGAAAGAAAAGAGGAAGGAAAAGAAAAGAGGAAGGAAGGAAGGAAAGAAGGAAAATAGGGAAAGGAAGAAAAAATGAAAAAGGAGAGAGAAAGGAAGGAAAAGGAAAAAAAAGAGAGGAATGAAGGAAGAGAAAGGAAAAAAGGGAAAGGAAGAAAAAAAGAAAGAAAAGAGAAAAGAAAAAAGAAAAGAGAGGAAGGAAGGAAGGAAAGAAGGAAAATAGGGAAAGGAAGAAAAAATGAAAAAAAGGAGAGAAAAAGGAAGGAAAAGAAAAAAAAGAAAAGAGAGCGGAATGAAGAAAGAGAGAGAAAGAAAGAAAGAAAGAAAGAAAGAAAGAAAAAGAAAGGGGAAAAAAGAGAGACCTAATAGGGCTCCTTAGTGTGTTTACTGCAAGAAACTGACATAACTAACCATCAAATTTTATTTCCGGCAAATGGGCAGTTGCCTATTCAAGAGGGGCAAAACTATTTTATCAATGTTATAACCACCATCACTCCCTCTTTTAAATAGCCGCCACCATCCCTGGTTGGAAAAAATAAAATACAAACCAAGTCAAGCAACTGCATTTTTTATTCCAGAAATTAAATTTTTTCCTTTCGATATAATTTCAAGATTTGGTCATTTCAAGGGTTGGCTCTACTGGTACCTCAAAGACACAGGATAATCGAACAGGTTCATCTCCGCTCCGAGGGGAGTTTATAAACCTGTTTTCATGAGTTGTCTGAGATGGCCAAGTAGAAGGATGGGAAGCATCTCGCGTCTTCTCCAAAGGGGAGACGAGGACCGGATGTCGTTCCAGAGGATCTGCGAACGGCGAGCGGTCCTTTATCTGCCTCATGTCCCCCTAGGCTGATCCACAATGGAACTGGCGCATCGGGGGGTCTCTGCCTTCCGAGATTTTTGTCATCCGCCCGCAGGGTAACCTGAACAAGTCAAGAAAGAAAGTTAACGTTTTAGGAACTATGGGTCCTGCTTTGTCCAGTCCAATACTCACCCCATTTTAGACAAATGGATTTGATGGGATATATATATATATATCTATAATATATATATAATTTATCAGCACAAATACAACACACACACACACACACACGTGTGTGTGTGTGTTGTATTTGTGCTGATAAATAAATAAAGGGAGACTAGTATAGATCTATTTCAAGCTATTTAGCTCTCATCAGCTATCCATACCCTTACTGGGATTTGAACCTATTTGGGCATACCAGGGGTTGTAACACAAATACATATATATACATATATATATAAAATGCCACTTTTGAGTTTTGTGTCGTCTGTGAACTGATTTGGAGCGTGGGGGGGGGGATTTTTCTCCCCCCTTCCGTCTTCCTCATTGTTGCTACGTTGACGGGTTTGTTTTTCTTTTTTTTTTGAAAATGTGACTTTGGAGAGCAATAGGCACTAACTGGCTGGTTAAACTTCCTTTTTTCTTTGAGATTCCAAGAAAATGTCTGAGTGAGAGATGACAACTTTCCTCCTCCTTTTTATTCGGCCTCACTAAGATAGCCTTTGTTAGCTATCTTCTACCTTTCTGGAGGGAGGGAGGGAGGGAGAGTAATTTGGTAATAAATTAGGACAGTGTGTGGCAACTGGAAACAGAACTGGTGTGTCAAGAGAAGGAAGGAAGAAATGCATCTCCTTAGAGACTTGCATCAGGTTTCATTACAGTATTTCCCAACAATGTTCTATGAATGATTCAGTACCCTTTCCTTTCCTTCTCCTTTCCCTTTCCTGTCTTCTTCCCTTCCCTTCCTTTTCCTTCTCTTCCCTTCTATCCTTTCCCCTCCCTTCTTCCTCTCCTTTCCTTTCCTTTTTTCCCCTTTCCTCTCCTTTCCTTCTCCTTTTTCCTTTCCCTCCCTTCCTTTTCCTTCCCTTTTTTCTTTCCTTTCTCCTCCCTTCTTCCTTTCCTTTTTCCTTTCCTTTCCTTTCCTTTCCTCCTTTTGCATTTCCCTTAGTTAGAATGAAACTCAAAGCTGTCCATTAATGTTCTGTCTTGCACTGGGCAGTTCCTTCAACAACCTGTTCTCCCTCTCGGCTTCTCTCATGTAGTGGCTTTCTTTGTGTGCTTTTGAGTCATTTTTCATGACTAGCAACTGCCTGGACCTGTTCCTTGCAGTTGTCTTGGCAAGATTTCAGAAGGGTTATCCACTTGGTGTTTCAGGGAGTCTATAATGTTTAACGGTGAAGGGGGAAAAGAAAGAAAGGAAGGAGGGAGGGAAGGAGAGAGGAATGGAGGGAAGGAAGGAGGGAGGGAAGGAAACAGAGGGAGGGAGGAAGGAGATGGGATGAGAAAGGGAGGGAGGAAAGGAATGTGATGGGATGAGAAAGGAAGGGAGGGATGGAGGGAAGGAAGGAAGGAGGGAAGGAGAGAGGAGGGAGATGAGAAAGGGAGGGAAGGAGGGAGGGAAGGAGAGAGGAATGGAGGGAAGGAAGGAGATGGGATGAGAAATGGAGGGATGGAGGGAAGGAAGGAGGGAGGGAAGGAGAGAGAGAGGGATGGAGGGAAGGAAGGAGGGGGGGTTGTATTTTTTACGAAATTGGAGGACTCATTTGGCCCAGCCTTGACTGTCTATCATTTTCTTCCCATCCCCAGCAGAGATTTCCCACTTTCTCTTACCTTTTTCTTGGGGGGAAGATTCTAATCTCTCCTTGTCATCGTTACAGCAGGAGCAACAGCAGGATCTCACTTTTGCTGCCACATACCTGCAGGCTGGAAGCCACAGAGAGGGAGACAGAGAAAGAGAGAGAGAGAAAGAGAGAGAGAGAAAGAGAGAGAGAGAAAGAGAGAGAGAGAGAGAGAGAAAGAAAGAGAGAGAGAGAGAGAGAGAGAGAGAGAGAGAGAGAGAGAGAGAGAGAGAGAGAAAGAAAAGTAAGAAGGAATACGTAGCAATGCCCAGATTCATCTCACCTGAACAAATCCAGATGTTGTCAGATCTACCACATCTCAAACTTTCCATTAGCGGTAGAATAATTGAAATCTGTAAATTCTATCACTAAATTGATATCTCTGGATGGGGGCAGGGAGGGGGAGCAGAGAGCTTAACTAACTGATCATTTCTCCACATTGAAATTTTTTTTAAAAAAACAATCAAATAAGAAATAGTCCTTGACTTAGCACCCCAACGGAGTCCCCAAATTTCCTTGGCCAAGTGAGACCTTTGTTAAGGGACTTTTGCCTCACTTTACGACCTTCCTTGCCGTGCTTTCTTAAGCGAAGCACTGCAGCGTTTTAAGTTGGTCACGTGGCTGTTAAGTGAACCCGGCTTCCCCATTGGCTTTGCTCATCGTGAGGTCGCAAAAAGGGGATCCCCATGACCCCGGGGAGGCTGCAACGGTCGTAAATATGAGTCGGTGGCCGAGCGTCTGAATTTTTGAAGCCATGACCCCGGGGGAGGCTAAAACGGTCGTAAATGTGAGAAACGGTCGTAAGTCGCTTCTTTCAGTGCCGTCGTAACTTTCAACGGTCACTAAATGGACTCTAGTGAGGTCTTCCTGTACTTTGGTCTAATCTGGGAACTCCTGTGTTTGCTGAAGTCGTGAAAGAAAGAAAAAAGCTAAGTCCAGTGAGCAATCTTGTAAATCAACCTTGGAACTTTTGTATCTTGGATTTGGCCTCGGTTTAGAGTTGGTGACAATTAATCTTCAAAGGATTTCCTGGTTTCCTGAGCGAGGGTTGGTTTAAAGATTTAAGCCAACTTTGAGTTTGGATCCCGAGGGATCCTGGTTGCTCTCTGAGCTCTGTTGTTTTCCTGCAGACGGAGGAATGGAGATTCTAACCCTAACCCTCCTTCCTTCCTTTCCTCCTTCGCTCCCTCCTCCGCTCCCTCCTTCCTTTGTTCTTTCCCTCCCTTCCTTTCACATCCCATCTCCTTCCTTCCGTCCCTCCTTCCTACCTTCCCTCCTTCCTTCTGTCCCTCCCTCCCTTTCTCATCCCATCTCCTTCCTTCCCTCCCTTCCTTCCATTGCTCCTTCCCTTTCTCATCCCAACTCCTTCCCTCCTTCCCTCTTTCCTTCCTTCGTTCCTTCCCTCTCTTTCTTATCCCATCTCCTTCCTTCCCTCCCTCCCTTTCTCATCCCATCTCCTTCCTTCCCTCCCTCCCTCCTTCTCTCCTTCCTTCCTTCCCTCCCTCCCTTTCTCATCCCATCTCCTCCCTCCCTCCCTTTCTCCCATCCCTCCCTCCCTTTCTCATCCTTCCTTCCCTCCCTCCTTCCTTCCTTTCATCCCTTCCTCCTTCCCTCCTTTCATCCCTCCCTCCCTTTCTCATCCTTCCTTCCCTCCCTCCTTCCTTCCTTCCTTCCCCCTCCCTCCTTCCCTCCTTTCATCCCTCCCTCCTTTCATCCCCCCCTCCCTCCCTTTCCCATCCCATCTCCTTCCACTCCTTCCTGGGGTGGAGGGACCACATAATCCTAGGCTTGGACTAGCCCATCAACTCCCACCCCCTGCTCTGTAAACTAAAGTATTTTTTTAAATCTAACCCTGGCCAGCAAAAGGATTTTAATCCCCAACCTTCGTTTGACGAAGACCCTCTTTGGAACGGAAACCTGGGTTTAGGTCAGAGCTGATTCTTGACTTACCACTGGCGATAACTCAAGCCATGTTTCTTTAGTGTTGGAAGAAGGGCTTCCTCTGGCCCTCGCGATTATTTCTCCTTCTCGGACCGTCTCCCCTTCTCCTCTCTTCTCCTCCGCCTTTCACGCCCAAGGATCGACTTCAAGTGATTTCCTCTTGCAAAATAATAATAATAATAAAAAAAATAAGCTGTGCAAACTTCCCTCTGGGGCAAAGTGGGTCACGTGGATGTCACAGTAGCAACCAGGCAGGATGTTTTGTGACTCAGGGCACTTGTGGTGTTGTTGACTTAACAGCCAGGCGAGGAGAGGAAAGGGATCAAATGTCACTGAGCATCGAGTAGGCAGGAAAATTCGTCCTCCCGAAAGCCGTTGAAAACAGGTGCTTGTTTTGTTCTGCGACTCTCCAGGGGTTAAATGCCCCCTTCTGCCATCTTCAACAACAACGCGCCAACATTTCAACCCTTAGAATAGAATGACAGAGTGGTAAGGGACTTTGAAGGTCTTCTAGTCCAACCCCCTGCCTAGGCAGGAAACCCTATACCGTTCCAGACAAATGGCTATCCAACATCTTCTTAAAGACTTAAAAGTGTTGGGGCATTCACAACTTCTGGAGGCAACTTCTGTTCCACTGATTAATTGTTCTAACTGTCAGGAAATTTCTCCTCAGTTCTAAGTTGCTTCTCTCCTTGATTAGTTTCCACCCATTGCTTCTTGTCCTACCCTCAGGTGCCTTGGAGAATAGCTTGACTCCCACTTCTTTGGGGCAGCCCCTGAGATATTGGAAGACTGCTATCATGTCTCCCTTAGTCCTTCTCTTCATTAAACTAGACCTACCCAGTTCCTGCAGCCGTTCTTCATATGTTTTAGCTTCCAGTCCCCTCATCATCTTTGTTGCTCTTCTCTGCACTCTTTCTAGAGTCTCCACACCTTGTTTATATCGTGGCGACCAGAACTGAATGCCGTATTCCAAGTGTGGCCTTACCAAGGCCTTGTAAAGTGGTATTAACCCTTCATGTGATCTTGATTCTATCCCTCTGTTGATGCAGCCTAGAACTGTGTTGGCTTTTTTGGTAGCTGCTGCACACGGTTGGCTCTTATTTAAGTGGTTGTCCACTAAGGACTCCAACATTCCCTTGTTTGTTGGCTCGGCAGCTGGAGGTTCCCTTCCTATCCTCCTCCTCAATTACCCACCCCTGGGTCAAGGGCAGAGCTAGGCCAGAGTTGCTGCACAACTGCAAAAGGTCCAGGAGCCTTCTCTAATTGTTCCCAAGGGCAAGGTGCCAGACGGGGAGATTCCTGTATTATTGGCAGAAGACAATCAAGTAGTTAGCTCAAAGTCCACACTTTGGATTGTTTGCACCCGACAGTAACCCTTTATTTATTTATTTTTCATTTTCCCCAGTCTGAAGGTATAAGGGAGTGTTTCAGGAACAGAGAGGGCTGGGCACAATTCTGTCTGGGCACAGCCTTTGCAAACCAATCCAGTGGGTTGTGTGTTTCCATAAAAGAATGAAGAATGTCTACAGGCAAACCACAAGCAATCACTCTACCGTACCCTGCCCTACCTTCCTCCTTTTCCACCCTCACAAAGACGATTTACTTTGTTCCTGAGCTGTCTTTTGGGCTGGAGAATTGTAGAAATCTCTCCCTCCCCCCTCCCTCCCTCCCTCCCTCCTTCTTTTCTCTTTCTCTCACTTTTTCTCTCTTTCTCTCTCTCTCTTTCTCTTTTTCTCACTCCCCCTCCCCTCCACTCTCTCTTGCTCTCCCTCACTTTCCCCTCATTCTCTTTTTCCCCTCCCTCCCTCCTTCCTTCTTTTTCTCTTTCTCTCACTTTTTCTCTCTTTCTCTCTCTTTTTCTCACTCCCCTCCCCCTCCCCTCTCTCTTTCTCTCCCCCACTTTCTCTCTTTCTCTTTCCCCCCTTCTTCCCTCCTTCCTTCTTTTTCACTTTCTCTCACTTTCTCTCGCTTTCTCTTTCTCCCTCTTTTTCTCTTTTTCTCACTCTCCCTCCCCCTCCTCTCTCTTTCTCTCCCTTGCTTTCTCTCTCTTTTTCCTCCCTCCCTCTTTCTTTCTCTCTCTCCTCTTTCTCTTTCTATCTCACCTTCTCTCACTTTCTCTCTCCCTCCCTCCCCAGTCCCCACCCTCTCTTTGTCTCTTTATCTCTCTCTTTCTCCCCCCTCTCTCTTCCTTTCTCTCTTTCTCTCTCTCTCTCTTCCCCTCTCTCTTTCTGGTTCTCTTTCTATCTCACCCTCTCTCTCTCTTTCTCTCTCTCTCTCTCTCTTTTTCTGGTTCTCTTTCTATCTCACCTCTCTCTCTTTCTCTTTCCCTCACTCCCCTCTTTCTCTGCTTTCTCTCTCTCTCTCTCTCTCTCCCTCCCTCTCCCCCTCTCTCCCCCCCTTTGTCAATTTTGATCAAATTAGAAAATAAACGAAGTATAAAACGATCGCTCTCTCTCATCCCAGATCTCACCCGCTGCCGAATCGCTGTTGCGAATTCGAATTTGCTTCTGCAGAGGATGTCTCCAGAGAAGTATGTTTATGGCAGGCAGCGTTTCCCGGCACTCAAGGGGGAAACGTGGCATCAAAGAGCTTGCCACGCAGATTTGCACCGACGTGCCTTGAGATTGTTATCCACCTGGAAAACACGTCAAGGAGGGCACGTTTGGAGAGTCAAGAATATAGCGGAGAAAAATAGGGACAGAAATAGGAGTTGTCGTAAAATGAAGCATAACCTTGTGTTGCCGAGGCCGGCATATTTCTTCGTTCAGAGTTCTGTAGCATTCATGGATCTCTGTTTTTAAAGGCAAGAATGTTCTGTCCCCAAAGGGAGGCTTTGATTTCAGGCTCCAATGTCTGCGTTTCGACATTTCGAGATTTGGAGTTTCCCTTCCTTTCCATTCCATTCCATTCTGCATTTTCTATCTTCCCTTCCCTTCTCCTCTCCTCTCCTCTTGTTATTCTGTTCTTTTCTATTCTATTCTATTCTATTCTGCATTGTTTCTATTCTATTCTAATTCTATTCTATTCTATTCTATTCTAATTCTATTCTAATTCTATTCTGTTCAATTCTATTCTGTTCTATTCTGTTCTATTCTATTCTATTCTAACGAGAATCAGATATGGAATGGAATGGTAATAATATGAATTTAGAATAGAATAGACTAGAAATAAGAATGGAATAGAATAGAAATCAGAATAGAATAGAAAAGCAGAGTTGGAAGGGACCTCGGAGGTCTTCTAGTCCAACCCCTTGCTCAGGCAGGAAGCCCTATGCCATTTCAGACGACTGGTTGTCCAATTTCGTCTTTAAAAAAGCTATTATGAAGGGGGGAAACTGTTTGCAGGATAGCACAAAGGACTTCCAGTGTTGGAGGGAAGAGGTTTCACTGATTAATTGTTCTCACTGTCAGATAGTAGAATTCTCGCCCATCCTGGCTATCCATCCATCCATCCATCCATCCATCCATCCATCCATCCATCCATCCATAAATAAACACATAAATAAATATATAATTAGATACATAAACAAATACATAAACAAATACATAAACATATAATTAAATTCAAAAATAAATACATAAACAAACACATAAATATATAATTAAACCCAAGGTTGAACCTAGTTAATAATTGCTTGGGAAAAATCCAGGCTGGCTTACACAGTGCACGTTTAAAAACCGAGTGCATCTATTCTCTCCTCCTTAAACATTTTATTACACTTCCGAGCTAGATGCTTCTCCGTATCTTATCGTTTCAATACTATCAGTTCGATCCATCTCAAGTTTACTGCGGTTATCGGCCAGTGTTTGTTTTTTTTTTAAACAAATCCAAAGTTATAAAATGCCAGGAAATTAGGAACCAGGTCAATGAGAATTTCCTGTAAGATCACAGGTGGAGCCAAAAGCCTGGCCAGATAATTGAGTTCTTTGCAAGATTTATTACACTTTATATCATGGAATGAGTGACTTTATATCATTCTACAAAACGGCGTTCTGTTTGCTGAGTCTCCTGCCTTGCAAATCTAGAGAAGTCGAAGAAAAGGAGAAGAAGAAAAAAATGACTGGGAGGTTAAAACTGCTTCTTTTGCTGTCTACAATAACTCTGGGGCATTTTAGCGCCTCCTCCTGGTTTCCTTCGGGGGAAATTGAAACATTAACTCCCTCACATTCATGCCTGGAAATTCCTGAGCTAGGAAACGGAGGCTTTTAAGAAGAGATTGAAGGCTTTCATGAGGCTTTCTAGAAGAGATCGGACTGCCCCTTGTCAGAAATGGTGTAAGGTCCCCTGCTTGGGCGAGGGGGCTGGGCTAGATGACCTGCAAGGTCCCTCCCAACCCTGTTAATCTGTCATCTAACTTCGAAGCTGTTGAGACTGTAGAAAGAGGGCAAAGAACAGCAACAAAGATTATTAGGGGCTAAAACATATGAAGAACGGTTGCAGGAACTGGGTATGTCTACTTTAATGAAAAGAAGGAGTAGGGGAGACAAGATAGCCATGTTCTGATATCTCAGGGGCTGCCACAAAGAAGAGGGAGCCAAGCTATTCTCCAAAGCCCCTGAGGGCAGGACAAGAAGCAATGGGTGGAAACTAATCAAGGAGAGAAGCAACCTAGAACTAAGGAGAAATTTCCTGACAGTGAGAACAATGAATCAGTTGCCTCCAGAAGTTGTGGGTGCTCCCACAATGGAGGTTTTCAAGAAGAGACTAGGCTACATTTTCATATGTCTGAATGTGGTTATCACAGTACCCTCCGGGACACATGAATGGATGAATTTCTCCAGCTGAACAGACCAGTTTTTTTTTTCTGCCTGCCCACCTGGAGCATGTCTTCGTAGTCCCTGTGTGATCTTCCTTGTTTTAACCAGTCAACAATCCCAGAATCATACACAATAATTAAGTGATAGACTTATCAGAAGACAATACAGGGGAATGAGTACGCCCAGCACTGATGAGGTTACCTAACTGGGTAATGAAACGCCTGCAAGGAACAACCAAGCTCAGAGAGCATGGAAGATGCCACAATAAGCACTTCACATCGCTTTCATGCGAAACTTCTGACGATGTTCAGAACTGCAGCCAAAAGAGCAATGAGAAGGCACATGCACTGAGAACCCCAATCCAGATGTTGTGGTTTCATTAGATGGTGGTTAAGGATCAAGATGTGTTTGATTCATGTGTGATCCGCTATTATTTCACCTGTAAACTAAACTATTTTGCCAAAATGCCTCAATGGGAAATTTCTATTCAGAACCACTAGATGACACTGCAATCCCACGTTGGAGACAAGAGCAACCGGTAGCAAAAAGTACAGAACAGCAGAGGGAACTTTGAAGGTAATAATAGAATATAATAAAAATTAGATAATTGTTAGATAGGGCAATGAGAAGGCAGACTCAGGTTTAACGCAACAACAGCTCTTTATTACAACAGTCAAGTCTGTACAATCCTGTCTGTACAAGGCTGTACAAGTTCCGAATCTTGCTTGTGGAGTCTGGGGGGGATGTGGAAGAGTAGTTTGGGTGTAGCCCATCTAAGTGGGATCTTAGACGGCGACCCATGAGAAGCTTGGAGGGGCTTTTCCCGGTGGTGGCGCTTGGCGTAATATGTTGGAGTAGCAAATAATGATCAACCCGTGTTTTGCCAATCACCCGGGCCCATTCTGGCAAGGGCCTCTTTTGCTGATCGCACCGTTCGTTCCGCTTGTCCATTCAAGGCCGGATGGAATGGCGCGACTAGGGCATGCCGAATTCCCTGGCTAGCTAAGTAGGTCTCGAATTGCATGGCCGTGAATTGGGGCCCGTTGTCAGAGACCAAGACGTCAGGCAGGCCGTGCGTGGAGAAAAGTCTCCGTAGCACTTTGATGACCGCCTCTGCCGTGGTAGAGGTCACCAGGGCTACTTCTAGCCATTTCGAATATGCGTCCACAACTATGAGGAACGTTTGGTATGAACGGGGCCTGCAAAATCTAGGTGCACCCTAGACCAGGGTGCCTGAGGGCGCTCTCACTCCTTAGCAGGCGCCTTTGGGGAATCTGCAGTTTACTCGTGAACAAGTTTACTCCTGAGCAGAACATGGGACTGGCTATGAGAAGAGGGCACGCTCGACTCCTCTCGTGGGGTGAGACTTCCAACAGATGCTTTCCAGGTGCCCAGCAGCTGGCAGATTGCCGGCTTGCTCGCTTGACCGCTGCTCCTTCCCCCCCAGCTCACAAGCAGTGAACAAAACCACGCGCTCTTTGGACTCTCCGGCTCTCCCGCGTGCAGCTCTGTGCGGCTCAGGTTTTCTTTGGCCTTAAAAAAAAAAGTTTTACAGCATGTTTGGTTTCCCATATCCAACCCGAAACCTAAATTTGCCAAGCCACGCCCACAAAATGAGCCACACCCACAGAACCGGTAGTAAAAAATATATATATGGAAACCCACCCCTGTTCCTGGCCCTTCGGCGTCCACATGCCCAGGCATTCTACTTTGGGCACGCGGTGCTGAAAAAGTTTGCCATCACTGGTCTATTTTCTATGCTTCTTTAGTAGGGTAAAGGTTGGGCTGTGAATAGGGAAGGCTGATGTATCTCCAGGACATGAGACTGGCTATGAGAAGAGGGCACGCTTGACTCCTCCTCTCGTGGGGTGAGACTTTCAACAGATGCTTTCCAGATGTTCAGGCTGGGAGAGCTTTTCATTTTCTTGGAAGTCTGTATTTCTCACTAGCCACCAGCTGGAATCCCAACGCGTCATAGTAAGTCCTGTTGGCAGGAGCAGGGGAGTGGAAAAGAGGGACTTCTGTGAAGCTTCTTAATCATTCAGGTCATGGTTCTCCCTGAAGCGCTTTTCCAAAGGGCAGATAGACTTTCTTGGGGTTTCCCTCCCCCTCTTCCTTGAAAACGTTTCTCTTCTTATCCAAGAAGCTTCTTGGGTGAGAACCGAAGAAGCTTCTTGGATGAGAAGCGAAATGTTTTCAAAGAAACACACACACACACAGACCCCTGGAGGAGGAGGAGGAGGAGGAGGAGGAGGAGGAGGAGGAGGAGGAGGAGGAGGAGGAGGAGAAAAAGAAGAAGAAATTATTATGAAAGAAATCCTAGCAAGTCAACTCTATCCTTCTTCTCCAACCTAGAGGAGGAGGAGGAGGAGAAGGAAGAGAAGGAGAAGAAGGAGGAAGAGGAGGAGGAGAAGGAAAAGGAGGAGAAATTATTATGAAAGAAATCCTAGCAAATTCTTCTCCAACCTGGAGGAAGAGGAGGAGGAGGAGGAGGAATAGGAGAAGGAGGAGGAGGAGGCACACCATCAGATGAGACAAGTTTGGTTTTAGTGCTGATTTGAGGTCTCCTCCAATGATTTATTTCTGGAAATAGAAATATGCTCGGTTCAAATCATTTGGATGTTAAGAAGAGATTGCTTCTTTGGTGGGGATTTGAGATAAAAACGGTCCTTTTGTCCATCCTCCCCCTTCTTTGAAAACAAACAAAAAACTCAACATTTCCATTTTTTATTATTTTATGTGCTAAAATACAAAACAGGAAGAGAAAAATATATACTTTCTTTTTTTTAAAAAAAAAAACTAAACAAGAATACATCACAGTATATAAAATGCAGTCCCAGGACAAAATGGCTCGCTGTTTGAACAGCACACTAAAATATTTCGTCTTTCCCCTTCATTTCCCAAAAGGACCTTTGGAAATCCTGAAAGCGAAAGCCATTTTCTCTAAGCCACAATTTCACATTCGCTTGGCTATTTCAGGACATTCCCTGCATGTCCAAGGACTGACACATTCCAAATTTTGGGCGCACCCTTTTAAAACATTCACCTTCACTTCTTTTGATCTTAATTCTTTCCAGGACTTATTCACAAAAGCATAATAGTAAACAGAAATGGAATAACCAACTCTTTGTGCTGAATACTTAGAAAGCTGAGTGGGTGGAAGAAGCGAACATTTTAGAACATTACATTGCGGGGACAAGATGCATGATAGGACAATATATATATATATTTTAATGTACATTTTTTGAAACTTTGCCATCTCGAAGAGCTTTTGAGACCACGCCAGATCTTGGTGTTAATTTTGCAGAGAGGTATCCAATCACCCCACCAAATTCATTCAAGATCTTGGTTAAGAAAGTCCAACACAGCTTATATGATGCTTGCTTAACCCTTGTTAAGAAACTTCACTGATTACCATGTAAAGCATCCATTACCATGTATACAGAATGACTATGTTCCCTCAAGTCTTTGTTAACCATATAGGTAGATAGAATAGAATAGGCAATAGGATAGGATAGGGAACGGAATGGAATAGAAGGGGAGGGGAGGGGAGGAGAGGGGAGAGGAGAGAATAACAGAGATGGAAGGGACCCTGGAGGTCTTCTAGTCCAACCTCCTACTCAGGCAGGAAAACTTATACCACTTCAGACAAATGGTGATCCAACATCTTCTCAAAAAGGTTCGGTGTTGGAGAATTCACAGCTTCTGGAGGCACGTTGTTCCACTGATTAATTGTTCTAACTGTCAGGAAATTTCTCCTCAGTTCTAAGTTGCTTCTCTCCTTGATTAGTTTCCACCCATTGCTTCTTCTCCTGCCCTCAGGTGCTTTGGAGAATAGCTTGACTCCCTCTTTTCTGTGGCAACCCCTGAGATATTGGAACGCTGCTATCATGTCTCCCCTAGTCCTTCTTTTCATTAAACTAGACATACCCAGTTCCTGCAACCGTTCTTCATATGTTTTAGCCTCCAGTCCCCTAATCATCTTTGTTACCCTTCTCTGCACTCTTTCTAGATAGGATCAACAATGATTTGAAGGCACATAGTCCACAGTCATGTGTCCCTAACTTGGTCAACAATAGACCACCAAAAGCAAAAACAATAAAAGCAAAAACCATTTATACTTCACATAATAATTCCGGATCACTTTGTGTCCCCCAAGTGGTAATTCTGGGGTAAGGCGAGTGAAGGCATTGCCGAGTTAAAAAGCACGCATCTAGGGAAAAGATCTCCCCAACTGTAGGACCTGAGGAAAATATTTGGCCAAGTAGGGGGTTGTAGAGTTAGCACCCCCTTTGAAAGTATAATAAGCATAACATTGATCCACGGGGCTCCCTGATTTAGACACGATGGGGGAGATCAACGCAGGTTTTGGGGCTTCCTAGGAAGCACACCAGATGTGAGCCATGGACAAAATCTTAGATAGATAGATAGATAGATGATAGATAGATAGATAGATAGATAGATAGAAAGATAGACAGATAAATGGATGACAGATAGATAGATAGATAGATAAATGGATGATAGATAGATAGATAGATAGATAGATAGATAGATAGATAGATAGATAGATGTTTGATAGAGGTTTGATAGACAGATTGATTGATTGGTGGATGATAGATAGATAGATGACAGATGATAGATAGATAGATGACAGATCGATCGATCGATAGATGATAGATAGATGATAGATGACGATAGATGATAGATGATAGATGATAGATAGATATATGATAGATAGATCGATAGACAGATGATAGATAGATTGATAGATAGATGATAGATAGATAGATGATAGATAGATGATAGATAGATAGATAGATAGATAGATAGATAGATAGATAGATGGATGATAGAAAGATAGATGATAGATAGATAGATGATAGAACGATATATATATACTGATAGATGATGGATATATAAATAGATGATACAGATAGATGATAGATGTATAAATAGATGATAGATAAATAATACCATAGATAGATAAGATAGATGATAGATATATAGATGATAGATAGATAGATAGATAGACAGATGATAGATAGACAGATGATAGATAGATGATAGATGATAGATAGATAGATAGATAGATAGATAGATAGATAGATAGATAGATAGATAATAGGCAAAATACGGAATGCCATGAAATCTGTCCATCAGCTATGCTCAAGGATCACTCATTGAGATCACTCTGAGTTGCATTTCAAGTGACCCCTCTTAAATCCCAATGTTTACCTGGAATTCGTAAATTGTAAAAAAAAAAGGGAATTTCAAGCTTGGAAGCAGGAGAATAAGAAACCTCTCTCAGTTGAACCTTCTCCTTCCTTGGGGCCATCTACCCCATGGATAGGACAAGCTTTCTAACACCATGCTTGCATTGGCATGACATACACATGTGCTTTGGCTTGTGGAATGTGTGGATGTACGGGGGTGGGGGAGGGGAGGAAGCCAAATTGAAGAAGCTTCCTTTTCTATGAAACACAGGTAGTCCTTGACTTACGACCGTTGCTGAGCCAGATGGTGGTTAGCTGAGCTTTCGCCCCCATTTCACCACCTGCAATAGCAATAGCACTTAGGCTTATATACCGCTTTGCAGGTAGGAAGGGAGGGAGGGAGGGAGGAAGGAAGAAAGAAAGAAAGAGAAAGAAAGAAAGAAAGGGAAGAGCACTAGCAATAGCATTTAGATTTCACAGGAAGGAAGGAAGGAAGGAAGGAAGAAGGGAAGAAAGGAAGGGGAAAAGAAAGAGCAATAGCAATAGCACTTAGGCCTATATACCGCTTTGCAGGAAGGAAGGAAGGAAGGAAGAAGGGAAGAAAGGAAGGAAGGAAGGAAGGAAGGAAGAAGGGAAGAAAGGAAGGGGAAAAGAAAGAGCAATAGCAATAGCACTTAGGCCTATATACTGCTTTGCAGGAAGGAAGGAAGGAAGGAAGAAGGGAAGAAAGGAAGGGGAAAAGAAAGAGCAATAGCAATAGCACTTAGGCCTATATACCGCTTTGCAGGAAGGAAGGAAGGAAGGAAGAAGGGAAGAAAGGAAGGGGAAAAGAAAGAGCAATAGCAATAGCACTTAGGCCTATATACCGCTTTGCAGGAAGGAAGGAAGGAAGGAAGGAAGGAAGGAAGGAAGGAAGGAAGGAAGGAAGGAAGGAAGGAAGGAAGGAAGGAAGGAAGGAAGGAGCAATAGCAATAGCAATAGCAAAAGCCCTTAGACTTATATACCACTTCGCAGTGCTTTGCAGCCCTCTCTAAGTGGTTTACAGAGTCATCCTATTTCTCCCCCTCCCCTCCCCAACAATCTGGGTCCTCGTTTTACCGACCTCAGAAGGACGGAAGGCCAAGTCAACCAAAAGGGGATCACACGAGTCCAGGGACACTGCAACCGTCATAAACACGAATCCGTGGTCAAGAGCCTGAATTCCGACCACACGGGCGTGGGGATGATGCAACGGTCGCAAAGTGTAAAAAATTATGGACTCACGAGACCCTTTTCTTCAGTGCCCATTGTAGCTTTCGACGGTCGGCTAAACGCACTGCTGTAAGTCGAGAACTACCCGATTGGACCTCCCGACTTTCTCTGGCTCTCCTTCGCGGGCAGAAGCGAGGAGGATTTCCGACGGGATGGGGGGGGGGAGAGTTGTCTTAGCCCTGAGATTCCTTTCAATTTTTCCCCTTTGTTTTCAACGGTACCGAGTTTACCCCAACCCTCCCACTGACTCCAATCCAACCCTGTCACTCATGCTACGCGGTTGAGGGATTCCTCTCTTTAGCTAACGAAATACGCACCAAAAAAGGTGTAATACTGATTTGGCTCTACCAATCCAGGATGGGAAACATTCACCTTAACCATGTCCCCTTTCTGCAATAACCTGATACCTCCTACATAAACGCTTTTAATCGAGTTGGTCTCCATGGAACTGGTGGACATGAGGAAGCGTATCCACTTAGATTTCTCATACCCTGAAGTTTTGTACCACATCTCCTGCCACACGTTTTTCCCGCTCCTAGATTTCATCCCGCAGCAACTGTCTTCTTCGCAATTGCACCGAAAGCAGGAAAATGTCACTTGAGAGTACACGAAATATCTTCCATCTTTGGGGATGACGAGCGAAATATTTTCCTTGTCCAGTTGGAAGTGGCCCACTTCGGATTGAATGTTCCAAAGGAGGCTTGAACTCATCCAAATACTGTCCACGCATTTGCTCTGAGAGACATTAGAGTTGGCTGTGGAACAAAGAGAAGGAAACCGAGCTTATTGGCAAGTTTTGGGTAACTTCGAACCGCGTCGCTTGGGGGGGGGGGGTCAGACCTAGGTATTGCAGACAAAATTGTACGTAGCAGAGTGTTGTGCCGGTCAGAAGAAGAGCTGGCAGCAGAGTCGGAGAGTGAGGAGGGTTGGGGAGGAACATGGGCCAGTCCTGGGGGCTGAGGAAAGCTCAGACGAGGGCTCTGCTTCGGAGGCAGAGAGGGAGCTAGACAGCAGTGAGGCAGAAGAACAGCTACAGCCTGTTCCCGGTGTGCGCATGCGCAGAGCGGCCAGAAGACAAGAACAACTAAGAAAACAGGGTTGACTTAGGAGTAAAGCCACACCTTGGAGGTGATTGGCCCCTTCCAGAGGAAACAAAGGAGGAGCAAATGGGGATTGAGCTTTTGCAGGAAACAATTTGTTCATTTTGGTCTGGAAAGTTCGGTTTGGGATTATAAGAGACTCTGTGCCTAGTTTTGCTTTTCCCTGTGTTTGCGGCGCTCTGAAGAAGATAAGGTGCGTGTGGATAAACATTCCTCTGAAAGACTGTTTGCTAAAGCCTTGCTGACTGTGAATGAAAGGAATTCACAGTGGCGTAAATAAAGCAGGTTTTTTTCGGGACCAAGACTTTGCTTCTTGCTGTCTAAGGAAGCCTGGGTCAGAACACAATGTTTTACCTGTAAAGGACTTTTTCTGTTTTAATCACAATAATATGCGTCGGGAATGCCCCACCTGATTCAGTTGTCTCAGCTACAATTTTTCACAGTTTCAGTCACAAATTGACTTCCGTGGACCTCACTTCATACTTACCGTATTTTTCGGAGTATAAGATGCACTTCTCCCCCTAAAAGAGGGTGAAAATTTGGGTGCATCTTATACAACGAATGTAGCCCCCCCCCCCGCCAGCCCCCATCCTTTGGCCTCTGCCTCCCAGCAATTTGCCTCCTCGTAGCAAAGAGCAAACAGCTTGTTTCAGTTTCAGCACAGCTTGATTAGCACAAGCAGCTGATTGTTGGTTGGATCGACCTCCTTACCATCAGCTGTTTCAGACTACAGGAATTGCCATTGCCTATTGCATCCCATTTTTGACCTCTGCGCAGCCCATTTTCGGTCTCCAAGTGCCTCATTTTCTGCCTATTCCAATCCCCGCTGCCCAGAACAGGCGGAAAACGGGGCATGCAGAGGGCAAAAATGGGGCCTGTGGAGGCGGCAATAGGCTATGGCAATCCCTGCAGCCTGAAACAGCTGATTGTCAGGTGGCCCAACAATCAGCTGCTTATGCTAATCTGGCTGTGCTGAAACTACAACTGAAAGGAGGCTGTTTGCTGGTGGAAGCAAATTGCTAGGAGGCAGAAGCAGAGGCAGATTTTTTCCCCCCACTCACCCCTGCCCCCCTAAGGTCAAACAAAACCCTGATGTGGCCCTCAATGAAATTGAGTTTGAACCCTCCTGCGCTAGACAGACCCCGGTGCAGAATACCAACTAACAGAATTGGACTTTGTCGCCTTGCTAAAACATTTACCTCGTGCATAAATGCTTGGCTGGATTGTGGAATCTGAAATGTAAAAGAGAAGAAAAGATGTTAAGGCAGCAGAATAATGTCTCTGAACATCTAATCCCAGGACTAGATTTGCAACTGCGTTCGGATAAAACTCCAGAAGATAACTTCCGTATAAATCACAGATGCACCGCTGATTTTAGGACATATAGATATTAAGAAATCGAGGGATATTGTTACGGCTACACTTATTCTCCGCTACCCATAGACTATGTTTGAATATCTAATTGTGATATTGAAACCTCAGCTTTCCTTTTTGATCAAAACTACACAATTCCATACTGCAGGAATGTTACCCTTGTTAACTGGATTTAATATTTGAGTTGCTTCCATCTGTTGGTGCTCTCTGATCTTGGTTGTTTTCTTGCAGACATCACATTACCCAATTAGGCAACATCATCAGTACTAGAAAGGAGTGGGGGTGGCTATTACTGTGTATTTCTGCTTTGGACAGGAAGGCTGTGCAGAGAGTGGTGAGGACAGCAGAAAAGATCACTGGAAGTTTACGTCCTTCTATTCAGGAAATGACGTAAAAGCGATGCTTGTCTTTGGCCTGCAGTATTGTCTGGGACGCTACATATCCTCTCCGTGACTGGTTTCCTTTGTCACCTTCCGGCTGGACATTTCGTGGTATCCAAAGCAGAAGAATTAGATTTTGAAATAGCTTTGAACCATGTAGCATCAGCCTTCTCAACTCTCGAGATTCTTTTTTCCACTATGTATTCAAAATGGGCTGTAATTAATATATATGCATATGTGTACACAAACACACACACACACAGACACACACACACACACACCCTTCTAATCTCAATCTATCATATCTCTCTCATCTATCTATCATCTATCTATCTATCTATCTATCTATCTATCTATCTATCTATCATCATCTATCTATCATCTATCTATCATCTATCTATCTATTTATCTATCTATCTATCATCTATCTATCATCTATCTATCTATTTATCTATCTATCTATCATCTATCTATCTATCTATCTATCTATCTATCTATCTATCTATCTATCTATCTATCTAGTCTATCTACCTACCTACCTAGTCTATCTAGTCTGTCTGCCTACCTACCTACCTACCTACCTACCTACCTACCTACCTACCTTGTCTGTCTGTCTGTCTGTCTGTCTGTCTGTCTGTCTATCTATCTATCATCTATCTATCTATCTATCTATCTATCTATCTATCTATCATCTATCTATCTATATCATCTATCTATCTTTCTATCTATTGTAATATCTCTCTCATCTATCTATCATCTATCTATCTATCTATCTATCTATCTATCTATCTATCTATCTATCATCTATCTATCTATCTATCTATCTATCTAACATCTATCATTATCATCTATTATCTATCTATCTATCTATCTATCTATCTATCTATCTATCTATCTATCTATCTATCTATCTATCTACAGCATATGTGTATGTGTGTGCATATGTATAGAAAAAAATGTCAATACAGGTTATCTTATCTATCTTATCTTTTCAATCCTTTTAATACTGATGATGTTACCTAGTTGGGTAATGAAACGTCTGTAAGAAAACAACCAGGTTTAGAGAGCAACAAGTCCCCCATAGTCCTAGTTGTCCTCCTCGCACTGATGATACTACCAAGTTGGGTAATGAAATGACTGTAATGAAAGTTCAGAGAGCAACAAGTCCCCATAGGCTGCCTCCTCCTCCTCCTCCTCCTCCTCCTCCTCCTCCTCCTCCTCCTCCTCCTCCTCCTCCTCCTCCTCCTCCTCCTCCTCCTCCTCCTCCCACTGATGATGCTACCTAGTTGCATCATGAAACAAGTGCAAGAAAACATGCAGCTTCAGAGAACACTGAGGAATCCTCATTTCAACCTCGAGCGACGAAGATTCTCCTTTATTGGTACATCTGTTATTCTTGCAATTATACTTTAGAAGACGCGCCAGGAAGTTGACATTTTCCCTTTGCTTGCTTTTCTAAGGCCGACTCCTGATTCCTCTCAGGCATTTATGTGAATTCTGTACCAGCAAAACTTGACTTCCTCCCTTTCAACCCTCGGATCTGAAAACCGCAACATTCATTGGAGAAACATCTGCAAAGCATCTTTTATCTGACAGCCCTCCTCCTTTTTGAGCGAAGGGAAATTGTGTCTTCAGTCCAGCTGGCTTGGGCTGACCATGACATTGTTCCATTATTTATTATTCAATTCCATTCATGAGACTCAGAACCTAAAATAGCATCTGCTTGCCCCAGTGGAAGAGGCTAGAAATAGTATTTCGTAATGATTGAAGTGAGTTCATTCTCCTGAGCAGTATCACTTCCCTTTGTGGAATCGAGAGAATTCAGTTATTCTGCTAAAAATCTATTGAATCATGGCTATGTCGTAATTAGGTAATGATGGAATAGAATAACAGAGTTAGAAGGTACATTAGAGGTCTTTTAGTCCAACCCCCTGCTTAGGCAGAGAACCCATAGAATAGAATAGAATGGAATGGAATAGAAAAGAATAGAATTGAGCCTCCCTCAAATGTCTCCAGACAAGGGAAAGGCCTCCTATTTCCTTCGGAAACCTGGGCAAGATTTTAGAGGAAATGAATAGGGTTAGGACATGATAGAACAGGATAGAATAGAATAGAATAACAGGGTCAGAAGGGACCTTGGAGGTCTTCTAGTCCAACCCCCCTGCCTTGGCAGGAAACCCTACACCACTTCAGACAAATGGTTATCCAACATTTTCTTAAAAACTTCCAGTGTTGGGGCATTCACAACTTCTGCAGGCGATTTATCTACTTGCAATTTTAAGCGGGCTTTCGAACTGCTAGGTTGGCAGAAGCTGGGAGAAGTCACGGGAGCTCACTCCGTTACGCGGCATTAGGGAGTTGAACCGCCGAACTGCCGACCTTTCTGATCGACACGCTCAGCGTCCTAGCCACTGAGCCACCACGTACCTACATCAAATCTAAACTAATCCTCAAATCTGAAAGTCAGAAGTTGACTTCTCTTCCTTATCTTGTAAGGAAATCTAACCCTGGTCTCCAAGTCACAAGACATTTAGCCAAGATAGTAAGCTGAGCTGTCAGTTTTGTCATCTCAGTTAAGCTCCATGAGGTATTTCTGCTCTGGAATTTTAATTTTTTTAAAAATGCTGGTTGTTCAGCTCAAATATTTAATTCCTGGTGTGGTTCTTGCACAAAACCACAACAAAATTCTTTCTGACCATAAAGCATCTGGATGGAGCTGACCACAACTTCGCTTCCTTAATATCTTCCAAAGAATAATCTTCTACTTGTTCTCACATGCTATGTTGTGTAAGTTGCCCAGAGTTACCCCAGTGGTAAGATGGGTGGCATATGAATTTAATCAATCAATCAATCAATCTCCCTTTGCCAAATCATTTGTCTTTCCCTGCAGTGACCCGAGAGACGTCCTAACAGAATAGCAGAGTGGGAAGGGACCTTGAAGGTCTTCTAGTCCAACCCCCTGCCTAGGCAAGAAACCCTATACTGTTTCAGACAAATGGCTAGCCAACATCTTCTTAAAGACTTCCAGTGTTGGGGCATTCACAACTTCTGGAGGCAACTTCTGTTCCACTAATTAATTGTTATAACTGTCAGGAAATTTCACCTCAGTTCTAGATTGCTTCTCTCCTTGATTAGTTTCCACCCATTGCTTCTTGTTCTACCCTCAAATGCTTTGGAGAATAGTTTGACTCCCTCTTCTTTGTGGCAGCCCCTGAGATATTGGAAGACTGCTGCCATGTCTCCTCTAGTCTTTCTTTTCATTAAACCAGACATACCTAGTTCCTGCAACCGTTCTTCATATGTTTTATCCTCCAGTCCTCTAATCCTCTTTGTTGCTCTTCTCTGCACTCTTTCTAGAGTCTCCACGTCTTTTCTACATCGTGGCAACCAAAACTGAATGCAGTTTTGGTCACCACGATGAATGGAGAACAGGTTGACTCCCTCTTCTTTGTGGCAACCCTTGAGATATCGGAAAACTGCTATCATGTCTCCCCTAGTCCTTCTTTTCATTAAACTAGACATACCCAGTTCCTGCAACCGTTCTTCATATGTTTCAGTCTCCAGTCCCCTCATCCTCTTTCTTGCTCTTCTCTGCGCTCTTTCTAGAGTCTCCACATCTTGTTTACCTTGTGGTGACCAAAATTGGACGCAATGTTCCAAGCGTATAAATAAAGTGGTACTAACATTACTGCCCTAAGGGTTCTCCCCCCCCCACTTGGAAAGCGGAAGTCAAGAGTCAGCGATGCACAGCAAGGGGTAAACTCACCACAGTGCTTGCAAAGTGAGTTCCCATGCTGTTTTTGGGCGGCGGGCATGCTTTCCACCAGGGTCTGCAAAAGAGGAAAGAGAGATATCAACATCGGCCTGCTCGGATCCTCGATATTCCTCTGGCCAAACAAAATCCAGACGTTGACTCATGCCGGCCCCCACCCAGACCTCATTACTGAATTGAAAAATCGTATCGTTGTTTCAACCCCATCCCTCTTCCGGACAGACAGACAGATGTGAGAACATGGCCAATTTGAGAAAGGAAGCCAAAGGTCAAAGATGTTCATGAAATGGAAATGATTTGAGGCCCTTGTCTGGAGCGCTGAGGCGAGGTAGTAAGCTTGCCTGTGGCTAGAATCAATTGAACTTGCTTTTTTTCCCCTCACTATTTGAGTGTAAAAGAAAGCCATTCCCCTCCCCTTATGTGCTAGTCGTTCCCGACTCTAGGGGGCGCTGCTCATCTCCGTTTAAAAGCCAAAGAGCCAGCGCTGCCCGAAGACGTCTCCGTGGTCATGTGGCCGGCATGACTCAATGCCGAAGGCGCACGGAGCACTGTTTCCTTCCCACCAAAGGTGGTTCCTATTTCTCTACTCGCGTTTTTTGCATGCTTTCGAACTGCTAGGTTGGCAGAAGCTGGGACAAGTCACAGGAGCTCCCTCCGTTACACGGCACTAGGGATTTGAACCGCTGAACTGCCGACCTTTCTGATCAACAAGCTCAGCGTCTGAGCCACTGAGCCACCGAGCCACCATGTCCCTCTTATTCTATTATTGTATTTATTATATTATTATTAAGGGACACAGTGGCTCAAAGGCTAAGATGCTGAGCTTGTCAATCAGAAAGGTCAACAGTTCAGCGGTTTCCCACAAGATCTTCACCTTCTCATTTTCGGTCAGTTTTGACTTTTTTGTTGCAAAGTCGGCAGTTTGGATTGTCAGTGTATTATGATTATTATTTTATTCATTAAACATGAAAACTAGTT
Source organism: Natrix helvetica (assembly GCF_964273705.1). Taxonomy (NCBI): domain Eukaryota; kingdom Metazoa; phylum Chordata; class Lepidosauria; order Squamata; family Natricidae; genus Natrix; species Natrix helvetica. The sequence goes on from NC_138565.1 coordinate 4,274,420, forward strand.
AACTGAACATTCAATATATATATTACCGCATTTTTGTTTACACACACACACTGTGTTTCCCCGAAAATAAGACAGAAAATAAGACCCCCAAAATAAGCACTTGGCCTTATTTTTGGGAAGGTCTTTTATTTTTGAGGTGCAGGACGCGGCGAGCGTGGTCACCTCCTGGCTGCTGCTGTGTTGCAATATTTTTGGGGAGGGCTTATTTTAGCACATGCACTGAAAAGCCAGAGTGGGCTTATTATCCGGGGAGGTCTTATTTTTGGAGAAACAGGGTATATCAAATTATTCTAAAAATATGGTTTCCAGGTGTAGTTATAAAAGAAGAGACAGACATTGGGATCTCCGGAACTTAAAATATATTACCCACTTAGCTTTTGTTAGCCTCTGCTAACATCGCCAGAGTCAAAACGACAAAGCTCATTACAGGTGGGAAGTGGGCGGATGAGCCTACCATGGGCACAATGGCCAAATTGATTAATGATGTATAAAGGCAGATATCTCTTCAATGGTAGTTTTTACACTCTGATGATGTTAGCAGAGGCTAACGAAAGCTAAGTGGGTAATATATTTTGAATTCTGGAGATTGCAATGTCTGTCTGCTCGTGTGTGTGTGTGTGTGTGTGTGTGTGTGTGTGTTAATCTTGGACACCTAGAGAACACACTGCTCAACATAGAAAGGAAATGTATGATATAAAACAATAAAAAATATATTAAAAAAATAAAGAAAATTACCAAGTTTAGACAGCACCCAAAGACCTCCCGGGAAAAATAGCACTTTGTGCTAATCTGCAGCAATTGGACTGTCAGTTGACAATCAAATAAAATGTTTTGGATTAACTTCAGTGCTTACTGGTCTAAAATATGACAGGCCACTCCCCACCCCAACACCCCTCGTTGTGGGTGTTACTTGGAACCCTCACAAAATAGATATTTTTCTCAGAGGTTGCCCCTGGAACATTTTTACTTCTATGAAGACTATATATATACATCTATATCTATATCATCTATCTATCTATCATCTATCTATCATCTATCTATCATATATATATATATATATATATATATATATATATATATATATATATATATATATATATATATATATATATATATATATATATATATATATATATATATATATATATATATATATATATATATATATATATATATATATATATATATATATATATATATATATATATGTTGTATTTGTGCTGATAAATAAATAAAGGGAGACTAGTATAGATCTATTTCAAGCTATTTAGCTCTCATCAGCTAGCCATACCCTTACTGGGATTTGAACCTGGCCTGTGTTACATATTAGGCAGATTTATAAGCCACTAAGCCACAGGCTCTCCTCCTTATCAGCTGAACCAGAGAAATAGGTATGTATTTGTGTTACATATTTGGGCATACCAGGGGTTGTGACACAATACATATAATATATGTATATACATATTCCATCTGTCCAAGAACTAGTAGACAGTAGAATCAACATGCTGTTCTACAGAAAGGAATCTTGCTGTGGTTAAATTCTTTTGCAGAGAATTTCCGGAATGATTATATCCCAGCCTACACAAACAGAGAGATTTGGGGTGTGGCACTGTAGAAAGAGTGAGGCTAAAAGTTGCTTGATATAACAGTCCAACTCACAGCAGAATGAACTGGCGTCTTGCGGAATGGAATAAAATTTTTGTCAACTCCAACATCCCGATCACCCCTATTCCTTAATACCGGATACGGGTCTCTGTGGATTTTACTTCGCTACTTGTGGCCGACTACAGGGAGCGCTGTTACCTTCCCACCAAAGTGGTACCTGTTTATCTACTCGCATTTGCATGCTTTGGAACTGCTAGGTTGCCAGGAGCTGGGATGAGGACAGGAGCTCACTCCATTGTGTGTGACGCTCGGGCCTCGAACCTGGGCTATTGGCTTTTCCAGATGACAAGCTCAGCGTCTTAAGCGTCTGAGCCACTGCGCCGCCAAAATCAAAATTCCCATTTGCCCAAATTTTTCTTCCCTTTGGGACAGCAGCTTCATTTTTTCTAGCTATTCTAAAGTGTGTTTTAGAGTGTAATTGAATTCAACTCCAGCCACTATTTGTAAGCTGTTTGATTTAGTAATTGAAAAAAAATAGAATATTAACTCAATAATAGAATTGGAAGGGGCCTTGGAGGTCTTCTAGTCCAACCCCCTGCTCAAGCAGGAAACCCTATACTATTTCAGACCAGTGGTTGTCTAATCTCTTCTTAAACACCTCCAGTGTTGAAGAATCCACAACTTCTGGAGGCAAGATAATCTAATAATTAATTGTTCTCATTGTCAGGAAATATCTTCTTAGTTCTAGGTTGGTTCTCTCCTTGATTAGTTTCCATCGATTGCTTGTTGTTCTGCCTTAAGGAAGTGCTCTGGGGAATCTTGGAGAAGATTGTATTGACAATATGTCAATTTAAAGATAAGTCTTGCACCCAAATCTTTCCAGACCCAATATTTATAAAAAGCTTAGGGAAGCGCTGCTAGTTTTTGGCTAAGGTAAAGGTAAAGGTTCCCCTTGCACATCTGGGCTAGTCGTTCCTGACTCTAGGGGGCAGTGCTCATCTCCGTTTCAAAACCGAAGAGCCAGCACTGTCTGAAGACGTCTCTGTGGTTATGTGGCCGGCATGACTCAATGCCAAAGGCACACAGAGTGCTGTTCCCTTCCCACCAAAGGCGGTTCCTATTTTTCCACTTGCATTTTTGACGTGCTTTCGGACTGCTAGGTTGGCAGAAGCTGGGACAAGTCACGGGAGCTCACTCCGTTACGCGGCGCTGGGGATTCGAACCGCCGAAGTGCCGACCTTTCTGATCGACAAGCTCAGCGTCTTAGCCAATGGGCCACCGCGTTCTTAGTTTTCGGCTACATCTATACAATTTGTGGCCAAGGAATAATGTGGTTTGCTTGGTTTGTGGCTGTCCATCCAATCGTGATTCGTAAGCCATGTTTTGTAGCTTAATGCCTCTATGTATTATTCAGTAATCTGTAGCCAAGACAAACCATGTCTTCCGGCAGTGCTTGGATCGAAACAGCATCTGGGAGACATGGTCTCATCTCCTGGCAGGCTTCATTTTTCAAATCAACCCAGTTATCTTGGATTCGTCCATCGAAGTTCAGTAAATGCTGGCTGATCTACTGGAATTAGCGTCTGGTGTAAGCAATAGCATCTGTTGCTTATAAATAAAGATGTACGGCGCAAGCCAATTGCCGAGGCCACTTCGAGGAGAACGAAGCAGCAACGATTCGGTGATGGCCTTGTGGTCAGCTTTAAAATATAAAGAGGCTGACTCACAAAGCAAAGCAACGCTCTTGTGGTATAAAAACCAGAAGGGCAGGAGGGGGAGAAAAAGGAGAAGAAGCAAAGTTTTTGCTTCCTGAGGGAAATTAAATTGGAATAACTTAAAGGTTTGTGAGGGAGGTTTGGAAGACTAATTATTCCCCTAAGTACTGTACACCATGCAGAAGGATGTCTAGAGATATTAATCTCAGTCATCCAGGTCATAGTTCTCTCAAAGGGGCTTTTTCGAGAACTTTTCGGGGGTTTTTCTGTGAAGATGTTTTGCTTCTCACCCAAGAAGCTTCTTCAGCTCTAACTTCAGTTCATGCTTCCATTCCCCACTCTTCAGTCAGAGCACGCTTAGGGCAGACATGATAGCAAGTAGACAGCAAGACAAGGAAGAGAAGTCAACTTCTGACTTTCAGATTTGAGGATTAGCTTAGATTATAATGTAGGGACGCGGTGGCTCAGTGGCTAAGACGCTGAGCTTGTCAATTAGAAAGGTCGGCGGTTCGAATCCCTGGCGCCGCATAACGGAGGGAGCTCCCGTGACTTGTCCCAGCTTCTGCCAACCTAGCAGTCCGAAAGCACGTCAAAAATGCAAGTCGAAAAATAGGAGCCCCTTTTGGTGGGAAGGGAACAGCATTCCGTGTGCCTTCGGCGTTGAATCATGCCGGTCACATGGCCACAGAGACGTCTTCGGACAGCGCTGGCTCTTCGGCTTTGAAACGGAGATGAGCACCGCCCCCTAGAGTCAGGAACGACTGGCACAGATGTGTGAGGGGAACCTTTACCTTAGATTTGACACTGAAAGCTGGTGCCAAGCTTTCACTACTCTTTCTGGGAAGTAATACTCAGGGGCTGCCACAAAGAAGAGCTATTCTCCAAAGCACCAGAGGGCAGGAGAAGAAGCAATGGGTGGAAACTAATCAAGGAGAGAAGCAACTTAGAACTAAGGAGAAATTTCCTGACAGTGAGAACAATTCATCCGTGGAACAACTTGCCTCCAGAAGTTGTGAATGCTCCAACACTGGAAGTTTTTAAGAAGATGTTGGGATAACCATTTGTCTGAAGTGGTGTAGGGTTTCCTGCCTAGGCAGAGGGGTTGAACTTGGTACTGTCCATAGGGTTTCCATGGCAAAGATACTGGAGTGAGTTGCCATTTCCTTCTCCAGTGGATCACATTTTGTCAAGAGTTGTTTGCTATGTCCTCCTGGCCCTACATGGCATAACTCATAACTTCACTGCAAGCCCCTTCACAACGACAAGGCAGTAATCTAAATCCTTTAGAAGGCCAGATCCTGAAGAGGAAACTCAAAGACTTTGGCCACCTGATGAGAAGGAAGAAGGACTCCCTGGAGAAGAGCCTCATGCTGGGAAAGATGGAGGTCAAAAGAAGAAGAAGGGGACGGCAGAGAAGGAGGTGGCTGGATGGAGTCACTGAAGCAGTCGGCGTGAGCTTAAATGGACTCCGGAGGATGGTAGAGGACAGGAAGGCCTGGAGGAGTGTTGTAGAGTCAGGAATGGCTAGCACATATGTGCGAGGGGAATCTTTACCTATTAAAAGTAGAGTTATATGGATTGGATGAAGAGCATCAATTTGCTCCCAGCCAGATGGGGACGAAACCGAGAAGCCAAGGTATCGTTGCCAATCAGATCGGAGAGTTCCCTTATCAGCTACACCGCTAACCATTCATGCCCTGGTGAGCCAAGCCCCGTTCACAGTCCAACGATAAACCCACGATAGCTAAAATAAACACCGCCTGTTCCTTTCGGAACATTTTTATTGGACGCCTCACAAATGGGCGATCAGGTTTTTTTTTTTAATCGTTAAGGTTCTTTTTCCTGCCCCTGCTGGGATTTTATTTGCCAGTTCTTCGCGGTTTCCTCTCAAAAGGCACAGCTCTTCATGGGAAGTTTGCAAGGAGAATATTTAGGATAAATATTTAGGGTTATTTTTTCTCTCTCTCTTGCATACGTTCCTAGAAAGGGATTTCCAGGAATTTCAAAATCCTCCTGGTTAAGTACATTCTTCAACAACATTAGCAACCCTTCAGGGGATGTTAGTGGGTTATAACTCAATCAATAAATGACTCATTTTAGCTGCTGTCTGAAATGTGGGTTTCTTGGCACTTGGCTCGCTTGTTTTATTCTGACCATTTTATTACTCAGCTACTATAGATAATACCATCATCATCAGGGCTGGAAGGAACTGTATTTAAATAAAGAGCAAACCCATTCCTTTCTAGCACTGATGATGTTCCCTAGTTGGGTTATGAAACGCTTGCCAGAAAACCACCAAGCTCAGAGAACACCAAGGACCCCACAGTCTCCTCTTCCTCCTCTTGGTCTTCGTCGTCCTCCTCCTCCACTCCACAAACCCTATTCTCTTCTAAGCATTGATGTTGTTCCCTAGTTGGGTCATGAGACACCTGCAAGAAAACCACCAAGCTCAGAGGGCAACAAGGACCCCACAGTTGTCGTTGGTCTTCGTCCTCCTCCTCCTTTTGCATTTGAGCCTGCAAGAAGGGACAGGAAAGGAGGAAGGGAAAGAGGAAAAACAAAGAAAAGAAGGAAAGAAGGGAAGGAAGAAGAAAGGAGAGGGAAGAGGGAAGGAAAAAAGAAGGAAGGAAAGAAGGAAAAAGGAAGGAAGGAAGGGGAAAAGAAAGAGCAATAGCAGGCTTATATACCGCTTTGCAGGAAAGAAGGAAGAAGGGAAGAAAGAAAGAAAGAAAGGAAGGAAGGAAGGAAGGAAGGAAGGAAGGAAGGAAGGAAGAAAGAAAGAACAGAAGGGGAAAGGAAAGAGCAATAGCACTTAGACTTCACAGGCAGGTAGGAAGGAAGGAAGGAAGGAAGGAAGGAAGGAAGGAAGGGGAAAAGAAAGAGCCTTCCAAGGTCAAACACAACCCTGAGGTGGCCCTCAATGAAATTGAGTTTGACACCCCTGCTTTAGATGGAGAACAGTTCTGAAGGCCTCGTAGAATACAGCACATTAGCTCAATGGTACAGCAATGAATGGTGGATGATGCAACACTGAAATGAGTCGGCATTGCACAACATTTCTGAGACACAAGGTTAAAACCCTTGGCAAACGGCCAGCAGCTGGGACGGGTCCAACCGTCATAACAAAAGCAGCGTGACTCTTGAAATTAGCATTCTGAACTGGCCAAATGCCACAGCGGTTGTCGAGGCAAAGCATTCAGCTTTCAGGAGAACAGTCCAAAATATAGAGAGGACTGAAAAGATTCATCCGCACACTCGGTGTCTCCAACTATTGAATGATAATGCAGAGGGCTGTAGCCCTCTATCAGCTGCACGGATGGGGTGACCTAGTTGGGGAATGAAACGTCTGCAATCTCTATCTCCATTTCTTCCTCCCTCTCCAACGTCAACTCCCTCTCCTTCTTCCTCTCCCTTTCCAACTCCCTCTCCCACTTCAATTCCTCCTCCTCCTCCTCCTCCTCCTCCTCCTCCTCCTCCTCCTCCTCCTCCTCCTCCTCCTCCTCCTCCTCCTCCTCCTCCTCCCTCTTCAATTTCAACTCCCTCTCCTTCTTCCTCTCCCTTTCCTCTCTCTCTCCCACTTCAATTCCTCCTTCTCCTTCTCCTTCTCCTCCTCCCTCTTCAATTTCAACTCCCTCTCCTTCTTCCTCTCCCTTTCCAACTCCCTCTCCCACCTCAATTCCTCCTTCTCCTCCTCCCTCTCCAACTCCAACATCCTCTCCTTCTCCCTCCCTCTCCAACTCCCTCTCCTTCTCCCTCTTCCTTTCCAACTCCCTCTCCAATTCCCTCCCCAACTCCAACTCCCACTCCTTCCCCTTCCCTTTCTCCTTCGCCTCCTTCTCCTTCTCCCTCTCCAACTCCAGCTCCCCCTGCCTTTCCAACTCTCTCTCCTCCTCCTTCACAAATCCCTAACACTGATGAGGCTACCTCGTTGGGTAATGAGACGCCTGCCAGAAAGCCACCAAGCTCGGAGAGCTGTAAGGACCCCACAGCCTATCAGTGTTTACTTTTCAAAACAGGCCGGGCTAGCTCGCTGAAGGTTTTCACGTCTCTCCGACTGTTCCTCTGCAGGATATCGTAAATTTCATTTCATTTGGGGGACGAGGGAGGATGGAACGCTTAGCAAGCAAACACATGAACATGTGCGAGTTTAAAAAGTGACGGGTAGTTTTAGAGGATACGTGACCCAGCAAAACAACAGCTGTCCAACTCTACGTGACGCATATTTCGCTGAGTTAAACACAACAGTGTTTTGTAGTTTCCCCCTGTTTGGCCTTTGGCAGAGCGAAGCATGAACTAACTTCTTACAACCGGCTGTCGCTTTTTCGCAGAGTGGAAAAACCACATATCCATTCCAGGGAGGGAGGAAATGAGATCAGAGGAAATTATCCATCCATCAAAGGTGGATCATTCAATGTTTCTTGGCAGCAGGGAAGACATCTCTGAACTTTTCTTGGGAGGAGAAAAAAAAATAACCCCTGGAATATTTTGGAAAGTTCAAAACTACAGCTGATCCTCTGGCTATAGACCAGTTCAACTCAGGGCCAGAATTCTACTCCATTGCTACAATTCCAGCAATGCATCACAACGCCGTACGGAAGATTGCTTTCCAAATTGTTCACTCGAGATGCTCTAAGCCACAGATTAACAGAGTTGGAAAGAACCTTGAAGCAGTGGTGAAATTCAACTTTTTTTTACTACCGGTTCTGTGGGCATGGCTTGGTGGGCGTGACAGGGGAAAGGATACTGCAAAATCCCCATTCCCTCCCCACTCCTGGGGGAAGGATACTGCAAAATCCCCATTCCCTCCCCACTCCTGGGGGAAGGATACTGCAAAATCCCCATTCCCTCCCTACTCCTGGGGGAAGGATACTGCAAAATCCCCATTCCCTCCCCTCTCCAGGGGAAGGATACTGCAAAATCCCCATTCCCTCCCTACTCCTGGGGGAAGGATACTGCAAAATCCCCATTCCCTCCCCACTCCTGGGGGAAGGATACTGCAGAATCTCCATTCCCTCCCCTCTCCAGGGGAAGGATACTGCAAAATCTCCATTCTCACCCCACTCTGGGGCCAGCCAGAGATGGGATTTGCCAGTTCTCTGAACTACTCAAAATTTCTGCTATTGGTTCTCCAGAACCTGTCAGAACCTGCTGAATTTCACCCCTGGATGGACTCCAATCCAGTTGAAGCTGGAGTTTGGGAAATGAAGACAACTAGCAGGAGAAAAGCAAGAGAAGGGGAACGGGGCTTCCATCCACATCTGGCCTTTATTCTCCTAAAACCTGCCTTAGATATTTTTTGCAATTTCCTTCTGTACAACATTTCCAATATGCATCCATAGTAAATGTACTTCTCCCCCCCCCCCTTGTTTCAGTTCTCTTTGTCTATACATATGATACTATTATATACATTCCTTAATTTACAATCCTTCATTCCATTTCTACACGTTTATTCATCTCTTCCTGTACATTGTTAATTTCTAACTCCTGCGTCTTCTTTATTTAGTCTTTCCTCAAGCTTTACACCTGCCCTCTAGCCACCTTGGAATGTATATTCTACGTTCCTCCTTTGCTACAAGGATAAATACATTAAAAACAAACTTGATTAAAAACTTGACTGACCATAGAGTGGTCAATGCCTGGAACACTTCCATTGTGAGTTCCTCAAACCCCCATATCTTTAACCTTAAAAACTTTCCACTGTGGATCTCACACGTTTCCTAAGAGGTCCATAAAAGGGGGCGTGCATAAGCACACCAGCGTGCCCACCGTCCCTGTCCTACTGTCCCCATTGATCTGTGTTCATGGTACCAACAGAAGAGGAGATAATTAAAAAAAAACAATTCTAGACTGTGCAGAGATGAACCTGTTGACCTTGGAAATAAAGGATAAAGAGGAATCGGTGTACTTCAAGATATGGGGAAGATTTTATGAATGGTTAGAGAAAGGAAGCTAGAAAAGAAAGTAAGGGGAAGATATGGAACCAACATGATACGCCAGCAAGTAGAAAAGACCCCCTTTCCTCCCCTCGAAAGAGGGGAGGAAATCAGGAAGAAAGTAATAATCTATAAGCATATATTCAAAAGTAAGATACAATTGGGGGGAAATAACAGTCAAGATCGGTTTGAGAAGGAAAGGGAATAAAAGAAGGAAAGGGAATAAGAAACGATATTCAACTATTCTGCGGAAATACCACCCCAAGAAAATAAAAAATTAAGCTGGAAGAGACACCTACATCAATGGAAAAGAAAAAGGAAGAGAGGAGGAGAAGAGGGAAGGAAGATAGAGGCGAGGAGAGGAAGATGGAAGGGAGAGGAGAAGGGGGCAGGAAGGAGAAGAGGAAGAGAGGAGTAGGGGAGAGGAAAGGGAAGAAGGAGAGGAAAGGAGGAAGAAAGTAGCGAAGGGAGGGAGAAAAGAAGGGAGTGTGAAAACGGGCAGATGGGATGGCAAACAAAGTAACCCAAATGGTTTATTATAACCCTGTAAAGGGAATGATAAATGTATAAGAACGGCGAATGTAAGAAAAAAAGAACAATAACGATGTGAATGCATTACCTATAATTGTATATAGGGAAGAAAATAAAAATAAAAAAGCTTTTCCAGATATTTGTTCATGGCCATGCGATACTTATTTATATCCGTCTATCTTCCTCCTCTTCCCCCTTCATCCATCTCCTCCTCCTCTCCTCCTTCATCTAACATAAGAAGATGTTGGATAGCCATCTGTCTGAAACGGTATAGGGTTTCCTTCCTAGGCAGGGGGTTGGACTAGAAGACCTCCAAGGTCCCTTCCAACTCTACTATTGTATTGTATTGTATTGTATTGTATTGTATTATCTCCTCCATCCTCCTCCTTCTTTTCCTCCCCGTGCGGTAACGTCCATGCCTGCGCTAACAATACCTGTTACCTTGCGCGTGTTAACACAAAACACAATAAGTAAGTAAGTGAATGAAATGCCTCCGAGGCAAAGGCGCGCGTCCGCTCCGTCCCAGCCAGCTGGCAAAGGCCAGCGAAGGCGCCTTCCAGCACATCTGGAGAAGGGAGGCTCGAAGCCAACCGGCACAGCCGCTCCTTACCTCCGCGGGTTTCCCGGCATCTTTGGCTCCAGCAAGTAGAGCAGCGGCAGAGCTAAGAAGAGCATCCCCAGGAAAGCCAGACCGCAAAGGCAGCGCAGCGTTTGGACCTCGCGCTTCTTGCAACGCCGGTCGCACCTGCTGTAACCGCCGGCGCTTCCCGTTGCGCTTCGCAGCTCCCCGAAAGACATGCCGGCTTCAAGTTCACACACACAGACACAAACACACACACACACACCGAAGGGATGCCCCGAGCCGGAGATGTGGTTCAGGGGCTTGGAAGCCCCGGCTA
>NC_138565.1:4285302-4365091 GCF_964273705.1 Natrix helvetica
TGGTATCAACAAAAATAAAACCCTAACCCTAACCCAAAACCTGAAGGACAATACACTATTCCTTACAGTACCGATTTGACTCCATTATTTATTACCGCAACTTTCTTCCATAAGTTCCAGCAGGCAAACAAAAGCACCGGTACCCATGTGCCTTCCGTGTTGAGGATGGTCTTGAATTGGGGTCTCACAATGCTTAAAGCACCATCTCAAGCTTAGAATAGATTACAGTTGGAAGGGACCTTGGAGGTCCTCTAGTCCAACCCCCTGCTCAGGCAGGAAATCCTACACTACTTTAGACAAAGGGTTATCTAACAACTTCTTTAAAACTTCTTCTTCTTCACCATTTCCAAAGATTCTTCCTCCTCCCCTCCTATTCTCCTTCTTCACCATTCCAAAGATTCTTCCTCCTCCCCTCCTATTCTCCTTCCTTCCTTCCTCCCTCCCTCCCTCCCTTCCATCTGGGGAGGCCTACAAAAAAGGAACCTGTGAAAAGCAAAACCGGTGTGTCAGTTTTTCCAATCTCCTTTTCAAGAGAAATTCATGGTTCCAAACGGAAGCCAAAAGGAGGAGAGGTGACCGCAAAGGGGAAAAAGCTGTGAGGCCGACATTCTTGCAGAATGCTTCTGTCAATCACCCGCTGTAACGGTGTGGGGGGATGACCTTGTGGAACAGGGCGAGCCAAAGAAATGCAGCGATCCGAAGCCGTATCAGGAATGTGGGTAGGGCAAGCCATTCAGAAGGGATCTTCCCTCCTTTCTTGGACTGTAAAGGGGGCGGCAGAGATTACGTCCATCCTACTCTCACCTTGCAAGATCAATCTTGATCTTGCAAGGTAAGCCAAACAGGAAGCACCATCCGATGAGGTAATTCTATCGTAAAGTTATGATTAGCAGAATCTTGCAAATGTGAAACTACATCTCTCCGCCCTCCCCTTTACAGGCTAAGAAACTAAGGAGGGTCTTTCCCAAGCCACACACACCTCTCATATTCCTGCTATGGGAACTGCTTTGATCTGCACCCTTCCCTTGACTGGGTTTCCTCATCCTATCTCCCAAGTTCATCCCCAGATACCATTACATCAGCCTTTCTGGATTAGACAGAGTTAGACAGTGAGGCGGTTGGGGAGGCACATGGGCCAGTCCTGGAGTCTGGGGAAGGCTCGGACGAGGGCTCTGTGTCGGAGGCAGAGAGGAGGGCAGAGCCGTCTGACAGTTATCAGCTGCCTTCGGAGTCAGACATCAGTGAGGCAGAAGAACAGCTGGAGCCTGTTCCCAGTGTGCGCATGCTCAGAGCTGCCAGAAGGCAAGAACAGTTCAGACAGACGGAACGACTGTAAGGTTTGAAGGCCCCTCTCATAGGTCATAAAGAAGGAGCAAAGGCACATGAGCCTTTGCAGGATGCAACTTGGTTCATGCTGATCAGTTTACCTTCTGAAGCTCCGTTTGGACTCTTTGCTCCCTGTGGCCTTGCGAAGCTAATTGCCAATTAGGTCTTTGGCAGCGTGTCAAGGAAGATAAAGGAAGATTATCAGCCTTATCCCGAAGGACTTTGGCAGCCTACTGTAGGACTCTTCACAACTATTTGGGACACATTACAGACTGTGAATGAACATAATTCACAGCCTTTGAAATAAAAAAGAGGGTTTGAGGGACTAAGTGTGTGGTTTGTACTATCTCAGGAAAGCTAGGTCAGAACAGATTAACAGAGCTGGAAGGGATCTTGTAGGTCATCTAGTCCAACCCCCCATGCTCAAGCAGGAGACTCTACACCATTTCTGACTGATGGCAGTCCAGTCTCTTCTTGAAAGCCTCCAGGGATGAAGCTCCCACAACTTCCGAAGGCAACTTCTGTTCCATGGGTTGATGGTTCTCACTGTCAGGAAATTTATCATTATTTCCAGGTTGAATCTCTCCTTGGTCAGTTTCCATCCATTATTCCTTGTCTGGCCTTCGGGTGCTTTGGAAAATAGCTTGGCCCCCTTCCTCTCTGTGGCAGCCCCTCAAATATTGGAACATTGCTATCATGTCTCCCCTGTTCCTTCTCTTCCCTAGACTGGCCATGCCCAGTTCCTGAAAATACGTTTTAGTCTCCAGTCCACTCATCATCCCGGTTGCTCTTCTCTGCACTTTTTCTACAGTTTCAACATCTTTTTTTATAGTGTGGTGACCAAAACTGGATGCAGTACTCTAGGTGTGGTCTTACTAGGGCTTTATAGAGTGGTGTTAGTACCTCCCTTGATCTTGATTGTATCCCTCTGTTAATGCAACTTAGGATTGCATTGGCTTTTTTGGCTGCCACTGCACACCTCTGGCTCATATTTACAATACAATACAATAGCAGTTGGAAGGGACCTTGGAGGTCTTCTAGTCCAACCCCCTGCCTAGGCAGGAAACCCTATACTGTTTGAGACAAATGGCTATCCAACATCTTCTTAAAGACTTCCAGTGTTGGGGCATTCACAACTTCTGGAGGCAACTTCTGTTCCACTGATTAATTGTTCTAACTGTCAGGAAGTTTCTCCTCAGTTCTAAGTTGCTTCTCTCCTTGTTTAGTTTCCACCCATCACTTCTTGTCCTGCCCTCAGATGCTTTGGAGAATAGTTTGACTCCCTCTTCTTTGTGGCAGCCCCTGAGATATTGAAACACCGCTATCATGTCTCCCCTAGTCCTTCTTTTTATTAAACTAGACATACCCAGTTCCTGCAACCGTTCTTCATATGTTTTACCTTCCAGTCCCCTAATCTTCTTTGCTGCTCTTCTCTGCACTCTTTCTAGAGTCTCCACATCTTTTCCACATCATGGCGACCAAAACTGAAAGCATTTATTCCAAGGGTGGCCTTACCAAGGCCTTATAAAGTGGTATTAACCCTTCACGTGATCTTGATTCTATCCCTCTGTTGATGCAGCCTAGAACTGTGTTGGCTTTTTTGGCAGCTGCTGCACACGGCTGGCTCCTATTTAAGTGATTGTCCTCTAGGACTCCAAGATCCCTCTCCCAGTTACTACTATTGAGCAAGGTACCACCTCCTATACTGTACCTGTGCCTTTCGTTTTTGTTGCCTAAATGTAGAACCTTACTCTTTTCCCCATTGGATTTCATTTTATTAGATAGTGCCCAATGTTCAAGTTTATCAAGATCCTTCTGTATCTTTAGCCTGTCTTCTGGAGTGTTGGCTATTCCTGCCAGCTTGCAGCAGCTGGTACCAATTTAGCTGGTTGTCCACTAAGACTCCAAGATCCCACTCACGGTCACTGCTATTAAACCTGGTTTCAACCAGCCTATATGTGTCCTTTTGGTTTTTCTTAACTAAGTGTAGGACTTTCCTTATGGTTCCATGACTCCATGGTTGCATGGTTCCATGTTCTATGACTACATAGACCATAAAACACGACCGGAAATGGCGATCGGATTGTGGTTCATTTTTTCCAGTGTTCCACACTCACTTCTACTGTTTCACAATGACCTCCCCCCCCAGCAAAATTGTCATCTCCTCCTCATTCTTTCTTCAAGTGGTTTTTCTTTTACCTTGACCAGTGGACTTTTCCTGCTGAGCCAGGTGTATCTGTATTCAATGTATTATTATTATTATCAATATTTGTTTTGAAGTCTGTTTATTTGTTTTTAAATAGACGCATGTGTGAGCCATTCCCCGGGGTATTTCCCTTTTATTACTCTTTTATTTACTCTAAACTTACCAGCTTCATTTTGAAACCGAGAGTCAGGGAGAAGAATAATGCGCTGTCTGACAATACGCAGCAAATGGAAGGAATTTAGCATCTTCAAAAGAAGTTGGTTCGAATCCAGTCAGTTTAGTTCATTTCGTAAACACTCACAAAATGCAGCCCTTCGTTTGCATTCTAAACACGGAGAAAGCAGAAACACGTACGGTTTTTACAAGATTATAAATCAATTTTTTTGACATTTTATTTTCAATTTTTTTGGAGCTGTGCTTGTAGCTTGAAACAATCTCCGAATCCAATAATCATACTATGAAATCAGACTTGTTCATTTTCCACCCTCACAAAGTCTATTTGCTTTGTTCCTGATCTGTCTTTTGAGCTGGAGAATTATAGAAATAGTACTGACTCTGTCTCTGTCTGTTTCTCTCTTATTCTCTCTCTTTCCCATTCCCCCCTCTCTGTTTCTCTCTCTCATTCTCTCTGTCTCTCTCTCTCTTATTCTCTCTCTCATTCCCCCCTCTCTGTTTCTCTCTCTCTGTGTGTCTTTCTTTCTCTGTCTGTCTGTCTCTCTCTGTCTCATTCCCCCCCTCTCTGTTTCTCTCTCTCACTCTCTGTCTCTCTCTGTCTCTCTGTCTCTCATTCTCTCATTCTGTCTCTCTCTCTCTTTCTATGTCTCTCTTTCTGTCTCTCTCTCTCCCTCCCCTCCCTCCCACTCCCTACACCCACCCAACCACCCATCCACATATTGGAAAGAGGAAGGTTGAGAGTTCACAAGACTGATACTACATAAACAAAACTGTTACTGAATCTGGGATGTTCTGCTTTAGATACCACAAAGCTCCTCCCAGAAGGGAACAGGGAAAACAAGTTGCGTAGAGGATATACGCTGTGAAATTTCTCTGTGACATATGTGGGTATATGCATCTTTTGAGAACGGAATGCAACAAAAATTCATTTTAATGTATGTCATTAGTGTACATTTATAGTGACAGTAAAGATTCTATTCTATTCCATTCCATTCCATTTCATTCTTCCATTCCATTCCAGTCCAGTCCAGTCCACTCCAAATTCTATTCCTATTCCTATTCTTATTCTATGGTGCAAAAATTGCCAAAAGCCTAAACTTTGATCACAAGAGCATGGAGATGCTATGATCGTTCTACCAGCCGTAAGTCATCTTTTTTGCAGTAAGAGGACTTACCTGTAACTCAGATTGAAAACCAGAGTTACACCCGAGCCCCTGTTAGCCTTGGGAATCTTAGATATTTAGGGAACGTGAGAACTTTCTTCCAGCACTTGAAGCGGTGTCACAAGGAAGAGAGAATTGAATTATTCTCCTAAGCACCTGTGGGCAGGACTAGACCTGACAAGAAAATCCTTAAAGAGAGATCCAACCTAGAATTTAGGAGAAATTTCCTGATATGGAACAATTAAATTAACCGAAGGTTTTGCCTCCAGACACGGGGTGCTCCAACACTGGAGGAGTTCAAGAAGAGATTGGACAGCAATTTGTCTGGAATGGTACAGGTTTCCTGCTGGAGCACGGGGTTGGACTAGATGACCTCAACTCTGCTATATCTTGTATTATTATTTTTTTGCTACCGGTGGCTCATTTCTCAAAAGTGGGGTTGCAGTGCCATCTCGTGGCTCTGAATGGACATTGCCTCCCAATTCAAGGCAATTTGGCAAAATACGATAGTTACACGTGAAATAACGATGGATCACACATGAGCCCAATTCGTCGTTTCTTGCAGACGTTTCATTGCCCAATTAGGTAACCCAATCAGTGCTAGGTGCATTCCGTTGTGTTCTGATAAAGTCTACGCCTCAATTATTGTGCATGGTTAGGAGAATAAGTCAATTCCCTCTTCCTTGTGACACCGCTTCAAGTGCTGGAAGAAAGTTCTCACGTTCCCTAAATATCTAAGATTCCCAAGGCTAACAGGGGCTCGGGTGTAACTCTGGTTTTCAGTCTGAGTTACAGGTAAGTCCTCTTACTGCAAAAAAGATGACTTACGGCTGGTAGAACGATCATAGCATCTCCATGCTCTTGTGATCAAAGTTTAGGCTTTTGGCAATGTTTGCACCATAGAATAAGAATAGGAATAGGAATAGAATTTGGAGTGGGGTGGAATGGACTGGACTGGAATGGAATGGAAGAATAGAAATAGAATAGAAATAGAAATAGAATAGAAATAGAATAGAATAGAATAGAATAGAATAGAATAGAATCTTTACTGTCACTATAAATGTACACTAATGACATACATTAAAATGAATTTTTGTTGCATTCAGTTCTCAAAAGATGCATATACCCACATATGTCACAGAGAAATTTCACAGCGTATATCCTCTACGCAACTTGTTTTCCCTGTTCCCTTCTGGGAGGAGCTTTGTGGTATCTAAAGCAGAACATCCCAGATTCGGTCACAGTTTTGTTTATGTCGTATCAGTCTTGTGAACTCTCAACCTTCCTCTTTCCAATATGTGGATGGGTGGTTGGGTGGGTGTAGGGAGAGGGAGGGGGAAGGGAGGGAGGGGAGGGAGAGAGAGAGACAGAAAGAGAGACATAGAAAGAGAGAGAGAGACAGAATGAGAGAATGAGAGACAGAGAGACAGAGAGAGACAGAGAGTGAGAGAGAGAAACAGAGAGGGGGGAATGAGACAGAGAGAGACAGAAAGAATAGAGAGACAGAGAGAATAAGAGAGAGAGAAACAGAGAGAGAATGAGAGAGAAAGAGAATGAGAGAGACAGACAGACAGAGAAAGAAAGACACACACAGAGAGAGAAACAGAGAGGGGGGAATGAGAGAGAGAATAAGAGAGAGAGAGACAGAGAGAATGAGAGACAGAGAGAATGAGAGAGAGAAACAGAGAGGGGGGAATGAGAGAAAGAGAGAATAAGAGAGAGAGACAGAGAGAGAGAATGAGAGACAGAGAGAATGAGAGAGAAAAACGGGGGAATGAGAGAGAGAATAGGAGAGAGAGAGACAGAGAGAATGAGAGACAGAGAGAATGAGAGAGAGAAACAGAGAGGGGGGAATGGGAAAGAGAGAGAATAAGAGAGAAAGAGACAGAGACAGAGTCAGTACTATTTCTATAATTCTCCAGCTCAAAAGACAGATCAGGAACAAAGCAAATAGACTTTGTGAGGGTGGAAAATGAACAAGTCTGATTTCATAGTATGATTATTGGATTCGGAGATTGTTTCAAGCTACAAGCACAGCTCCAAAAAAATTGAAAATAAAATGTCCAAAAAATTGATTTATAATCTTGTAAAAACCGTACGTGTTTCTGCTTTCTCCGTGTTTAGAATGCAAACGAAGGGCTGCATTTTGTGAGTGTTTACGAAATGAACTAAACTGACTGGATTCGAACCAACTTCTTTTGCAGATGCTAAATTCCTTCCATTTGCTGCGTATTGTCAGACAGCGCATTATTCTTCTCCCTGACTCTCGGTTTCAAAATGAAGCTGGTAAGTTTAGAGTAAATAAAAGAGTAATAAAAGGGAAATACCCCGGGGAATGGCTCACACATGCGTCTATTTAAAAACAAATAAACAGACTTCAAAACAAATATTGATAATAATAATAATACATTGAATACAGATACACCTGGCTCAGCAGGAAAAGTCCACTGGTCAAGGTAAAAGAAAAACCACTTGAAGAAAGAATGAGGAGGAGATGACAATTTTGCTGGGGGGGGAGGTCATTGTGAAACAGTAGAAGTGAGTGTGGAACACTGGAAAAAATGAACCACAATCCGATCGCCATTTCCGGTCGTGTTTTATGGTCTATGTAGTCATAGAACATGGAACCATGCAACCATGGAGTCATGGAACCATAAGGAAAGTCCTACACTTAGTTAAGAAAAACCAAAAGGACACATATAGGCTGGTTGAAACCAGGTTTAATAGCAGTGACCGTGAGAGGGATCTTGGAGTCTTAGTGGACAACCAGCTAAATTGGTACCAGCTGCTGCAAGCTGGCAGGAATAGCCAACACTCCAGAAGACAGGCTAAAGATACAGAAGGATCTTGATAAACTTGAACATTGGGCACTATCTAATAAAATGAAATCCAATGGGGAAAAGAGTAAGGTTCTACATTTAGGCAACAAAAACGAAAGGCACAGATACAGTATAGGTGGCACCTTGCTCAATAGTAGTAACTGTGAAAGGGATCTTGGAGTCCTAGAGGACAATCACTTAAATAGGAGCCAGCCGTGTGCAGCAGCTGCCAAAAAAGCCAACACAGTTCTAGGCTGCATCAACAGAGGGATGGAATCAAGATCACGTGAAGGGTTAATACCACTTTATAAGGCCTTGGTAAGGCCACCCTTGGAATAAATGCTTTCAGTTTTGGTCGCCATGATGTGGAAAAGATGTGGAGACTCTAGACAGAGTGCAGAGAAGAGCAGCAAAGAAGATTAGGGGACTGGAAGGTGAAACATATGAAGAACGGTTGCAGGAACTGGGTATGTCTAGTTTAATAAAAAGAAGGACTAGGGGAGACATGATAGCGGTGTTTCAATATCTCAGGGGCTGCCACAAAGAAGAGGGAGTCAAACTATTCTCCAAAGCATCTGAGGGCAGGACAAGAAGTGATGGGTGGAAACTAAACAAGGAGAGAAGCAACTTAGAACTGAGGAGAAACTTCCTGACAGAACAATTAATCAGTGGAACAGAAGTTGCCTCCAGAAGTTGTGAATGCCCCAACACTGGAAGTCTTTAAGAAGATGTTGGATAGCCATTTGTCTCAAACAGTATAGGGTTTCCTGCCTAGGCAGGGGGTTGGACTAGAAGACCTCCAAGGTCCCTTCCAACTCTGCTATTGTATTGTATTGTATTGTATTGTATTGTATTGTATTGTATTGTATTGTAAATATGAGCCAGAGGTGTGCAGTGGCAGCCAAAAAAGCCAACACAATTCTAAATTGCATGAACAGAGGGATACAATCAAGATCAAGGGAGGTACTAACACCACTCTATAAAGCCCTAGTAAGACCACACCTATACTACTATCCAGTTTTGGTCACCACACTATAAAAAAGATGTTGAAACTGTAGAAAAAGTGCAGAGAAGAGCAACCGGGATGATGAGTGGACTGGAGACTAAAACGTATTTGCAGGAACTGGGCATGGCCAGTCTAGGGAAGAGAAGGAACAGGGGAGACATGATAGCAATGTTCCAATATTTGAGGGGCTGCCACAGAGAGGAAGGGGGCCAAGCTATTTTCCAAAGCCCCTGAAGGCCAGACAAGGAATAATGGATGGAAACTGACCAAGGAGAGATTCAACCTGGAAATAATGATAAATTTCCTGACAGTGAGAACCATCAACCCATGGAACAGAAGTTGCCTTCGGAAGTTGTGGGAGCTTCATCCCTGGAGGCTTTCAAGAAGAGACTGGACTGCCATCTGTCAGAAATGGTGTAGAGTCTCCTGCTTGAGCATGGGGGGTTGGACTAGATGACCTACAAGGTACCTTCCAGCTCTGTTAATCTCTTCTGACCTAGCTTTCCTGAGATAGTACAAACCACACACTTAGTCCCTCAAACCCTCTTTTTTATTTCAAAGGCTGTGAATTATGTTCATTCACAGTCTGTAATGTGTCCCAAATAGTTGTGAAGAGTCCTACAGTAGGCTGCCAAAGTCCTTTGGGATAAGGCTGATAATCTTCCTTTATCTTCCTTGACACGCTGCCAAAGACCTAATTGGCAATTAGCTTGCCAAGGCCACAGGGAGCAAAGAGTCCAAACGGAGCTTCAGAAGGTAAACTGATCAGCATGAACCAAGTTGCATCCTGCAAAGGCTCATGTGCCTTTGCTCCTTCTTTATGACCTATGAGAGGGGCCTTCAAACCTTACAGTCGTTCCGTCTGTCTGAACTGTTCTTGCCTTCTGGCAGCTCTGAGCATGCGCACACTGGCAACAGGCTCCAGCTGTTCTTCTGCCTCACTGATGTCTGACTCCGAAGGCAGCTGATAACTGTCAGACGGCTCTGCCCTCCTCTCTGCCTCCGACACAGAGCCCTCGTCCGAGCCTTCCCCAGACTCCAGGACTGGCCAATTTTCCTCCCCAACCGCCTCACTGTCTAACTCTGTCTAATCCAGAAAGGCTGATGTAATGGTATCTGGGGATGAACTTGGGAGATAGGATGAGGAAACCCAGTCAAGGGAAGGTGCAGATCAAAGCAGTTCCCACAGCAGGAATATGAGAGGTGTGTGTGGCTTGGGAAAGACCCTCCTTAGTTTCTTAGCCTGTAAAGGGGAGGGCGGAGAGATGTAGTTTCACATTTGCAAGATTCTGCTAATCATAACTTTACGATAGAATTACCTCATCGGATGGTGCTTCCTGTTTGGCTTACCTTGCAAGATCAAGATTGATCTTGCAAGGTGAGAGTAGGATGGATGTAATCTCTGCCGCCCCCTTTACAGTCCAAGAAAGGAGGGAAGATCCCTTCTGAATGGCTTGCCCTACCCACATTCCTGATACGGCTTCGGATCGCTGCATTTCTTGGGCTCGCCCTGTTCCACAAGGTCATCCCCCCACACCGTTACAGCGGGTGATTGACAGAAGCATTCTGCAAGATTGTCAGCCTCACAGCTTTTTCCCCTTTGCGGTCACCTCTCCTCCTTTTGGCTTCCGTTTGGAACCATGAATTTCTCTTGAAAAGGAGATTGGAAAAACTGACACACCGGTTTTGCTTTTCACAAGTTCCTTTCTTGTAGGCCTCCCCAGATGGAAGTTTGGGAAATTCTAACATAAATAATTGCTCATTTTGTCATATTCAGGTTACCTGAATCCCAGAAAATCTTCTGCTGAGCCTAGCCAGGGTTTAGAGCAGGGGTGTCAAACTCACAGCCTGGCTACCCCCACCCCTGTTTTACCCAAGTGGGGAAAAGTTGCGTTAGGTCAGGTGATATCATGTCATTGTGAGTTTGACACTCCTGCTTTAGAGCCTTCACAATACATCTGAGCATAACTGATGGGAAATACACAAGAGGTCTCTCACAATGGTAGCCTCCTAATCATCTTTCTTTCTCTTCTCTGCACTCTTTCTCCAGTCTCAACAATGTTGATTTTCTGCTTAAATTAATCTTAAGAGTTCGTCTATCTTAAGTGGAGGTAGTGACAGATTGTATTTCCCTGGGCTCCAAGATCACTGCAGATGGGGATGGCAGCCAAAAAATGAAAAGAGGCTTTCTCCTGGGGAGGAAAGCGATGGCAAATCTAGACAGCAGACTAAAAAGCAGAGACATCACCCTGCCAATCAAAAGTGCATCTAGTCAAGGCTGTGGTTTCCCCAGTTGCAATGGACGGCTGTGAAGGTTGGACCCTAAGGAAGGCTGAGCGCCAAAGAATGGAGGCCTTTGAACTCTGGTGCTGGAGAAGACTCCTGCGAGTCCCTTGGACTGCAAGGCCATCCAACTGGTCAGTCCTAGAGGAGATCAACCCTGACTGCTCTTTAGAAGGCCAGATCCTGAAGAGGAAACTCAAAGACTTTGGCCACCTAAGAAGAAGGAAGGACTCCCTGGAGAAGAGCCACATGCTGGGAACGATGGAGGGCAAAAGAAGAAGGGGACGGCAGAGAAGGAGGTGGCTGGATGGAGTCACCGAAGCATTCGGCATGAGCTTAAATGGACTCCAGAGGATGGGAAGAGGACAGGAAGGCCTGGAGGAATATTGTCCATGGGGTCGTGATGGGTCGGACATGACTAACAACAACAACGTTTTAAGCTCATCCTTCCTTCTGCAACTTCTTAATGCTTTCTCCCTTAGGTTGCATTTCGAAGGGTGCGAAGTCATTTGAGTGATCCACAATTCTTCTCCTTTCACGTGCCTTTCTGTCTTCCCCTTCCTCCTAAAAGAGCTTCTTCTTGTTTAAATCATCCCAGCCAGGGTTTCCATTATGGTTAACTAGATCCATTGTGCTTTTGGTCACCCACCGTAAACATTGTTCCTCTCCAGATCCTGTAAGTTTTCTCAGATTTCAGCAAGGGTTGAGGGCCCTCTCAGTGGATGAGATGAATACTGGGAAACTTGAGAGCCGTGGCCTCCAAGGAAGGCTAATCGTTGTTTTAAAGAACCCCAAGAAACAAGAGAAGACTCTGGGAGCCTCTCACTGGGCTGCCCGCCTCAATTCTTTATTCGTCTAAGCCTTGCTTCACTGCCAATCCCCCCCGTTAAAAAAATTGTGTTGGAAAGGCGGAGGAAGACAAAGTAAAGTCTGCAAGTTGGAAATAGCCCAACTTCTTCCAAATGGCAGTAAGGAAGGAAGGGGGGGGGGTGGCATTCTCTTCTAGTTCTCGTTCCCACCCCACCTCCCTATTTCTCTTGCCTTTGTTCAGTTGGAGACAGGGAAAGAAAGAAAGAGAGAGAAAGAAAGAAAGAAAGAAGGAAGAAAGAAGAAAGAAAAAGGAAGGAAGGAAGAAGAAGAAAGAGGAGGGAGGGAGGACAGGAGGAAGAAAGGAGATAGAGGAGGGAAGAAGGGATGGAGAAAGGAGGGAAGGAAGAAGAAAGAGGTGGGAGGGAGGAAGGAAGGAGAAAGAGGAGGGAAGGAAGGAGGGAGAAAGGAAGGAAGGAAGAAAAAAGAGGAGGGAGGGAGGACAGGAGGAAGGAAGGAGAAAGAGGAGGGAAGGAGGGATGGAGAAAGGAGGGGGGGGAGAAAGGGGGGGGGGAGAAAGGAGGGAAAGAGGGAGGGAAAAAGGAAGGAAGGAAGAAGAAAGAGGTGGGGGAAGGAAGGAAGGAGAAAGAGGAGGGAAGGAAGGAGGGAGAAAGGAAGGAAGGAAGGAAGAAAAAAGAGGAGCGAGGGAGGAAGGGAAGGAAAGAATGAGCCATAGTCCAAGAGACAATTAAAGCTTCTGCTTCTTGTCCAAGTGAAATTGGTGTTTTGAATCGAAACTGATCTGCATCCATGTAATACACAAATACACACACACACACACACACACACACACACACATGCTCACAATTGCACTCCTATTCCAACACAACCCTGGCGTTGCCCACAAAAAGTACAGCCCTGGGACCAAAAAAACAACAACCCAGAAATGTCTATAAAAGTAAACTTGTGCTTTTATTTATTAATTAAAAAAAAAATTACAATCAGAGACCGTCCCGTTGGGTTTCCGAAAGCGTGAGCTTCTGTATTTTTTCTTTTTTTTCTTTTTTACAAAATGACACAAATTTAGCTTATTATTATAATCTTCCTTTCCCCCCCCCACCCCCATTTATATTAATAATATTAATTTTTAGGCTGAACCGTTTCCTCCTGTTTTCCTGGGACTGAGAAATGGACGGATGGACGGATGAATGAAGGGATGGAGATGAAGAGAGATTCCAGAGAGCTTGGAACGGACACAAACAACGGTTGTGTGTGTGTGTCTTTTGTTGTGGCTGGTTTGTTAAGTGAGGAGAGAGGGGGGGGGAAAGAGAAATCCTTCCCTTCTGCAGCTCCTGTTCTTCTGAGCCACCCAGAAAAGTTTCATGTCAACAAAAGCCCTCCGAGAGAGAGAGAAGGGAAAAAAAACTGTATAGAAATATATTCCTCCCTCCCTCCCTCCCCTCCCCAGATTATCTTCTTTGGTGCAAAGAAAGCCATCTATGGACAAGGAAAAAGAATGCTCCTCTGAGCATGTGCTACGTTTTGAATGCGGCTTTCCCACCCCCACCCCACCCCACAAAAAGGAGAAGAAGAAAGAAACTGGTCAAAGGCTCTCAAACAACACAGATGCTTTGGTACACGTTCCCAGCTTCGTCGCCAATCTCTCTCTCTCTCTCTCTCGTTCTCTCTCTTCTCAATTTTTCTTGGGTTGCGTTGGGAGGAAGGCTCTTCTTTTATTATTATTATTATTATTATTTCCACCCCTTTGTTCCGTTTTTCTCGGGTCCAGGCCAAAAAAAGAAAGGAAAAGGAAAAAGAAGCAAGATCCTTTATGCTCTCTTCTGCCTTCCTTCCAAATTCCTAAAACTGGAAGGCCGTAGCTTCATCTCCGCGAAGGGAATGGAATGCTCGTGGCCTTTCCAATGGTACCAGTTGACTCCCTGCAAAATACAAAAGGGATAAGGTGAGGTTGGAGGATGGGATGGTCGGTCAGACCCGGAGCACGGCGGGGAGGGAATGGGACAATTTGCCACAGCCAATTTGTTGCAACCAACTCAGCATGGCCAACTCACCACGGTCAATTAACCATCAACTCACCATGGCCAACTTACCATGACCAACACACCATGACCAACACACCATGGCCAATCAACTATGGCCAACTTGCCACAGTCAATTAACCATGGCCAACTCCAATGGCCAATTAACCATGGCCAACTTGCCATGGCCAATTAACTATGGCCAACACACCATGGCCAATCAACTATGGCCAACTTGCCACAGTCAATTAACCATGGCCAACTCCAATGACCAATTAACCATGGCCAACTCCAATGGCCAATTAACCATGGCCAACTTGCCATGGCCAATTAACTATGGCCAACACACCATGGCCAATCAACTATGGCCAACTTGCCACAGTCAATTAACCATGGCCAACTCCAATGACCAATTAACCATGGCCAACTCCAATGGCCAATCAACTATGGCCAACTTGCCACAGTCAATTAACCATGGCCAACTCCAATGGCCAATTAACCATGGCCAACTTGCAATGGCCAATTAACCATGGCCAACACACCATGGTCAACTCACCATGGCCAACTTGCCACAGCCAATTAACCATGGCCAACTCCTCATGGCCATTTGAACCATGGCCAACTTGCTATAGCCAATTAACCATGGCCAACTCCCCATGGCCAACTCGCAACAGCCAACACATCACAGCCAACTCACTGCAGGAAAACCTGCCGTGGGACAATTTACCAATTCTGTTGGCTAACTCTTCATGGCCAACTCTCCATGGCCAACTCACCATGGCCAACTCCCAACAGCCAAGATGTCACGGCCAACTCCCTGCGGGAAAGCTCGCCATGGGACAATTTACCAATTCTATTTAATTATTTAAAACGAATAAAAATGAGTTTCACTTTTGCCATTTACGTTTCATTCTGTCCTTCCTTTCTTTAATGATTCTATTCCGCCGATTCTTTGATACTAGTGTAACTCTGCAGTTGTCCTGCAGAGCGAGTTGGCCTTGGCAAGTTGGCTGAAGCTCGTAAGCAGTGCTGAGTGATGTGGAGTCTTTGATGATCTCCGAGCTTGGTTGTTTTTCTCGAAGACAATACTAGGGAACGTCTCCTAGGCTAATGGGTGGAAATGGACTCATCCAGAACAACTTACCTGGCTGTGACTGTTGTCTCTGTACCGACCCATCAGGTTGACCCGATGGCAGTTTTTGTACCAGAATGCCCCTTTGTATGATAAGGCACAATTTGTGATGGCAGAGTCATTGTCCTTGTCAAAAGTGGAGAACGAGCGTCCGTTGTGGTAACTCATGGAATCGCCTGCATGATAGGAAGAGGAGAATGTTTTTGACACACAAATAAGGATAGTCATCTAGTTATGGTCCTCAGCATGGAGCACTGGATCTTCTAACCAAGAGACAGAAGTAGCTAGCAGAAGAGGATTTTTGCAGCTCAGAGTTTCCCCGCAGATGTTTCCTTGGCCAGCTAAGTAACATCATCAATGCCAGAAGGAAGTGGGGTTTACAAATAGAAGTGGTAGTAGTAGTAGTAGTAGTAGTAGTAGTAGTAGTAGTAGTAGTAGTTAGGTAACTTCATCATCAATGCTGGAAGTCAAATGGGAGACTTTGGAGAGAAGGAGAAGGGAGAAGGAGGAGGAAGAGGATGAGGTGAGGTCACCGTGCTCTCTGAGCTTGGTTGTTTTCTTGCAGGCGTTTCACGACCCAAGTAGGTAACATCACCAGTGCTGATGATGGACTGGTGGGACACTGATGATGTTCCCTAGTTGGGTCATGAAACGTCTGCAAGAAAACAACCGGGCTCGGAGAGCACAGAGGACCCCAGAGAAATAGCTGCCAATCGTTCTTTTGACTGAACAGAGAGAAAGATCTACCTGCGTTACCACTGTAGCCGTCTACTTTCAGCCGATAGCGCGTCCTGGCATCCCCCACCGTGAACGTGTTGTAGAGGGCATAGGCAGTCTCGCCGTGATCGCGCAGATCCACCCTCAGCTCATACGGGCCTTGGGAAGTGATTTTGTGAAGCTTGTCCAACCCTGCAATAACAAAACGATGGGCATTTTTGTGTTAAAGGTAAAGGTTCCCCTCGCACATATGTGCTACTCGTTCCCGACTCTAGGGGGCGGTGCTCATCTCCGTTTCAAAGCCAAAGAGTCAGCGCTGTCCGAAGACATCTCCGTGGTTATGTGGCCGGCATGACTCAATGCCGAAGGTGCAGAGAACGCTGTTCCCTTCCCACCAAAGGTGGCTCCTATTTTTCTACTTGCATTTTTTACGTGCTTTTGAACTGCTAGATTGGCAGAAGCTGGGACAAGTCACGGGAGCTCACTCCGTTACGCGGCGCTAGGGATTCGGATCACCAAACTGCCGACTTTTTATGATCTACAGGCTCAGCGCCTTAGCCACTGAGCCACCGCGTCCCTTATTTTATTTTAGCTTTTTTGTGTTACTTGTCTCCAGCTAGTTGGAGTAGTAACGCCATGGTGGGAAACCTTATTGGAGGTTACCCTTGTAGTGAAATATACAGGAGTTTGAAGTACTCCATATTTCTTTAGAAGAACCAGCAAGTGACTCAATAAACTTTGTAGCCACCTACCTAGCCAGAATTCATTGTTGGGATCTCCAAAACCACTCTCGTAAGTTCTCCAGTTCTGGTAGAAGTCAACTTCGCCATTCTGCCTTCTCAAAAAGACCTGGGGAAATCCCAATGCAATCATGGTCATTTTAGAGGATTGTAAACAGGATCTGAACAGGAAAGTGGCAAGTACAAGTTATTTAACCCTCCTTAATATGGGTTCTTAATAGAAGAGAGAGGAGAGTAGAAGAGAAGACAGAGTACAGTAGAGTAGGGTAGAGTAGAAGAGAAGAGTAAAAGAGGAGAATACAGAGTAGAGTAGAGTAGAAGAAAAGAGAAGAGTAAAAGAGAAGAGAGTACAGAGTAGAGTAGAAGAGAAGAGCAAAAGAGAAGAGTAGAGTAGAAGAGAAGAGTAAAAGAGAAGAGAATATAGAGTAGAAGAGAAGAGTAAAAGAGAAAATACAGAGTAGAGTAGAAGAGAAGAGTAAAAGAGGAGAATACAGAGTAGAGTAGAGTAGTGTAGAAGAGTAAAAGAGAAGAGAATACAGAGTAGAGTAGAGTAAAGTAGAGTAGAGTAGAATATGGAATGGAGCTGGAGTGGACCTTGGAGGTCTTCAAATCCAGCCCTCTGCTCAAGCAGGAGACCCTCTACCATTATGTCAGACAAAAGCTCCAGTGATGAAGTGCCCACAATTCCTGAAGGCAACTTCCATTCCACTGGTTAATTGTCCTCCTTGTTAGTGTTAGTATGTGCTAGTCCTTCCCGACTCTAGGGGACGCTGCTCATCTCCATTTCAAAGCCGAAGAGCCAGCACTGTCCGAAGATGTCTCCGTGGTCATGTGGCTGGCATGACTCAACGCTGAAGACGCACGGAACGCTGTTCCCTTCTCACCAAAGGTGGTTCTTATTCTTCTCCTTGCATTTTTATGTGCTTTCCAACTGCTAGGTTGACAGAAGCTGGGACAAATCATGGGAGCTCACTCCGTTACGCGGCGCTAGGGATTCAAACCGCTGAACTACCAGCCTTTCTGATCGACAAGCTCGGCGTCTTAGCCGCTGAGCCAGTGCGTGCCAACCTTGCAGAGATCCAAAGATCCAACCCCACCTAAACACTCTACCGTATGGGTTACACAGACAGAGGAGAGAAGGAAGAGCCAGGAGTCCCTCTGAAGTGTGGGAGAAGCTTCTACCCTTTCTTAGATTCTCCTTGCACTGGTGCGAATCGCCCAAAAATGCTTGAAGAAGGGAGGGAAAAAGGCAGAGAGGGAGAAATACGTACAATCCACCCGCCTCCGTCGGAACTCATGTCACAGTAGACTTCCAGCGGTTGACTTTGGTTGCCGTTGAGATAGATGGTGTACAACCCAGAAACGATTTCTCCATTCAGAAGAGCTTGGGAACAATCCTTGGGGTAAGGATAGAGAAGTCCAGCTGCGGAAAGGAAGGGAAGTCAGGGGATGTTGCAAAGGACACTTGCATCCTCCTCCTCCTCCTCCTCCTCCTCCTCCTCCTCCTCCTCCTCCTCCTCCTCCTCCTCCTCCTCCTCCTCCTCCTCCTCCTCCTCCTCCTCTTTTCCTTCTTTCTCCTCCTCCTTCCTTCTTCCTCTTCTACCATCTCCCTCCCTCTCCCTCCCCCTCTTTTCCTGCTTCCTCTTCGTCCTTCCTTCTTCTGCTTCTTCTTCCATCTCCCTCCCTCCCTCTTTCCTCCTCCTTCTGCTTTCCTTCTTTTTTTCTTTCTTCTCCTTCCTCTCCCTGCTTCTGCTTCTTTTTCCTTTATTCTTCCTCTTC
The DNA here is from genome assembly GCF_964273705.1 of Natrix helvetica. NCBI lineage: Eukaryota > Metazoa > Chordata > Lepidosauria > Squamata > Natricidae > Natrix > Natrix helvetica. The sequence goes on from NC_138565.1 coordinate 4,303,494, forward strand.
CTCCAACTCCTTCGCCCTCTCCCTCCTCCTTTTTTCCTTCCTCCTCCTTCCTCTTCTTCCATCTCCCTCCCTCTCCCTCCTCCTCTTTTCCTTCTTCTTCTTCCATCTCCCTCCTTCCCTCTCTCCTCCTCCTTCTGCTTTTCCTTCTTTTTTTCTTCTCCTTCCTGCTTCTCCTTCTCCTTCCTTTCTTCTTCCTCTTCTTCCAACTCCTTCTCCCTCTCCTTCTTTTTTCTTACTTCTTCCTCCTCCTTCCTTCTTCTTCCTCTTCTTCCATCTCCCTCCCTCTCTCCTCCTCCTTTTCCCTTATTCTTCTTCCTCTTTGTCTTCTTCCCTCTCCCTCCCTCTCTCCTCCTTCTGATTTTCCTTCTTTTTCTTTCTTCTCCTTCCTCTTCCTGCTTCCCCTTCTTTTTCTTTCTTCTTCCTCTTCCTCCCTCCCCCTCTCCCCCTCCTCCTTTCCCCCCTCCCCTTCCTCCCTATTGACGTCTCAGTCTCTTCCCTCACTTCACACAATCTTTGCATTGCAACCATTAGGATGTGATTTTTGTTTTAAAAAAGAAAGAAAGCTAGACATGGGGGATGGATGTAGTCAAATGTGGGGGTGTGGAATGCTGTTGTGTCCCTCCTGGATATTTTAATTCCTTTGAATCTTCTCCAAGCATCCCCTGGCCCATTGTGAAAGTATGTTATGCATCTGTGGTCCTTTTGCAAACCGTGATCCATAGGCCAATGGGGAAATGGGAGGCTTGGCTTTGCATAATATCTGCCTCTCTCCCCCAGGAGCACAAAATCACGCTCCCTGCGCAACACAATAGTCACAGAAAAAGAAGGAATTGCATTCTATCACACCAAGAGTCTCTTGAGAAGCAAATTTCATTCCAGCTCACTGTTTTCTATCTTCTCCTCCCTTGCTTCTTTTTTTTTGTTTTCAATGTATCCTTCTTCCTCTCTTCCCCCCTCCCAAACAGAATTTGCCCTCTACAGATAGTCCTCGACTTCCGACCGCCGTCGAGCCCCAAAGTCCGGTCTCTAAGTGAGACGGTTAAGCGAGTTTTGCCCCTTTCTACAACCTTTCTCGCCCACTGCCATTAAGCGAATCGCGGCAGTTGTTCAATTAGTAACACGGTTGTTAAGTGAATATGGCACCCTCCCCCGTTGACTTTGCTCGTCCTGGGGATGAACTTCTTCCCTAGGATACGGCCGCCGTCATAAACACGAGTCGATTGCCAAGCAGCTCAATTTTGATTCCCATGACTGGGTGGATGCTTCAAAAAAAATGGTCATAATTCCCTTTTTCTCAGTGCCGTGGTAACTCCAGACAGTCACTAAACGAAAGGTCGTAAGTCAAGGACTGGCTTTCTTTGGAATTCCTGCCGTTCCCCGTATAACTGCATCGAAAAGAACGCAGATGCGCCTTTCTTTGGAAATGCTCGTCCCTTACTTGTGGTGAACGTGGTTTGGACGAAGTTGCTTCTTAACGTGTGGAGAAGGGCCTGCAGCTTTGCCGTGTACAACGTGGAGGAACTCAAGTCCGCCAAGGTGTAAGAAGTAGATTCGGGCCCCAGGACCACTTCCTGCCAGAGAAAGAAAAGCAGAAGACAAAATAAATTAAAAAACAAACCAGAATGAAGATGGACGCTGGTTGAATCGTTCGTGCAAATCCGTGCAACCGTTCTGAAGGCAGATGAAAAACCGAGGCTGTGATTTTCTCCCAGGTTTACTTCGTTCCCATCCTTGGATCTTGAACGGCACTTGTACGAGCCGAGGTGGGTGTAAGTGGTTAGAGTGCAGTACTGCAGGCTACTTCGGCTGACTGCTAGCTGCAGTTTGGCAGTTCAAATCCCACCAGGCTCAAGGTTGACTCAGCCTTCCGTCCTTCCGAGGTGGGTCAAATGAGAACCCAGATTGTTGGGGGCCAAGAGGCTGACTCTGTAAACCGCTTATAGTAGGCAGTAAAAACACTGTGAAGCAGTATCTAGGTCTAAGTGCTATTGCTATTGATTTGTCTGTCTATCCGTCCATCCGTCCATCCGTCCGTCCGTCCATCCATCCATCCATCCATCCATCCATCCATCCATCCATCCATCCATCTATCTATCTATCTATCTATCTATCTATCTATCTATCTATCTATCTATCTATCATCTATCAATTGTGGTGGCATGGTGGTTAAAATGCAGTATTGCAGCCTAATTCGGCCCACTGCCAGCAGTTCGATCTTGACCAACTCAAGGTTGACTCAGCCTTCCGTCCTTCTGAGGTGGGTCAAATGAGAACCCAAATTGTTGGGGGGCAAGAGGGTGACTCTGTAAACCACTTATAGGAAGCAGTAAAAGCACTGTAAAGCGGTATATAAGTGCTATTGCTATTGATTTGTCTGTCTGTCTGTCTGTCCGTCCATCCATCCATCCATCCATCCATCCATCCATCCATCCATCCATCCATCCATCCATCCATCTATCTATCTATCTATCTATCTATCTATCTATCTATCATCATCTATCTACTGTGGTGGCATGTGGTTAGAATGCTGCATTGCGTCCTAATCTGCCCACTGCCAGCAGTTCGATCCTGACCAACTCAAGGTTGACTCAGCCTTCCATCCTTCAGAGGTGGATAAAATGAGGACCCAGATTGTTGTGGGGCAAGAGGCTGACTCTGTAAACCGCTTAGAAAGGGCTATAAAAGCATTATGAAGCGGTACATAAGTCTAAGTGCTATTGCTATTGATCTGTCTGTCTCTCCGTCTGTCCTCACAGCTGAGCTGCACGATCCAAGGAAGTTTTTTTTTTTACAACAGCTCGCAAAACCAGGGACAATTGTCCCTACCGGTTCAGCTGAACTGGGCCAAACCGAGAGGATTTCACCCCTGTTCTGTGTGTAAGAGAGGACCAATTCTGGATCGAAACCCTTCCTTACTTTGATTTTGCCATCAGCAGATTCGTAGATCAGGAGGTAGCCTGTGATAGAGCCCTGGGGTGGCTTCCACGTGAGCACCGCTGTTTCAAACTGGACATCAGAAGCAGCCAGAGATCTGGGAGCATCAGGACCTAATATTGTGGGACGGATTACAGGAATCAGATTGATGGAACTCCATCAGTACAAATCTAGCTGGAAACAGGTCACCAAGATCTGGTGAATTAAGGGGGACATCAACCACATCCTTATCCATCCCCAAGAACGACATACGGAATTACTCAAGTAGATCCCTTTATTGTGTTCTGACCGAGGCTTCCCTCAAAAGCACGAGGCAGAATCCTGGTCCCGACAAAACCCCTTTTATTAAACGAGTGGGAATTCCTCTCATTCACCTTCAGCCAAGGCCTGGCAAACAGTCTTTCAAAGGAGCATTTATGACCACAGACCTTATCTAGCTTGGAAAGCTGCCATGTAAATATTTCCTAAATGTAGTGCTGTGCAAGGAAAGGCTGGGCACAGAGTCTCGGAGATTCACGGACAGATCTTCACACTCCTGATACAAATCGAACGACCGAACGAATGAATTGTTTCCAGCAAAAGCCCCCTCCCCTTTCGCTCTTCTTTTATTTCCTATGGGAGGGGCCAATCACCTCCAAGGGGTGGCTTTACTCCCAAGTCAACCCTTAGCTGTTCTTTTTGTCTGGCAGCTCTTTCGCATGCGCACACTGGGAAACAGGCTCCAGCTGTTCCTCCGCCTCACTGCTGTACTAACTCCGTAGGCACCTGATCACTGCCAGACGGCCTCGGCCCCCTCTCTGCCTCCGACGCAGAGACCTCATCTAAGCCTTCCCCAGACTCCAGGACTGGCCTGAGTTGCCAGATGAAAGGAACAGCTAAAGAACAGGGGTCGACAGGGATGGCCATTGTCACCGGGGCACTTGGCACCATGTCCAAGAATTTTACAAGACACACCCACAAATTGCAGCTTCCTGCAATAACACCAGCGGAACTGCAAAAAACTGCGCTACTCGGAACATCTTATATTTTAAGAAGGTCCTTGGTTGATCCCTCGGACGCTGGCAGCAAACGGTATCAACCATTAGCATCACTCAATGGTATTTGGATGCGTTTTTGAATGTTCAGTTGGCTGAGTTTCCTGTTTAATGAATACAGTATAAATAATAATATATAGCACAACTTCACTCTTTTGGGGCTCCCCGAATAGGCTACTTTGGGGCACAGAAAACTTAGATGTCATAACTTGACCCAACAACAGTAAATGAGACAAAAGCTAACCTGTAATAAATTTGGCAGAGAGGCTCCTGCTTTTCTGAGCGCCCTTGGCGGCTTGAATCCTGAGGGTGTATTCAGTAGAGGGACGAAGGCCAATGAGATCGTATTCCATGGTGTTGCCGGATACCCTCTGGGTCACTTCGGTCTCTAAAGGACCGAGAAGGACAAACATATGAGAAAGGAGCAAGGGGCAAATTGTTCTTCTTGCTTTGCTTATTCTAAGAGACATTCATTCATCCCACGATTGTGGATGTTGACAAATGTTATGCTGGAATAGTCTGTGGGCTGCAAAGTATATCTGTGTGTCTGTGTGTCTGTGTGTCTGTGTGTCTGTGTGTCTGTCTATCTATCTATCTATCTATCTATCTATCTATCTATCTATCTATCTATCTATCTATCTAGCTAGCTAGCTAGCTAAGATAGATAGATAGATAGATAAATAAATAGATAAGGTAGAGATAGATAGATAAATAGATAGATAAATAGATAAGAGATAGATAGATAAAAGATAGATCTATCTAGATAAATAAATAGATAGATAGAAGATAGATCCCTAGATAAATAAATAGATAGATAGATTAGCTAACTAGATAAATAAATATATAAGATAGATAGATAAATAAATAGATAGATAGATTAGCTAACTAGATAAATAAATATATAAGATAGATAGATAAATAAATAAATAGATAAGATAGAGATAGATAAATGGATAAGAGATAGATAGATAAATAAATAGATAAATAAATAGATAAGAGATAGATAGATAAAAGATAGATCTATCTAGATAAATAGATAGATAGATAAAAGATAGATCCCTAGATAAATAAATAGATAGATTAGCTAAATAGATAAGATAGATAGATAAATAAATAGATAAGATAGATAGATAGATAAATAAATAAATAGATAAGGTCGAGATAGATAGATAAATGGATAAGAGATAGATAGATAAATAGATAGATAAGAGATAGATAAAAGATAGATCTATCTACATAAATAGATTGATAGATAGATTAGATAGATAGATAAAAGATAGATATATCTAGATAAATAAATAGATACAGATAGATAGATAGATAGATAGATAGATAGATAGATAGATAGATAGATAGATAGATAGATAGATAGATAGATGATAGATAGATAGATGAGATAGATAGACATATAATCTGATTTTACTTAACACAGCAGCTGGATTAGTAGAAGTTAAAACATTAACTAGAACTAAGGAAATCCACATCTCCTTTCAGTTGCAGAAGAAGACATGATTCTGGATCGGTCATTATTGCCTATCCTATCCTACCTCACTGGATTGTGGGGAAAATAGATGTCACATCACCCCAATGGAACAGAGGTTGTGGGACCTCCATCACTGGAGTCTTCCAAGAAGAGACTGGACTGCCATCTGTCAGAAATGATGTAGGGTCTCCTGCTTGAGGTGTGTGTGGGGGGGGGGGATTGGACTAGATGACCTACAAAGATCCTTTCCAACTCTGTTAATTTAATCTAAAAAGTAGGGCTGCTGGGCTCAGCATGGCCTATCATTCTGTAGAAGATGGCATTGGAAGGTTGGTAGGGGGTTTTGTTAGGGAGAGTGAGAGGGAGAAAGGAAAAGAGGGAGGGACGGAGGGAGGGAGAGGGAAAGAATGGCCTGGCCAACTTGGAATAAAGCTGCAGCCTTTCCCCAGCGGGATGAGAACTTACCTCCTTCTGCTACATAGAAGATCAGGTATTCATCCACCGCAGCCAGGGCTGGTTGCCAAACAGCTAAAGCTTTGGAGTCGGTGACATTTACTACCCTCAGTCCAGATGGACTATCCAATTCTAGAAAGAGAGTGACACCGTTACAATGAATAACAACTCCCTGGTTGAGTGCAGAGAACATACAAGAAATAAGTCCCAAAGGTGCTTTCTCTCCAAGAGGCAAATGGATTATCTGTTTTTTCTTTGAAGATGTTTCGCTTCTCATCTGAGAGTCTTCTTTAGCTCTACAATAATCAGATTCCCAATAAAGAAGACAGAAGGACCCATGTAGTTCCTCCTAAATTTCTTCTGGCTGCCCCAGAATGTGCTGTTGTGGCCCACCAGCGGCCAGCGGAGCAGATTCAGGCAATGAGGAGGTTGGGGGAGGAACCTGGGCCAGTCCTGGAGTCTGGGGAAGGCTCTGATGAGGGTTCTGTGTCAGAGGCAGAGAGGGGGCCAAGGCCGTCTGACAGTTATCAGCTGCCTTCAGAGTCAGACATCAGTGAGGCAGAGGAACAGCTGGAGCCTGTTCCCAGTGTGCGCATGCACAGAGTTGCCAGATGAAGGGAACAGCTAAAGAACAGGGGTCGACTTGGGAGTAAGGCCACAGGTGGACAATGAACGGTCCCTCCCAGAGGAAATAAAAGAGGAGCAAAGGGGAGTGGAGTTTGCAGGAGACCATTCATTCGCTTCATTGGTTCGTGACTCTCCGAGGCTCCTTGCCAAGTTCTGCAGATCTCGGCCTGGCAGCTCTCCAAGCCAGATAAGGTCTGTGACTGTAAATCCTCCTTTGAAAGACTTTGCTGGAGGTGAATGAGCAGAATTCACAGTCAATTAAGAAAAGGTTTTTTTTTTGTAGGGACCAGAGTTTGCTTCAGGCTCTTTGGAAAGCCTCGGTCAGAACATGCGCGAAGTTCAAGAAGATGCAGTATGTGGACATGTAGTCCAAATAAAAAATAATAATAATAAAGGAACGGGACAAGGGACTTTAAAAAAACACGTTAACACAAATCAGCCTGGCTTATTTTCCCTTGTAAAAAGAGGCCCGTGGCTTTAAAAAGTTCAGCCCGAACTCATCAATCTGCTTTTGCAAGGACAGCTCCTCTGTTTGTCTTTCCAAGCCCAAGACATTTCTTGGAGGAAGCAAAACAGAGATTGGGGATTTGCGTGGGAAAAGTTGAATAGAAGGCCCAAATGCAGTGGCGATTTTTCATCCTCGCTCCCCCCGCTTCCTTGGTGCTCCAACAAAGGAGCTGTCATAGTTTGCATTCAAGCCGGCGAAATCTCATCTGGGCCGAGCGGAATCGGCTTGGCAAGAGGATTTGAGTTATACGGCCTCCTTACCAAGGGAGTAGCTTATTGCTTAAACGATTCCACATCTGTTTTGCCATCCGCTCTCCAAGAGTAGTCCCTCCCTGCGCAAATGGATAGGGATGAAAAGTGCTGAATGTTGGCATTTAAAGACCACAGAGAAGAGCAACAAAGAGGATTAGGGGACCGAAGGCTCAAAATATCCAGTGATTTCTGCCCTGTACTTACCTGTAAGCAGAGTCCCAGAGATAGGTTCACTTTCTTCGAATCCTTTGATAGCGACAACACTGATGGTGTATTTTATGCCAGGGATCAGGTCTACTAGCTTGATTCTACTCCTGTTTCCATCCACGGTTAGAGATTTGAGGTCATCTGGAACAGAGGATGAATAAAACTGTCAGTTTGGGCTTTCACAGAAGGGTATTTTAAAAAAAATAAATACATTTTCCGATCCTGAACAGAGCGTGTTTTAATGGCCGGATGACTTTCCTATCACCAGAGCGGAGTTTTGCCCAGCAGATACATCCTCATTGTGCCCAGAGAGAGAAATACCTGCCTCTACCTAGGATTGAACTCACAGCCTCCTGATGGTGAGGCGAGAGCTCTACCTCTAGGCCACCGCACCACTCCAGCCACTGCTGTATCCCAGTAGAAATTTTGTATGTACTTAAGTGGACTGTGTGTATGTCTTTACGTCTCTTTTGTCATGTTCTCATCGTATACTAAATAATAGATGATAATTACTCAAACTAGGTAACATCATCAGCACTAGTTAGGATTAGCCCTGATCATGTTACCTAATTTGGGTAATGAAACAGCTGCAAGAAAGCAAGCAAGCTCAGAGAGTACCAAGCTCTCACAGTCACCCTCCTCCTCCTCCTCCTCCTCCTCCTCCTCCTCCTCCTCCTCCTCCTCCTCCTCCTCTCCACAGTCCCTTTTAACATTGATGATGTTACCTAGTTGGGTCGCCTGTAAGAAAACATCAGTGAACATCAAGGACCCCACAGTCCCTCCTCCTCTCCACAGACCCCACTCCCTTCTAACACTGATGATATTGCCTAGTTGGGTCATGAAACACCTGCAACCAAAACAAACACTTTTGGTAACGAATCTTTGTCTCTGACGGGATAAACTTTGTTTCTATCTGCCTAAAATGCATATAATACTCTGAGCTGGTCTTGCAGGGTGTGGCTATTCCTTACATGCATTTGTTTGTATGTTTTGGATATAGTTTTTTTACCCAGCTTTTGCAATGGCCGTAAATAAAAGCTGATATTTTTTTGCAAGCCTCGTCTGGAGTCTCCCTCTCTTGGGAATTTCAGTGGCTCGGGGAAACTGCTGGAAGCTTACACTTCAAAGCAGAACATAGGATTAGCCAAGGTAGCCAGCCAGCCTTATTTCTTACCTCCAGGTTCTGGACCGTAGGAAATTCGGAAGCTGTCAACCCGCGTCAAGGGAAGCTTCCAACTAACCACAGCTGAGTTTTCCGTTATTTCTGAGAAAGATATTTCCTTCGGGGATCCCACTGCTGTGTACAGAAGTGACAGAAAGAAAGACAAAAGAGTTAACACACATTTCAAGTAGTTTGGTAAGCTGGGGAAAAAAAAACTCACCGAGGCTCTTGGGAGCAGGAACTAACAGTGAAGATTGTGTTAAGTCCAGTGTTATGACTAGAACGCAAAGCTCCATAAAAGAAAAGTCTTTGTTTGCAAACAAAGTCTCTTGACAGCCCAGCTTTGACTTTTAATAGTCAACTTTTTGGCAGGGGGGAAATTTCCCAGAGCTGAATAAACACCGCAGAAAAACAAATAATCTTTATTTCGGACAACGAATCATCTCGATTCCGAGCGTTAGGTCATCCCCGTGTTATAGAGGCAGCTTAAAACATCGTAGCTGTACATTTAAAGATGCGGAATGTTCTTAGATTTCTTCTGCTGTCTTTCCTAATTTGTCTTGCCTCCAAATGCAAATTAAGGTTTTCTTTCAATAGCCCCCAAAATGAAAGTTAGAGAGAGACAGAGACAGAGACACAGAGAGAGAGAGAGAGAGAAAGAGAGAGAGAGAGAGAGAGACAGACAGACAGACAGACAGAGACAGAGAGACAGACAGAGACAGACAGACAAATAAACAAAGATTTAAAATCCTTGATTTGGGATATTTGCATTTCAAATGGTAGTGTCTTGATTACTTTTTTAAAAAATTGCCAGGAAGAAATAAGGTTGAAAGATCTACATCCAAGTTAATGAGTGGTTAGGTAGGCTAACCTACCATTAGCTTGTTTGTTCATTGTTTATAATTCTAGAGGACAAGTTGGATGTGCACAAAAATCTCAACCTTTCCATCTCTAAAATTAACATTACCCACCCCTACAGGTGTAAAATGTGTAATGTCACTCAGCGGCGAAGATGCTGAGCTTGTCGATCAGAAAGGTTGGCAGTTCTGCAGTTCGAATCCCTAGCGCCGCGTAACAGAGTGAGCTCCCGTGACTTGTCCCAGCTTCTGCCAACCTAGCAGTTCGAAAGCAGGTAAAAAATGCAAGCAGAAAAATAGGAGCCCCCTTTGGTGGGAAGGTAACAGCGTTCCATGCACCTTCGGCTTTGAGTCATGCCAGCCACATGACCACGGAGATGTCTTCGGACAGCGCTGGCTCTTTGGCTTTGAAACGGAGATGAGCACTGCCCCCTAGAGTCAGGAACGACTAGCACATATGTGTGAGGGGAACCTTTACCGTTACCCCTACAGTAAATAAGCTTTCCAAGTCCACCGATTTAAATAACAATAAACATACTCTTTGGGTTGGGTTGGGTGGGGGGGATTTCCACAAAATTATTCCACGGGTTTTTCCTAAACTGGTGATCGCTTCTATCTATGCCACTTAGCCTAGACAAGGATCACATTTGTTGCCCATTTCGTTTTGTACAGCAAGAAAGAAAAAGAAAACCGTATTAGAAAACCTTTGAAATACAGACGATTAAGAAGGGTTAGTCCGGTCAGGAGACATAAAGAGGGAGAGAGGAAGAAATAAAGGCACCCTAGAAAGAGAAAGCCTACAAGAAAGCTTGTATTATTTGTCACTGTGAGCACAATACAACAGAGTCTCCAACACACAAGTCCGTTGAAAAGATTGGGGGGTAGGCCAGAGCATTTTTGGCTACTTAAAGCATAGCACACATTAAAGTTAGAGCAGACGGATACAAAAAGTAGATTTTCTGGATCGGAAAGTAGGACAAAATTCTCCTACAAAAAAGGGAGAACCCAGATAACTGAGAGTTATATGGGTAGTACCTAAATTTGAGAGTTAAAATAAATAAAAATGAACACCCCACAATTCTATGTTTATCCTTGTATACAAGGGGCCTTGGAATTCATTGTTGGAATGTATTTTTATGCAAGAACTACAGTAGTATTCAGCCAGTAGATGGCAGTGTTTACAAGTTTGGCTCTATGATATATTCTCTATGCTCTTTTGTTCTCAGTAGAGTTTCCTGTTACAGTTAAACAGTTGAGCAGTAAAACACGTGGTGACAGTAAAGCAGTTGAGCAGCAAAGCGTATTTGTTTGCTCTGTGATGTGACATATAAATATAATTCTGAACAAGTCTCCATTGAGAGATTATCTGAGGATTGTGCTCAACATTATCACGTGGAAAAATACAGGTAGCCCTCAACTTACGACCACAATCGAGCACAATATATCTGCTGCTGAATGAGTCATTTGTTGCGGGTTTTGCCCCATTTTATGACCTTTCTTGCCACAGTTGTTAAGCAAATCCCTGCAGTTGTTAAATTAGTAACACTTGTTAATTGAACCTGGCTTCTTTGTGGACATTCAATGTCAGAAGGTCACAGATGTTGGAAGATGGAATTGCAGCCATCATAAATATGGAAAAAAATAAATCACATTTTTTCAATGCCGTTGCAACTTTTGAACAGTCACTAAATGAACTGTGGTAAGTCGAGAACTACCTGTAATTGTAATACACACACACACACACACACACACACACACACAAATATGTATAGAGGCATGCAGGTGGCCAAACGGTGTGGTTGTGTTCTCCGACAAGCCAGAGGCAGACCGAGGTACCTGTCATAGCAATCGCATTTACAGGCTGGGAACGCCGTCCGCTGATCACTCCATAGAGATCTACATAATATTCGGTCCCTTCTTTCAGCCCTTGGATGTCCTGAGTGCGTTGATGACCTGGTACAATGAACTCCAGAGGATCTAAAAGTCTGTTGGAATCCCTGATTTTAAGGACAAAACTGTCAAAGGCTCCTTCGTCCGCCGTCCAAGACAGACGGAAACCATCGGGGGTCGAGTCCGAGACCAGAAGGTGATCTACTTCGGGTTCAGCTTCTGAAATGGCAAAGGAGGGTTTTAATGTCCTTTTCAGGGGGAGAAAAAACAGAGGAAAAGTAAGAAAAAATATCCAATAGAGAATCAAGTCCGGGTTAGCTTAGGAGGTGAGCATTCCGACCGCATATCCGGAGGGTTGGAAAAAAGAAGCACTCCGCTATTTGAAAAGTGGGGAGGAAAAGGCATTCAGTGATTAATAGAAAGATACATTCCAAACCAAAAGATGGAGGCCGCATGGCCGAGCTTCCCGGGATTCAAACTTGCACCAATGTGTAAAACCCACACTTTCCCCTACCATGCAAAATGAAACATGCTGGTAGTAGTAAGAGTGATGGTCATTCATTCCCGAGGAGAGACATGACAGCCGTGTTCCGATATTTGAGGGGCTCCTAGGAAGACGAGGGGTTCAAGCTATTTTCCGAAGGACCTGAAGGCAGGACAATGGGTGGAAACTAATCCAGGAGAGAAGCAACCTAGAAACAAGGAGAACTTTCCTAACAAGGAGAACAATTAACCAGTGGAGCAGAAGTTGCCTTCAGAGGGTGTGAGTGCTCCCTCACTGGAGGCTTTTAACGAGAGACTGGGAAACTCTTTGTCTGAAATGGCATAGGGTCTCCTGCTTGAGCAGGGTGTTGGACTGCATGACCTCCAAGGTCCCTTCCAAGCCCCTTTTCAGTGCTGTTGTAACTTCCAACGGTCCCTAAATGAACGGTGTAAGTCAAAGACTATCTATACTAATCATTTCTAAAAGTGTATGGAGAGTTTGAAGCTTGTACTTAAGGAAGCCGTGAATTCTTATGCATGTCGTCAGCTAGGCTCCACCTGATCCTATTTAGCTCCATCAGGAATGAGAAGATGGGGAGTAGGAGAGATCACGTAGAGGGTTTAACTTTGAGAAAGATAGTTAGAATACGCTGTAGGATTGAGGTTCAGTAACAGAGCATCCAAGATTCCACACTAAGTCTTTAAGTTGCTTGCTTTGTGATAGAAGAACGGCTGAAGATCAGAGAGGTCAATGCTAAACTAGACAAAGTTGAGATGGGATGATGAAGCTGTCCAAAAGTAAATTCTTCTTTCAAACCAAGGTCGGTCAAGAGCTGACACCTTCTGCAACACACAAGTTAAGGTGTATGATGATGTTCAACTTTAGATGATAGCGAGCTTGCCTTTATGTTGGAAACGATGACGCTAAATGAAGAGGACACGATGATAGATCCCGATGTGGTTTTAGAAGATGGACTACTGAATTTTGGAAGTGGGTCCCCATGTTTAGCCAGCTAGCTAATACAATGGTAGAGAAGTTTAGCAGCTAACCTAAACTGTTCTGGATTATATCATTTTCCTAACCTACTTTTATAGACATTGCTTTTTCAAAGACGGAGTTGAGATATTAAGCCCAAGGACTGATAAAATAGGACTTTGGCTAGGATGGCAAAGATATCTGAAAGGAACAACGAAACAAACTGCCTTCAGATGTTGTGTGGGCTCCATCCCTGGAGGCTTTCAAGAGACTGGACAATTATTCATCTGAAATGGAATGGGATCTTCTGCTTAAGCCAAGGGTTGGACTAGAAGACCTCCAAAGTCCCTTCCAACTCTACTATTCGATGCTCTATGAATGATTTGACGCAACTCCACCTTCTGTTGCTTTTTAAGATGTTGGTCCATTGCGAGACAGGAAGGGTTAGGGTGACAAAGGAGGCATATTAGTGAAAGGGTCAGTAAGGGAAGGCATGGTTCCATGGGGAATGGAGAAGACACAAAAGACCTTCCAGAGGAGGAAGACAATGGTGAGAAGAGACGGGCATTCCAGTTTCATGATTCATAAATAAAAATACCTGTTAAGGCAACAATGTTTAAGGGTCTTGTTTGACGGCCATGGACCAAGCCATAAAGAAGGACTTCGTACCCAATGCCTGTTATGAGACCCGTAAGGGTTAATTGGCGCTGGCTTCCAGGGAGGAGGAACTCCTGAGGATCTAACAGTTTGCCAGAGTCCACCACGATGACCAGAAAGCTTTCAAAAGCATCCTCTGATGCCATCCAGGATACCGTAAAACCGTACGGATTAATCCTGGAAACCGTGAGGTTTTCCAGGGAGGGCAACACTTCTGCGGAAGGGGAGAAGGGATAAGAAGGACTGAGTTAGACCAAGTTGTGCGGGGGGGGGGGGCATTGGATACAAACCACAGGTCTCCCCACCACCACCAAAAGAAGGGGTCAATTAAAAGTAATGGCATGCAATGCCCAGGCTGGGGGATTCACTTTGGGTTGTGCATGTCCCTCGTTATATTTGTGGGTTGCCCAGTGTGGGAAACAGCACAACCTCCCTTGAACTCACTGACTGTAATTAGAAGGAGTCCGGTGTGGCGGCTGTACGCAAGAGTTGGGTTTGTGTTATTTTGGGCTGGGCTTTGGGGAGCACATTGTGTTAACCCAGATGAGGACATTATAATTATGGAATAGATGGAGCAAATTCCAAAATGAGTACATTTGGTAGCCGGAGTAAGCATATCTCACAAGGGCTGCCATGAAATTCCAGGATCGTTAATGGTCGTAGTAGCTTGTTCTGTGAGTTTGTTGTTTAGTTTCTGAATGTTGGCTTCCTCAACAAGCAAGAAGCAGAGTCTTGGTCCCCCTTTTATTGACACGACTGTGAATTCCTTTCATTGGCAGTCGACAAGGCTTGGCAAGCAGTCTTTCAGAGGAATGTTTATCCACACGAACCTTATCTCGCTTGGAGAGCTGCCAGATAACTAAGTTTCCAAACTCAGGGCAAGGCAAAACTTGGCAAAGAGTCTCTTATAGTCAAAAACAGAACTTTCCTCTCTTGAAACGACCAAAGGAATGAATTGTTTCCTGCAACAGCCCCCTCCCCTTTCGCTCCTCTTTTGTTCCCTATGGGAGGGGCCAATCACCTCCTAGGTGTGGCTTTACTCTTAAGTCGACCCTGCTTTCTTAGTTGTTCTTGTCTTCTGGCAGCTCTGCGCATGCGCACACTGAGAACAGGCTCCAGTTGTTCCTCTGCCTCACTGCTGTCTAGCTCCCTCTCTGCCTCCGACGCAGAGCCCTCGTCTGAGCTTTCCTCAGCCCCCAGGACTGGCCCATGTTCCTCCCCAACCCTCCTCACTGTCTGACTCTGCTGCCAGCTCCACTGGATGCCAGCAGGCTACAACAAACGTTTCATCACCAGGTTGGGTGACGTTCTCAGTGAGACTTCGGTTGAAGCGTTTTGTTTCACCGAAGTCCCACTGACGAAACGTTCGGAAGCTATACAACAAGCTCAGAGAACCAGCCATCATCAACATCTACCATCCAAGCTACAAATATTTTTAATAGGACCACAAGAGTGGTGCGGTGGCCTGGAGGTGGAGCTTTCACCTCACAATCAGGAGGCTGTGAGTTCGATCCTAGGTAGATGCTGATATTTCTCTCTCTGAGCACAATGAAAATGATGAACAGAACTCCGCATTGGCGATAGGGAAGGGCACCGGGCCAGTAAACGCTCAGCTCCATCCAGTTGCCCAGACTCCACCCCACAAGGGATTACAGAGTCATTAAATGATGAAAAAAAATTCTAATAGTATCATTAAGCTCAACAGATGAGTCTTAAAGTTAAAGGTTCCCCTTGCACATCTGTGCTAGTCGTTCCCGACTCTAGGGGGTGGTGCTCATCTTCATTTCAAAGCCGAAGAGCCAGCGCTGTCCGAAGACGTCTCCGTGGTCATGTGGCTGGCATGACTCAACGCTGAAGGCGCACGGAACGCTGTTCCCTTCCCACCAAAGGTGGTCCCTATTTTTCTACTTGCATTTTTTAACCTGCTTTCAAACTGTTAGGTTGGCAGAAGCTGGGACAAGTCACGGGAGCTCACTCCGTTATGCGACGCTAGGGATTTGAACCGCCAAACTGCCAATCTTTCTGATTGACAAGCTCAGCGTCTTAGCTACTGAGCCACCATGTCCCCTGTTAGGCGCTGAATCTCAGGGCCCTCAAATGTGCTGGGACTGTTAATGCCTAATGGAAAACAAATCGAAACAAAGCCAACAATGCTTTTTCTTTTTGTTGCAAGGATACCTATCAGTATCATAGAGAGGAGGGGATCCTGATGGGCCCCAAGCTGTGGTGGCGCCTTAAATGGGAACCTTATAATCCAAAGAGTCTACCATGCCTGAGATGAAGGTGTCATGAACCTCTTCTGAGATTGCCAACTTCAGAGGCTCCTGAGATCGGCGGAGCCCTCTAACATTGACGGTCAAGTGTGCAAAAGCTTCCTCTCTTGTAGTCCAGGAGAGCTCGCTCAAGCGAGCATTTGTGCGTGTGAATGTGCTCAACTGTAGTTTGAGTTCTGAAGAGAGAAGGGACATAAAAGCGGGGGTGAAAAAGAGACAACCATTATGGGTGGAGATCCGGCTGACAAGCCGATGGAGGAGGTGTCCAACAGAACTGCAACAGGCCATCCTTGGATCTGCTGTTGGGCTTTGGTCATCAACCAGGTTCAGTTAGGAGTCCACTGGAGTGCTTAGAAGAACATTGACCATGTCAAGGACAATCAACTTGCCTTCAGAAGTTGTGGGTGCTCCAACGCTGGAGGCATTTAAGAAGGGATTTGTCTGAAATGGTCTAGGGCCTCCTGCTTGAGTAGGGTTGGACTAGAAGGCCCTCAAAGTCCCTTCCAACTCTGTTGTTCTGTTATTCTGGTTTCATGGTCCACCATGCCACAATATAAACGTGATTTTGAACCTTCAGAGGTTTGGTTGACCTATGGAGAGAGACCTTTTCCTCTCCAAGGTCAGGGGGAAGGAGACAATGGGAAGGAAGGTTCTGTACTACGAGGAAGATGTGTGTGTGAACCCTTTTGGGTGAAGAGTGCTGGAGTGTCCTCAATTAAGGAGGCATGCAAGACATTCCGGTTTTCAGAAAGTGACCAGCAAAAGCCAGCAGGGGAAGGTTTCCTGCCGTAACGTTCAAGATCCATGGAAGCAAGATGGCTAGCTTCCTTAAAAGGGAAAGAGCAGGCAGATAGAAGACATGTTCCCATCAGAGGGTCATGCTGTTTGAAGAATGCTTTCTCAGAGTTCATACCCTTTATGGCTTTGTTGAAAAGCATGCGTTTGCATTCAGATCAGGCATAATCCGTAGCCCTCCAAGATTCTGACATGCAATCGGATTTAAGATAATCTCCCGGAGATACCAACGACTGCAAAAATTGTCTGGAATCTCCCCAGAATCTGCATCACAATCCCACTTGATGGTTTACGAGAAAGCCTTAAGGAAGAGGGAGATTTTGTTTTTGTTTTGTTTTTCTGTTCTGGATACTGTTCTGGTATCCAAATGTACACTCGGACCGAGAAGGCACTTGGGGAAAAATGCATGCAGGGTTTGGCCGGAGAGGTTGCAATATGGAAAACGCAGAGACTTTCTACACTTCTTTGGTTCGTACGCAGAGTGCAAAGGGCATCCCATGCAAAGAACCATTTCCTAGGAAGTCAAGATCTTGGGGAGAGCCAGGCTTCACGAGGTGGAGATGCAAGACAAGCAACCGGCAAGAAAATCAAGAGACAGTCGATGTAGGACAAGGGATGTTGGGTATAAATCCCGAGCACATTCCACCGAGGTGCCAAGTAGAAGAAACATCGATACATATATTGTCGTAGGCATTATGTTGCACATAATCCTTCTAGATATATGTATCTAGAGAAAGGAAACGGAAGCATAAAGGCACGCTGGTTGAAACGAGAGCATCCATAACAGAAGGAAAGTTCCATCATTCCATGGCCTTAATTGTAGGAACGCAAGCATTGCGATGGGGCTGTTTTGCCTGGTAAGGTCCCTAGATATATTTTTTTTTAGATTCCTCGAGTAAAAAGAGGAACTCGATGAGATGGATCTTAGAAGATTACACGTAAAAGGAAAAGGGATCACCGGAAAAGCAAGTGGTGGGAAATGACAAACAACGTTGGCATTGTCAAGGCCCTGTTGAGTTTGCCCATCAAGCTGGCCTTGGGATTGAACATGATAATTGCACCTGATTTTATATTAGTAATGGCAACTCTGAACAGGGCTTCAGGAAGAGTGGGAAGCTGAGAAATCAGAAACTTCTACTGATGTTATATTCTTGTCTACATTTGAAGTCTCCTTAGCCATGGAATCTCCTCTGAGGAAAGTTAGGCCAATTGTCCTCTCTCTCTCCATCCCAACACTCAGAAATGTCTTTACAGGGGGCGGGGAGGAGGAGGGGAACCGGGGAGCGTTGAGTTCCTGGGGAAAAATAACAGTATAAATTTATATCATGAAAGTGTCCTGAGGCTTCCCAAGAGCCTGAAGCAAACTCCTTGTCCCGACAAAAAACCCTTTTATTAATGGACTGTGAATTCTGCTCCTTCACATCCAGCAAAGTCTTTCGAGGGAGGATTTACAGTCACAGACCTTATCTAGCTTGGAGAGCTGCCAGGCCGATCTCTGCAGAACTTGGCCAGGAGTCTCAGAGAGTAACAAACCAATTAAGCGAACTAATGGTCTCCTGCAAACTCCACTCCCCTTTCGCTCCTCTTTTATTTCCTCTGGGGGGGGGGCGCATTCATCCTCCACCTGTGGCCTTACTCCCAAGTCGACCCCTGTTCCTTAGCTCTTCCCTTCCATAGAGTCTCCTCCTAGTGTGGCATCCTTTTTCCTCAGCTGACCGGAAGTCTAGTTCCCCCACCATAGAGTCTCGTCCTTTTTACTCTACCTGTCCTAACCAAAATCCCTATCAACTATAGAGCCAACCGACGACAGGGAGCCACAGCAGAGGGATGGAAGAGCCCACATGCGGCTCCAGAGCCACACGTTGCTGATCCCTGGGCTAGGTCAAGGAGAAGACGGGACGTTGGAGTGGCCAGGCTGCAAAAGAAGGTCGAAAATTAAGAAACGGATGGTGAATTATGGCGGATTGTAATGTACCTGTTATGGCGGTTGTGCTTATTGCCTGAGTGCGGAGGCCACCAGTGACTCCGTAGAGGTAGATCTTGAAACTGGTTTGAGGGGGAAGCCCTGAGATATGGGCAGTCCTTAAACTGCCCGAAATGTTGTACTCCATGGGTTCTAGCAACCTGTTAGAATCAATGATTTCAAGGGTAAAGAGCTCAAAGTGGCCTTTGGCGGTTGTCCAGGAGAGGTTGAAGCTTTCTGGGGTCACGCCCCAAATGGTCAGGTTCCCAACTTCGGGTTTCATTCCTGGGGAAAATAAACAACATTTGGGGTGATTTTTTTAAAGGAGCACTTGATACCTGTAGAAGGTTTGTTTAATGCCGACGTCCCTTGTTCGCGTGGTGGAGGAGGACCTCAAACAAGCCTCAAAGCCAAGAAAGCTGACCATGCCAAGCTTAAATGCATGTTAGGAAGGAAAAAGGGCTGACGTTGCACATCTCCTTTCTTGGGCTTGGAAAGGAAGAAGAGTTGGATCGTTCCAAGGTTAAAGAAGGGGTGTGTGTGGCAGCTTGTGATTTCAAGGGGTGTCCAAGAGAGAAATGCAAGCATAGATCGGCTTTCGAGCAGAATAACAATAGCACTTATACAGGTAGCCCTTGGTCTTAAGTCAAGGACTACCTTTATAGCACTCCATAGTGCTTTATGGCATTCTCTGAGAGGTTTACAGAGTCAGCCTCTTGCCCCCCAACAATTTGGCTCCTCGTTTTAACCACCTTGGAAGGATGGAAGGCTGAGTTGACCTTGAGCTGGTCAAAATCGAACTCCTGGCAGTGAGCAGAGTTTAGCCTGCAATGCTGCATTCCACCCATTGCACCACATGTAAGTAAGTAAGTAAGTTACGAAGGAGGAAGGAAGGAGGAAAAGATGGGAGGGAAGGAGGAAAGAAGGAAAGAAGGAAGGAAGGAAAGGAAGGAAGGAAGGAAGGAAGGAGGAAAAGATGGGAGGAAAAGATGGAAGGAGGAAAGAAGGAAAGAAGGAAGGAAGGAAAGGAAGGAAGGAAGGAGGAAAAGATGGGAGGAAAAGATAGGAAGGAGGAAGGAAAGAAGGAAGAAAGGAAGGAAGGAAGGAATAACAATAGCCATAGCAGTTATATACTGCTTCACAGTGCTTTTACAGCCCTCTCTAAGCAGTTTACAGAGTCAGCCTCTTGCCCCTCATTTTACCCACCTCGGAAAGATGGAAGGCTGAGTCAACCTGGAGCCAGCCAGGATCGAACTCCTGGCAGTGGGCAGAGTCAGCCTGCAATACTGCATTCTAACCACTGGAAAGGAAGGAAGGAAGAAGGAAGGAAGGAAGGAAGGAAGGAAGGAAGGAAGGAAGGAAGGAAGGGCAATAGCAATAGCACTTAGACTTATATACCGCTTCACAGCGTTTTACATCCTTCTCTAAGCAGTTTACACAGTCAGCATATTTTCCCCAACAATCTGGGTCCTCATTTTACCAACTCAGAAGGATGGAAGGCTGAGTCAACCTTGAGTCCCAATTAAGATCGAACTGGGTGTGGGCAGAGTTGGCCTGCAATACGGCAATTTCACCACTGCGCCACCAGAGCTCAATGGCAGGCTGAGAAGAACAGAACGGTTACTAAGGGGAGAGATTTTTTGCTTCCTTCAGGAAGACAGAAGGAAAGTGAGCTTCCATCTTCATGGCAGAAGTACAGTTTTTCGCTTGTCTCCCAGAGAGGAAAGAAGGCAGACAAAGGAATGCAAAAATCACATGCAAAAGAATGGAAGGAGGGTTACTTCTTGATGTGTTTTGCAATAGATGTCGTTTTGCAGACTTTATATCTCCATCCCAGGATTATTGCTGCATGTTAAATGACGCAAGAGGGTCTCAGGAGTGAATAATAAAAGAAACAGAAGGGAAAACAGAACCCAAAATCCATTGATTGCAGAAAGCAGGGTAAGCGGAGCTGAAGCTTTAAGACCAGGCTAGCATCTTCAAAAGTTAGAAGCAAAAAAGAAAGGATATTCAAGGTCATCTCAATGGCAAACTTTTTACTTTTCTAATACCAATTCTGAAAAATGTAAATCAAAGAAGGGCAACGTGACGTGGAGGAATTCGACTCAACTCCCCATTCAGCCATAAAGCTGAACCATGGAACCTTTGCATCGTTCATATGGAGGATAGATAAAAGGTAAAGGTTCCTCTCGCACATACGTGCTAGTCGTTCCCGACTCTAGGGGGCGGTGCTCATCTCCATTTCAAAGCCAAAGAGCCAAAAAAGGGCTGCATAGCCTTTAAGAGGCTTATAGAGAGCTCCTGGGAGCTGCCCCCCCCCAATGAGCAAAAAATGGCCCCATTTTTCACTTGTTTCTGCCCTCCCCAGCCCCCAGGAGCACTCAGGAAGCCTCCTAAAGGCTCTGCACGGCCATTTTGATGAAGGGGGGGGGGGTTTCGGGTGGCCAAAAAATGCTGTATTCAGTGTATAAGACACACCCAGATTTTCAGCCTCTTTTTTGAGGGAGAAAGGTGCGTCTTATACTTCGAAAAATACGGTAAGCGCCATTTTCGTGCTGAATAAACTAAATTATGAATGTATCTTAACTAAAAAAAATCTTTAGATAGACTTTTTTTTTGCTCCAAAAGCATTTCATTAAAATCAGTTTGATAAAAATAAAAAAAAAAATCCTATTTAAAATTTAAAAATCTGATTTTGGGGTGTGTGTGTTGTTGTTTTTTTAAAAGCCACTGATTTTAATCCAACCTGGTTCATATCTTTTCTTTGCCCCACAAGCAAGCTTTGGCTAGATGCAAAAAAATTGCCATGAGATGCAACCTTAAAATTGTTGGAAACTTGTGTGTGTGTGTGTGTGTATTTATATGCACCAGGACTGGATAGTCTTGCCGTTGTCAATCCAAGATTGTGAGAGCAGTGGAAATTCTGGTGGAGGATTGAACGTGGACGTGGATTTTTCTAGAAGGAAAAAAAAAAACTGAAGAGAGAAAGGCGGGAGGGTGAACTGGAAG
Organism: Natrix helvetica; assembly: GCF_964273705.1. NCBI lineage: Eukaryota > Metazoa > Chordata > Lepidosauria > Squamata > Natricidae > Natrix > Natrix helvetica. The sequence continues at coordinate 4,325,056 of NC_138565.1, forward strand.
AAGAAAAGGAGAAAGGATACCTGTGGTAGATTCAACAAAAATGGGTTTTGTTTGGTAGCCTTGAGTTATCCCATAGATGGTGATTGTGTAAAGAGTGCTTGGCGAGAGTCCGGAGAGATTTATCGACCGTTGAGTCCCCGGAAGGGTAAGAGTCCGTGTATCTTCTGGTTGGTTGGACTCCCGCACCTGTAGGACAAAACTCTCATAGGCCCCATCAGCTGCTGTCCAGGTGAGGTAGAATCCATCCCAGAAGACTTTTCCGATTGATAAATTGCCCAGTTCAGGCTCATCTTCTAAAGGGAGGACAAAGAAATCAACTGGATGATCAACTCTACGGATATAAGTAATGAACGATTGACCCTTTCGGCTTGTCACCGGTTACCTATTTATAAACCCCGTTCAGAAGGACAAGGCCGCGTCCGAGAGAGAATCAAGTTTCCTCACGACTCCTTGGCAACGTGGACGAGAAGGTGAACATACACCTGATATTCAGTTACGGCATTGATAAAGCCATCGGGAGGATTTGGCTTCTGCCAAAGTCTATTTTTACAAGCACTTCATTGAGGTCTTTGGGGGTTTAGATAGATAGATTAACAGAGTTAGAAGGGACCTTGTAGGTCATCTCGTCCAGCCCCCTGCTCAAGCAGGAGATCCTACACCGTTTCTGGCAAATGGCAGTTCAATCTCTTCTTGAAAGTCTCAAGTGATGAAGCTTCCACAACTTCTGAAGGCAACTTCTGTTCCATGGGTTGATTGTTCTCCCTGTCAGGAATGTTCTCCTTATTTCTAAGTTGAATCTCTCCTTGTTCAATTTCCATCTGTTATTCCTTGTCTTGGCCTTCAGGGGATTTGGAAAATAGCTTGACCTCCCCCTCTCTGTGGCAGCCCCTCAAATATTGGAAGGCTGCTATCCTGTCTCCCCTGGTCCTTCTCTTCACTAGACTAGCCATACCCAGTTCCTGAAACTGTTCTTCATATGGTTTAGTCTCCAGTCCCCTCATCATCCTAGTTGCTCTTCTCTGTACTTTTTCTACAGTCTCAACATCTTTCTATAGTGTGGTGACCAAAACTGGATGCAGTACTCTAGGTGTGGTCTTACTAGGGCTTGATAGAGTGGTATTAGCACCTCCCTTGATCTTGATTGTATCCCTCTGTTCATGCAACTTAGGATTGCATTGGCTTGTTTTTGATTGCCACTGCACACTTCTGGTTCCTATTTAGCTGGTTGTCCACTAAGACTCCAAGATCCCTCTCACAGTCACTGCTATTAAGCCTGGTTTCACCCAGTCTCTATGTGTCCTTTTAGTTTTTCTTGCCTAAGTGTAGGACTTGGCTTTTCTCTTCCTTGAATTTCATTTTGTTAGCTAGGACCCAGTGTCCAAGTCTGGCAAGATCCATCTAGATCTTGAGCCTGTCTCCTAAGGTGTTAGCTATTCCTGCCAGCTGACTTCTGCTTTGGGAGCACTTTCCCCCACTGCTGTGGGTCGGCCGTTTAACCATGCAGGACTTGCTCGTTCAAAGGGGTTATGGAATTGTAATAATGAGGCTGTGCCAAGAACGGATGGACACATTCTCTAACATTCATTCTACCCCTAGGGATTTATCTCGGAAGCATGAATGTTTTTCATTTCCCCGTCTGCTTGATCGCTGGCTGTGCAGATCTAGCCAGAAAAATGGTTTTTATCTTACGTCTAAGGAAGGAATGGGCCCTTCCTGCCTTATGTAAAGGAGCCAGATAGATCAGCAGACGCCTATTGGTTTTATCCAGATGTTGGGAGAATATATATAGAGAGCAGCAGGTTACTCTAGGAGGCCCAGGATAGGCTATCTGGCATACAAGAGGAGGAGGAGGGAAGAGGAGGAGGAGGAAAGAGGAGGGAAGAGGAGGAGGAAGAAGTGGAGGAGGAGGAGAAGAGGTGTAGGGTTTCCTCCCTAAGCAGAGGGTCGGACTAGAAGACCTCCAAGGTATCTTCCAACTCGGTTATTCTGTTCTGTTCTATTCTATAAGAAACCATTTGACATGATAAGCAATGTAATCCAATTGCTTGTTTGCTAATTCCTTGAGAAGGAGGAGGAGGAGGAGGAGGAGAAACAGAAGGAGGAGGAGGAGAAGTAGAAGAGGAGGAGAAGCAGAAGAAGCAGAAGCAGGAGGAGAGGAGGAGGAGAAGCAGAAGAAGCAAGAGGAGGAGGAGGAGGAGGAGAAAGAGAGGGAGGAGGAGGAGAAGCAGAAGCAGGAGGAGGAGGAGAAGGAGAAGCAGAAGAAGCAAGAGGAGGAGGAGAAGGAGAAGGAGGAGGAGAAAGAGAGGGAGGAGGAGGAGGAGGAGGAGAAGCAGAAGAAGCAGAAGCAGGACGAGGAGGAGAAGAGGAGGAGGCGGAGGCGGAGGAGGAGGAGGAGGAGGAGGAGGAGAAGAAGAAGAAGAAGAAGAAGAAGAAGAAGAAGAAGAAGAAGAAGAAGAAGAAGAAGAAGAAGAAGAAGAAAAGAAGAGGAGGAGGAGAAAGTAGATTGAGCTGAGGTTTAGATCATGGAAATAAAAAAAAGAAAGCTCATCTACAGTTGGCCTTCAAATTCTTCTCTCTCTCTCTCTCTCTCTCTCTCTCTCTCTCTCTCTCTCTCTCTCTCTCTCTCTCTCTCTCTCTCTCTCTCTCTCTCTCTCTCTCTCTCTCTCTGTGTGTGTGTGTGTGTGTAGAAACACATCCTTCTGTAAAGATTAGAACAATCTGCAACACATCTCTCTTCTGCTTTCCCATCTGGAAACCAAGCAAGCTTTTAAAAAGTTTGTGCCCATTTAAAAATAATAATAAGTTGGATCTACTTCCCCTAAAAACGACATGTTTGGGGTGAAAAGGCAATGGAAAATAAGGGACACGTATCCCACTCTGACAGCTCTCTAGGTGTGTGGTTATAAAAGCTTGTATGTTTTCTCTTCCAAACTTTCCCCTTGGCTATAAACCTCCTGCACGCATCCAAATCTTTCTTTCATCTGGGGTTTTTTTTTGGTAATGGAATAGACTGTTTTGGATTTGGGTCTGGGAAAGCCATTAAAGGAAACATTTCCTTCTTGATGCTCTGTAGGACCCAGAGAAGAAACACTGGAAACGAATCAAGGAGAGAATCAATCTGGAATTAAGGAGAAATTTCCTAAGAGTGGGGACAATTAACCAGTGGAACAGCTTGCCACTAGAAGTTGAGAACTGGAGGTTTTGAAGAAGAGATTTGGACAGCTACGTGTCTGAAATGGTACAAGGTCTCCTGCTTGAGCAGGGGGGCTGGACTAGAAGACCTCCAAGGTCCCTTCCAGCTCTATTCCGATTCTGATTCTGGAAGACTGGATTGAAAATTTAGGACTAATTTGGACGTTGTGTGTGTGTGCTAATTTTCAAGGGGACAAAGCAGTACAGAGAGTCCTGACTATTCCAAATTACAATACCACTGAAAGAAGGGAGTCAGTCATAAATGTTTCACGCTTAGGACCGCTGCAGAATCCCCGTGGTCAGGACCCCGGGCAACTGACTCACATATACGACGGTTGCAGTGTCCCGTGGTCAGGTGGCACCCTTCGGGTAGCCAGCTTCACTTCACAACCGTGTGACTAATTTGACAACCGCAGTGATTCCACTCAACAAAGGTGGCGAAGAAAAATCGTAAAACGGGGCAAAATTTCCCTGGACAGATTTCTTACTTAGCAACATCCATTTTGGGCTCAGTTGTGGTCATAAGTTGAGGGCTACCTGTTGAGTTCTGCCGAGCCTGGCCAGCAGAGGGCGTTCAGGGAGCCCTCTGATTGGCCAAGGCGCGGCTCCAGCCGGCGGGAGAATTGTCGAGATTTCATTGGTTAAGCCGTCTGACAGCTGCAAGTATAAATAGCTGTCAGACGGCCCGCGTTGTGTTCCTGTCAGCTAGTTGTTAGAAGAATAAAACCTGTTGGACTGACAGCCGCCTCAGACTCGTTATTGAGAATCTAACACTGGCGACGAGGACGGGCGACAACACGGACCCTCACACGGTGCCACCAATGGCTTCCAACGCCGTTTTCTCCCCGTTCCGCCCTGAGGCTGAGGCATGGGAAGCTTTTCTCGAACGATTTGAATGCTTCCTCATCGCCCACGACCTCACTAGCCTATCCATGGAACGGAAGAGAGGAATCTTCTTGAACTATTGCGGGCCAGAAATGTTTGCCACAGCCCGGGCTCTAGCTTCCCCGGATCCTGCCCACGCACTGCCGTGGGACGAGCTGATTCTCCGCCTCAAACACCATTACGAGCCCGCCCCATCTCGTTTTGCCCGCCGTCAATACTTCCGTCGCTGCATCCAAAAGGACGGACAAACCATCGCTCAGTATATAGCAGCCCTCCGTGCGGAGGCTATACATTGTGAATTCAGCGATCTCGACGATGCTCTGCTAGAGCAATTTATTTACGGCCTCCGCGACGTCAAACTGCATAGACGGATCCTGGCTCGCCCTGAGCTCACCCTAAAAATTGCAGTCGACGATGCCAGGGCTTACGAAATGGCTGACCAATCCACGCCGGATTTCAGCCACCTCAGCCACCTACCTCCATCTGCCTATCTGCCGCCCTCTTCCTATGCGGCTAATGCCTCAGCCTATGCTCCATCTACAGCTTCCTCGTTCCAAACTGAAGTGGATCACGCCATCGACCGCCTGCAATCACTGTCAACTAGGGACCGCCCAACTCCCCCAATCCTATCACCTCGCATGTCCCGCTGGTTAGAATTCCTCTCCGCATACTCCTACTCCCTTTCCTATAAGCCCGGCGGGCACATTGCCCATGCGGACGCCTTGAGCCGCTGCCCCTTGCCTCTTCCATTGGAAGATCCGGCCCCGACGCACTCTATCTCCCTCATTGCTGATCTCACCTTGCCTGTGTCCGTCACGGACATAGCTCAGGCGTCCCGCGCTGATCCGTTAATACAACGCACTATGGCCGCCGTATCTCGAGGATGGGCAGCCGGCTCTCGTGACCCACTCTTACTGCCCTTCTTTCGCCGACGTTTGGAGCTCTCCATCATGCAGGACTGCCTGCTGTGGGGCTCCCGAGTGGTCATCCCTTCCTCCCTGCGCAGCGTAGTGCTGTCTCGCCTCCATGACGGCCACCCCGGCATAGTCCGCATGAAGGCTCTTGGCCGCGGCTATGTCTGGTGGCCATCCATGGATGCAGACATCACTTCCTATGTCCAGCGCTGCTCGGCCTGCCAGGGTGTCCAGGCTGCCCCTCCTACCTCGCCACCCCGCGAATGGGAACCACCTATGGGCCCATGGAGTCGTTTGCACATCGACTTCATGGGTCCTCTTGAAGGTCACTCATTCCTACTCATAGTGGATGCCTGGTCGAAATGGGTCGAACTCTTCCCAATGACCAGCACCACCTCCAGGTCCACCATCCGCGTTCTCAATGCCCTTTTCACTACTCACGGCCTGCCCGATGTCATAGTTTCGGATAACGGGCCACAATTCTCTTCCTCTGAATTTCTTGCCTTCCTAACCTCTCTCGGCATACGCCATGCCCCCGTTTCTCCACATCACCCTGCCAGCAATGGTCTGGCAGAAAGGGCCGTACGCTCGGCTAAGGATGCGTTTGCCCGCATGTCCGCCCTCCCATGGCCCGAGCGCATCCAGACATACCTTCGTTCCCAACACACCACCCCTTCCTCCTCCACGGGCAAAGCTCCCTCTGAATTACTCATGGGCCGCCGCCTCCGCTCTACCTTAGACCGTCTTAATCCTCTTTTTTCCATTCCTTCCTTCACCCCCTCTACCCCCCCAAGGGCCTTTCTGGTGGGGGAGGAGGTTTTCGCCCGCAATTTCGCAGGGGAGCCAAAGTGGGTACCGGGAAGAGTCACCGAAGTAACAGGGCCCTGTTCTTACAGGGTCCTCCTCCACGATGGGAGATCTTGGCGGCGGCATTTAGACTTGTTACGGAGGCGACCGGCAGAAGATCCAACGCACGCAAACCGCGGACTACCACAACCAGGCCCTGACAACGCCGCCTGCCGGCCCGACTCTGTACAAAATCCTGTCTCCGATTCCGCACATCGCGCTCCCGGTGCGCTGGTTCACTCACCTGTTCAGTTGAATCCGTTCCATGGGGTTGGGCCCGCCGAAGCCGTTCCTCCAGCGAGTCGTCATAGGGGCGGAGCGGACACTCCTTCCACCTCGGACGAAACGCCATCTTCGCTTAGGCGTTCCCAGCGCGTGCGCAGACGCCCAGGCTATCTCGACGATTACGCATGCGCTATCCGGGGGAAAGGGGTGTTGAGTTCTGCCGAGCCTGGCCAGCAGAGGGCGTTCAGGGAGCCCTCTGATTGGCCAAGGCGCGGCTCCAGCCGGCGGGAGAATTGTCGAGATTTCATTGGTTAAGCCGTCTGACAGCTGCAAGTATAAATAGCTGTCAGACGGCCCGCGTTGTGTTCCTGTCAGCTAGTTGTTAGAAGAATAAAACCTGTTGGACTGACAGCCGCCTCAGACTCGTTATTGAGAATCTAACACTACCCGTATTACTGAATTTGGGTTTGCAGACACCAAAAGTGAATGTGTGTGTGTGTGTGTGTGTGTGGGTGTGGGTGTGGGTGTGTTTTAATGCAAATTTCACCCGTTCCAATGATCACTTTTTACATAGACACATACCTAATTTGCTGAAATATATAACACAAACGCACGATATGAGAGGGGGTGGGGAAAAAAGTAACATCCAGATGCTAAAAATGTGCATATTAGCACACAGCTCTTAAACTCTACAGAGTAAAGCTTCGATCTTATTTCTCCTTCAACTGTGAAAACTCCTAAACTTGAGACCAATTTTTCCTCTTGGTGCATAATTTCACTATTTGTTTGAAGATTAAACCCACAATCGTGTGCGTCTGACATTTTATATCGCAGACAATGGGCTGTTGCCCGATTAGTTCAGAATGTGGTTGATTTTGCCCCCAAAATACAGCATATTTCCCCACCCTCCCCCCAAAAAACCCAACCCGTACGGTTTTTATGGTATGTTGACTCTACTTTCTTGGAAGGAAACTAGGAACCAGTTTTCAAGCTAAGATTTATTGAGTGATGCAAACTTTGGAAGATTCCATCCCAGGTGTGGAGCAGTTAAACTGATGTGGAATTTGACCAAGGATGAAGGCATTTGATGAAATGAGGTGCAATTCCCCAAATCTTAAGCCTTTTCAATAAATTTTAAAAAATGTTGGTCTACTACACTCTATCTATTTTGGAGTCTGCGCAAAAGCCCAAATATTAGTTTCCACTGAAAGTGGAAACTCTTCTCTCCCCTGCTTGCGTGTTTGCTTGTATCTACCATGTTGGAAGAACCCGTTGTTGCTATTATATATGTGACTTAAGTGTTATATTATATATAAAGAGACGTTAACGAACCCGGCTGAATCAGTTACCTGTGTGTGCTTTCTGAATTTGATTGCTGCAACCAATTTTAACAGTTTGCCATGGAGGAAGTCACTACGGAAATATCCTTTAGAAAATCGCTCTCGTTCAATAGGGTTCTCCCAGCCAGATGTTTGGGATTTCAATTGCTGGGATTTTTTTTGCAAGGAGAAATTTGGAAGGTAGCTGCTTACACATCTGGAGGACGTCAAAGGTGAGGAACGAGATTTGAGAAGCACACAAAGAAAAGTCTACCTTTGGGACAACCATGACCTAGATAGTTGAGGATCTCCACAGGCAAGGCTAGAGAAGGCATCTCCCTACTTCTCGAAGCATTTAGAGGAGACCAACGTCTTCACACTGGCTCCAGAGAAAAGTGGACAATCAACAGATCTCCCAGTGGACATAAGTGAGGTCAAAGAATCTCACCTACCTGTAGAACCGGTGACAGTTGAAGGCTTACTCTTGAGTCTGCCTTTTTCAGCCACGAGGGTGATGGTGTATTCCATCCCAGCATCTAGTGACCGGAGGATGTAGGATGTGCTATCAGCTGGAATCTCAATTTCATTCTTCTTCCCCAGTGGGGTGACGTAAGTAAGGCGGTAGCGGTTAATTTTGGCCAAGGGTCTCTTCCAACGTACAGTAAAAGCAGTTTCAGTAGGATCTACGACCTCCAGGTCCTTGGGACTATCCAGATCTGTGTATGAGAAGGAAGGATTTTTTGACTATTAGGTCCCTGAAATGGAATATATACCATGTTTTTCAGAGTATAACCTTTTCCCCCACTAAAAGAGGGTGAAAATTTGGGTGTGTCTTATACACTTAATGTAGCCTCACCTACCCACCGCCCCCAACCCTCGGGCCTCTGCCTCCCAGCCATTTACCTCCTTGCAGCAAACGGGGAAAATGGGGCTTGCAGAGGCTGCAATAGGCTATTGCAATCCCTGCAGCCTGAAACAGCTGATGATCGGGAGGCCCAGGCTGAAACTGAAAGTGAAACTTGCTGTATGCTCCACAGGGCAAATTGCTGGGAGGCAGAGGCAGATTTTTTTTTCTTGTGCTAATCAGGCTGTTTGCTGATTGCTGCAAGGAGGTAAGTCAATAACTGTAAATGCCTATTCATATTTATAACGGTCACTGTGTCTTGGGATCCTGCGGTCTTTTTTTGGGTGTGTGTCACCTTCTGACTGTCCTTGTGTCTAGTCGTTCTGGTGTGCAGTGCCCAATAGCGCCATTTTGAGGGTAGGAGTTGAAACAATTTATGTGCAGGATGTGAGGGGCTTGTAAACATTTTCGCAGGACCTCTTTTGGACTCAATGGAAGGCAGGTGGGTAGCCATGGTTTTTTTCCTGCAGTCCTAATTCTCCTCTGAAGTCCGTGTCTGTCTTGTTGGGTTGCAGAGCCAAACCAGACAGTTATAGATGGCAGACAACGGTCATATTACACAGGCTGCCCAGGAAAAATAAATCCATTGTGGAACCCACAGCGAGAGCCTGTGGTTTGGTTGCCCCCATTATATTCCCCGTATGGAACATTTCTCTTACGCAAGAGACAGTGGTGAAGAAAGGAAAGTCCATGAGCTCAAAACTGGCTCACCAACACACCATGGTTAGCCACAAGTAGACCGGTGACATTTAGCTCCATCCAAATGACTCTTATGTGGGAAGAAGATGTGCATTTCCTGTCCATGTCCGAGTCTTCTCTTTTCTCTTTCCCACTCCAAATTAAGGAGGGCGAGAAAGCTGATTTCAGTCTCCCCCCCCCAGTCTAAACTGCACGTTCAGGCTTAACTCTGGCTCAGGAACGCAACTCTACCAAGTCCCCATCGCTTTCTTTCTGTCTTTCCACTCATTTTGCTGGTTTGGCTCACTTTTGTGAGCGGTCTAATGCGTTTCCTATAATTATCTTTTGACCAATCAGAAAAGTCTCTTTGTTGGAGCCTCTGGGCCAGTTCTGTGAATTATGTCAAAGGGGGAGGTGGAAAGGAGGGGAGGGAGGAGGAGGAGGAGGGTTTGAGTAACCTTAATGAAAAGCCTTGGGAACATCATTTGCCCGCACAGCATTTCATCAAAATGATCTTTGCTCCTTCTGCCAAATCTTGAGAACAGACGTTAAGCAGAGCAGAGTAATAAATGTGCATTTAATTATCGTCAAGCCTTCCTCAAAGAATTCCACGGTGGATGCTACCTTTCTTGCTTAGACTTTGCGGATGAGTATCTGTCATCAATATTTCCCATTCTAAGCAGATGGAGATTATAAAGAGCTACGCTTGAACTGAAAGTTTGGAGAACACGTTCTCCATCTTATTAATGATAGGGCCGAGGGGATAGGATGAGAAGTTGAAGCTTAGAGATCTCCTGTCCAGGTTTGGAGAATTTGTGTCTGGGCTGCCTAAGGAAAAGAAAGCTGTGCTATCAAAAGAAAAGAATATTTGTAGGTCAGGCCTGAACTGCGAGGTCCTTGTGTTCTCGGAGCTTGATGGTTTTCTTACAGATGTTCCATGACCCAACTAGGTAACATCATCAGTGCTAGAAGGGAGCAGGGATTGTGGAGAGGAGGAGGAAGTGAAAGAGGAAGAGGAGGAGGAAGAGGAGGAGAAGGGAAGGACTGTGAGTCCTTGTGATCTCTGAGCTTGGTGGTTTTCTTGTAGATGTTTCATGAGCCAACTAGGTAATATCATCAATGCTAGAAAGGAATGGGGATTGCAGGGAGGGGGAGGAAGAGGAAGATGAGGAGTTGGAGGAGGAAGACAAAGAGGAGGAGGAGGGAAGGATTGTGGGCCCTTGGTGCTCTCTGACTTGGTGGTTTTCGTGCAGATGTTTCATGAGCTAGCTAGGTAATATCATCAATGTTAGAAGATAATGGGGATTGCAGGAAGGAGGAGGAAGAGGAAGACGAAGAGGAGGAGGAGGAAGATGAAGAGGAGGAAGAGGAGGAAAGTACTGTGGGTCCTTGGTGCTCCCTGAGCTTGGTGAGTCTCTTTTAGCTTGCTAAACTAGATTCAATGCATTGTCCTAAGCCTCCAGACCTTTCGCAGGACTTTCCTTTCTTCCTTTCTTCACATAATGAACGAATCGTTCTTACCGGTGCCAGCATTGATGGTAGACGGAAAACTCTCTTTGTCGTCTTTCACCGAGGTTACGCCAATGCCGTATTCCGTTCCCGGTCTCAGGCCTTAAAAGAATGGATAATTATTAATATTGCTTCTAATAAAACAGTTTCTCTCCCCCACCCCAAAGCAGTAATTCCCACAACACTGTCAAATTATTTACTAAGTCTGCACTACTATTAATCTTCTCTTCCTTCCTAGTATCTGTCTCTCCCCATTTATGACTATAACCGTGTTGCTTGTGTCTTTCAATTTATATTGTTTTTATTTGTTTCCTAGTATGATTTGATAGCTTATTAGTAACCTTGACTATCCCTAAGTGTTGTATCTTATGATACTTGATGAATGTATTCTTTTATTTTTCTTTATGTACACTGAGAGCATCTGCGCCAAAGACAAATTCCTTGTGTGTCTCTTATTCTGTTCTGTTCTGTCCTGTTCTATTCTATTCCTTATTCCATTCTATTCTATTCTATTCCTTATTCCATTCCATTATATTCTATTCCTTATTCTATTCTGTTCTGTTCTGTTCCGTTCCGTTCCATTCCTTATTCCATTCCGCTCTATTCTATTCCTTATTCTATTTCATTCTACTCCACTCCACTCCACTCCATTCCATTCTATTCTATTCCTTATTCCATTCCATTCCACTCCACTCCACTCCACTCCACTCTATTCCATTCCATTCTATTGATCTCATTGTATGGACAGGTTGCTCATGGAGCATTCCAATGTGTGATCAAAGCAACATCCTTCAGTTGCCTGCCCTCCAAATCACGCATGGGTTGACATCTGTTGAGCAATAGCTTCAGGGACTTCCTGAAAGTCCTACCAGAGAGTGTAACTTTGGAGGTGGCCTGGTTGCTTCTGGGCACTGTGACCTCAGCGTGATCTCCACCAGAGAGAGGGGCATATTTGATCCTGTAGACATCTGGCATGGCTTGGCTGTTTTTCCACTCCAGAGTGATTGTGTGGTCCGTCTGAGAAATGCGCCTCAGGTTTTGGGGAGCATCCAGATCTGAGAGGAAAGAGAGAAAGAAATTGAACTTCCTCTGTTGACATCGGATATCAGCCCCAAACCATGAAACAAACTCCACTGGAAAGCTAAAACTACTTTTATTGAAACTGGCTAGGATAAGAGAATCTTGCAAGTCTGATTATGCTTCTTATATTTCAGCTAGTTCAAAACCCGGCGTTGCCCGGGTATTTATTTATTGGGGGGAAATGTCCAGACCAAATGTAATTTCTAATGTTGGATTTTCCCCCTTACCAGAGGGAGAGCCCCCTTGTGGAGTACTGTGAAGTCATTTCCAGGCAACTCCACTGTGCTGTACAGTAGAAGCCATTTTACGGCAGTACGGTAGAAGCCATTTGAAGGCACAACAGGCTGCATCTTAACAAGGCACGCATCCTGAGGGGTGTCTTACCCCCCACAGTATTTGTTTCCAGAGAGTAAGTCATCTGTGTACTAAGTTTGGTTGCAATTGCTTGAGGGGTTCCAGAATTATGCTGGAACATACACACATACAGAGAGCCATTGAGATAGATAGATATGGATGGATAGATGGATAGATAGATAGATATAGGTGAGGTAGATAGATAGATAGATAGATAGATAGATAGATAGATAAAGAGAGAGAGAGAGAGAGATGAGATAGATATGGATGGATGGATGGATGGATGGATGGATGGATAGATAGATAGATAGATAGATAGATAGATAGATAGATGATAGATAGATAGATAGATAGATAGATAAATAGATAGATAGATGTAAATGTATAAGCATAGGTATAGGCATAGGCATAGGTGGTTGGGTAGTTTAGGGGCAGGGAATTTTTGGGTGGGTGGGTGGGGTGTTTGGGGATTGTCATGTGTGTTGGGCCTGGTCTCTGGGTGTTATGTGAATTTCGTTGTATGTGTAAACTGTATATATACGTGTAATGACAATAAAGAAAAGTAAAGAAACTTACTCAAAAGCAAAACACCCCCCCCCCCACATTTCATACCTGTGACAAAGGTTTCGGTGATGGGGTCACTCGCCATAGGTCCCCGCCGAGACACGAGGGTCACTTCGTATTCCATGTGTGGCTTCAGATTTCCAATGGAATACTGGCTTTCATCTTCAGAGAGGTCAATGGACGTGCGGTCCCCTGGGGTATCTTTGGGCCCATAAGTCAGCTCAAGTCCGTCAATCTCAGCTAAGGGTCTGAACCATGTTATGAGGACGGTCGTGTCGGTAACATCCTTTGCTTCAATCTGGGTTGGGGCATCCAGTTCTTGGAAGAAAAAACAAGACAAGGCAAAGATTTAACACACCCAAATACACAACAATCCCATCATTAAAAAGAAAAAAAAATAGAATTGGAAAAGGGTTGTGGAGTGGAACAAGATTTCTTTGAAAGAAAACCCACACATTTTCACCTGGAGTAAGTTTTCCTTTATATCAGTCGCCCCCAAATTCTTCAACTTATTAGCTGTTTCTTCACTGACATCCCCAGACATTTCTTACATGGAAATCTATATATACTGTATATAAAAGCCAAATACTATTCACTCATCACAAAATCTCTAGAACCGTAAAGCCTAATAACTTGAAATTTGGCACAAGCAGTATGTCCCTCTTGTCTTCTTGGTGCTCCCTAAGAAAGGACTTTTTGAAATGACCATCAGATGATTAGTATTTCTTATGCAGTAATTAACACGGTCTGATGCTAAGGAGTTCTACTCCCCCTCCCCACCTGAAAAGAACTCTGTGCCAACTGCCAGTTGCCTCACATTCTGTTACCTCAGTTCAAACTGGCAGACGTTCCACTCCTTCACTCAGGAGCGGTCTGGGGCTCCTTACAGTGCTAAACGTCGGTACCTCAGCAAAATGTCTATGCCTTCCACCTAGACTCAAGGCGGTGGGAGCGATATTCCATTATGTGTTTTAATCACCGACCACCGCTGAGCCAACGGATTCTGAACCGAATTTCTCCTGCATAGCCCGATCACATAGTTTCGTCGTGAAGAACGGGTATCCAGCTAGTAATTGAATAAATACTATCTTCACTAACCGTACTGTGAATAAGGACAACAACTATGGATCACTTGGATATGCTCATTGACCCTTGGCATCACTGCTGATCACTTTGAAGAATTCTGCTCTACCTTTCTTCCCATGTTTTCTTCTCTTTCCTTTTTAGCAATTAAATAGAGTCCTTTCTCTTCCAAATTACATGCTGTCCTATTTCTAAAAAGGCAAAGAAAAGGAGGGCTCTGCAGATGTCAAACCAATCTGATGGCACTCTGAATGGAATCGGCTCTCCATTTTGGGGCAGTGTCAGGGTTCTGACGGACGCCCTAATTAAATCGTGAGCCTCGAGCCAAGCTTCAAAACAAATCCAGTTATTTATTAGGAGCAACATGTCGGCACATACCCAAGTGAAGCCAGCTCTGACCCCACGTAATTTACGGCTCAATTATGACCCTGTTTCCCCCAGGGTGTCTCATAAATTACATTCTCCAACAGAGCACTTTCGCAGGCTGTAGAGATCGCACCCTTCCAACTGTTGCAGGTTACCTAGGATACAGCCTTGAGAAAGGTACGCGTGGGATGTGTTTCTGGTGGTGGCTGCTGGAGTGGATGTAAATGGTGGAATCAGAACTGATCGTTCCAAATCAGGAATGGATTACTACCTTCCGAGAAAAGATGCATTGTCCCATCTCCTGGTGCTCCTAACCATCTTTTTGATTTGATTAAAAGCCCTCAACGGACGGTTGCAGTGATGATCTCCGACAATCGCTGCAAGCAGAAGAAGACACTATGGGCTTTCTCTCAATCCCTTGGTTGAGGCACCTCCACGGCTACTTACTTGTGGTTACAATTCTTGACACAGCCGGTCCTCTGGTCTCATTCTTCACGACAACCAGAGATACATTATACCGCTGTCCTGGGGCAAGGCCTTGTTGCAGGTAGGTTGTTTGAGGGCTCTTCAGACTGCTTCGGATAGCCCCGTTGTCTTCCTCTTTCTGCAACGCAAAAAACATCAAAATGAGGAAACAGGAAGGGAGGCGGAAAAGGAAAGCAGGATATCCCAGGGCGGAATCCTTCTTACCATGCTTCTAAAGATAATCTCCCACCCATGGAAAGGGAAATTAAAGGCATCCCATTCAACGTCCACGGAGGTCTCTTTAACTGATTTGAACTTCAGGCCGTCGGGGGCAGGCAAGTCTGGAAACCAGAAGCAGAAGGAAAGAAGACTATTTCAGCACAGATCCAAATGATTCGTTTTATATCTTGACCCTTTTAGAACAGAATAAACAGAGTTGGAAGGGACCTTGGAGGTCTTCTAGTCCAACCCCCTGCTTAGGCAGGAAACCCTACACCACTTCAGACAAATGGATATCCAATCTCTTAAAAACTTCCAATTTTGGAGCGTTCACAACTTCTGGTGGCAAGTTGTCCCACTGATCAATTGTTCTAACTATTTCTCCTTATTTCCAGGTTGAATGTCTCCTTGATTGCTTCATGTCCTACCCTCAGGTGCTTTGGAGAATAGCTTGACTCCTTCTTCTTTGGGGCAGCCTCTGAGATTTTGGAAGACTGCTATCATGTCTCCTCTAGTCCTTTCTTTCATCAAACTAGACATATCCAGTTCCTGCTACCGTTCTTCCTATGTTTTAGCCTCCAGTCCCCTCATCCTCTTGGTTGCTCTTCTCTGCACTCTTTCTAGAGTCTCCACATCTTTTCTACATCGTGGCGACCAAAATGCCGTATTCCAAGTGTGGCCTTACCAAGGCCTTATAAAGTGATACTAACACTTCTCGTGATCTTGATTCTATCCCTCTGTTGATGCAGCCTAGAACTGTGTTGGCTTTTTGGGCAGCTGCTGCCCACGGCTGGCTCCTATTTAAATGGTTGTCCACTTGGACTCCAAGATCCCTCTCACAGTTACTACTATTGAGCAAGGTGCCACTTATACTGTACCTGTGCATTTGGTGTTTCTTGCCTAAATATAGAACCTTACTTCTTTCACCATTACATTTCATTTTGATAGATAGCGCCCAATGTATGTCTAATTTAATGAAAAGAAGGACCAGGGAGTGACATGTTAGCCGTCTTCCAATATTTGAGGGGTTGCCCCAAAGAAGGGGTCAACTTATTCTCCAAAGTACCTGAAGGGCAGGACAAGAAGCAACAGATGGAAACTAATCAAGGAGAGAAGCAACTTAGAAGTAAGGAGGAATTTTCTGACTATGAGTGGAATGGCTCGCCTTCAAACATCATGGATGTTCCAAAACTGGGGGCTTTTAAGAAGAGATTGGACAACCGTTTGTCTGAAATGGTATATGGTCTCCTGCTTGAGCAGGGGGTGGACTAGAAGACCTCCAAAGTCTCTTCCAGTTCTGTTATTCTGTTATAATTGGGATCATTTGGTAAATCATGATTACATTAAGTAGGGTGAAGATGTCAATATGAACCACACCCAAAATCTGGAGATACCTTAAGCCTAGCTTGTGTTGGATGCTCAACCTCTTCTATCAACAGTTACTTCAGGTCACACAAAACGTACAGGCTAACTGATGTAGCATAATCATACCAAATTTAACAACATCAATGACTCACTTGGCCTTTAAAGTACTTACAAGTGGCAATCCGGGCATTAATGGGTATGCTTTTTTTGTTCCTTAGGATGGCAAAAACACGGATGAAATATTCCACACCAGGTTCTAACTCCTGGATGGTGGCCGATGTTTTGTTTCCAGGCACCCGAAACCGAAGTTCTAAGCCATCGGTGCCCGTTGGAATGTAGCTGATGAGATATTCACTGACGACATTTTCATTCGCCCATTCCAAGTTGATGGTTTTGTCGGTCACTTCCGTCACCGTCAAATCCTTTGGAGGAGATACTGTCGTGAAGATGTGAAGAAGAAAAATTTTAAAAATGCAGCAATTTTTGCAGACTATAAGACGCACCGGAGTATAAGACGCACCATGATTTTGACGAGGTAAATTTTTTTAAAAAAGGTTTTGCACTCTGCAAGCCTCCTAAACTCTCTGCACGCCTCGGTTTTTGTGAAAAATGGGGCACGCAGAGAGTTTGAGAGGCCTGCAAAGTGCTCCTGGGGGCTGAGGGGAGGGCCAGTTTTTTTGTGAAAATGGGCCCTTTTTTGCAAACAAAACAAGGCACGCATAGGCTTTAGGAGGCTTGTAGAGTGCTCCTGGGGACTAGTGGGGGCAAAAACGAGCAAAAACGGCCCATTTTCCATTCATTTTTGCCCTCCCCAGTCTGCAGGAGCACTTCGCAGGCCCCCCAAACCCCCTGCATGTCCATTTTTGCAAAGGGGGCGGGGATTTGGGATGCCAAAAATGCTGTATTCAGTGTATAAGACACACCCATATTTTCACCCTCTTTTTTGGGGGAAAAAGGTGCGTCTTCTACTCCAAAAAATATGGTAGTCACCAGAGAAGTCCAAGAAGGACCTAAGGACCCAGCAAAAAATTATGGAATCTACCAGCTGGAGCTATAAATGTAGAGTTATCAGCCCTCTTCTCCCCAAGGCAAGGGTAGGCTGCTGGGGGTTTGCAGGGATTCGGGAAAACCTCTAGCTAAGTTTCTGTGCAGTTCAAAGAACCCCCAAGTCCCACTTCTGGATGGCCTCGCCCACATCACGCTGCCCTGCCAAGAGTCCCCACATGGCTCATTTTGGATGCAGGTAACAGTAGGTGCCCACAAGGCTCAGGGAGGGCAAACAATTGGCCTACTGGAAGTTCAGGAAGGCAGGAAATGGGCCATTTCTGGCCTCCAGGTGGCCTTTGGAGCTTGGAGATGCTGTTTTCGCCCTCCCGGAGTCTCGAGGAAAGCGTCCGGAGCCCGGGGAGGGCAACATCCCCTCCTGCAGTGCAGGAGGCCAACTGGGCATCGCCCACCATGGCCATGCCCAGCCGGCAACCAGGCAAAGAACCCCTTGCTAAAAATTTTAAAGCCCACCCTGTCTACAAGTGTCATTATTCTCAAGATGGTATGAACGTGTCGGATGGAGATTATAGGAACTGCACAAGGGGAACCACATCTAGATTCTCCATGCGTCCTCTCAACTCTGTGATTCGGTAGAACTTACCATCTGAACAGTCGGCACCTATGAAGCCTTCTTCACAGACACATTGCCCGGCTACACAACGACCAAGATCGTTGCAGTTGTTGGGGCAGGACTGCTCAGCACAAGCAGGGCCTTCATATCCTTCGTCACATAGGCACACGCCATCAATGCACTGCCCTCTGTTGTTGCAGTCGTTGGGGCACTTCCGTTGGCCACAGTCTATGCCGGTGAAGCCCTCGTCGCAGACACACTGTCCATTCAGACAACGGCCTCGGTCGTTGCAGTTGTTGACGCAAGAGAGCTCCCCACAGTCCTCCCCAAGGAAGCCTTCATTGCATTCACAGACCCCGTTGACACAGCGGCCGCGATGGTTGCAGTCCTGGGGGCAGGTCAGTTCTGAGCAGTCTTCAGCGGTGTACCCTTCGTCACACACGCATTGCCCGTCAACGCAGCGCCCGTGGTCATTGCAGTCATTGGGGCACCGCAGTTCATTGCAATCAGGGCCCATGAAAGCTTCTTCACATACACACTGGCCGTCCACACATTTCCCCCGCTTGTGGCAATCATTGGGACACCTGCGCTGGCTGCAGTCCTCACCCACAAAGCCTTCATCGCAGACACACTGCCCTTTGACGCACTGGCCGCGGTTGTGGCAGTCATGGAGGCATCTCAGATCCCCGCAATCCTCCCCCATGTAATCCTCAGCGCAGTGACATTTCCCACCAACACACCGGCCATGGTTGTTGCAATCCTTGGGGCATCTTACTTGACTACAATCCTCCCCCATGAAGGCTTCGTCACACATGCACTGACCATTCACGCACTGCCCCCGGTTTTGGCAGTCATTGAGACACCTCACCTCGCCACAGTCTGGTCCCAAGAAGCCTTCATTGCACACACATTGCCCATTGACGCAGCGTCCCTGGTTGTGACAGTCATTGGGACACCTCTGTAGAGAGCAGTCATCTCCAGTGAATCCTTCATTGCACAAACACACCCCGTTCTCACAGTGACCGTTAGGGTGACAGTCGTTTGGACAGGCCAGGTCCCCACAGTCCTCACCAGTGAACCCGGTTTCGCAGTAGCAGGTGCCGTTGATGCAACGACCCCGGTCATAGCAATCGTTGGGGCAAATGAGCTCACTGCAGTCCTCACCCGTGTAGCCTTCGTCACAAACGCACTCCTCTTCCACGCAGCGCCCCCGGTTGTTGCAGTTGTTAAGGCAAAGGGATTGGCTGCAGTCCACCCCGGTGAAACCTTCCATGCAGATGCATTGTCCATTCACGCAATTGCCGTACTCACTGCAGGGCACCAAGCAGACCTCGAGCCCGCAGTCGTCCCCGGCGTAACCATCGAAACACACACATTTCCCGTCCACGCATTTGCCTTGATCGTTGCAGTCCCCAGGACAGGCCAGCTCTCCACAATCGTAGCCGGTGTAACCATAATCACAAATACACTGCCCGTTGATGCACTGGCCCCTCTCGTTACAGTTCTGTGAGCATTCTGGTTCGGAGCAATTTGGTCCTTTCCACCCCTGTTCACAGATGCAACCACAAATGTCGTTGCTGTAGTTTCCTCGTCCACTGCAGTAGGGAGTAGCATCGATGGTACCTGTCCGAATAAAATAGCACTTAGACTTATATACTGCTTTACAGTATATAAGTATGTACAATATATAGATACAAAAGTATATATGTAAGTAGATAAATAAATATAAGGGACACGGTGGCTCAATGGCTGTGACACTGAGCTTGTCGATCAGAAGGTCGGCAATTCAGCAGTTTGAATCCCAAGTGCCATGTCACAGAGTGAGCTCCCGTTACTTCTCCCACCTTTTGCCAACCTAGCAGTTGAAAACCACATAAAAATGCAAGTACAAGAATAGGAACCACCTTTGGTGGGAAGGTAATAGTCCCAGCTGATCAGGAGGGAATGGAGATTTTGCAGTATCCTTCCCCTGGAGCAGGGAGGGAATAGAGATTTTGCAGTATCCTTCCCCTGGAGCAGGGAGGGAATAGAGATTTTACAATATCCTTCCCCTGGAGTGGGGAGGGAATGGAGATTTTGCAGTATCCTTCCCTTGGAGTGGGGAGGGAATGGAGATTTTGCAGTATCCTTCCCTTGGAGTGGGGAAGGAAAGGAGATTTTGCAGTATCCTTCCCCTGGAGTGGGGAAGGAAAGGAGATTTTGCAGTATCCTTCCCCTGGAGTGGGGAGGGAATGGAGATTTTGCAGTATCCTTCCCTTGGAGTGGGGAGGGAATGGAGATTTTGCAGTATCCTTCCCTTGGAGTGGGGAGGGAATGGAGATTTTGCAGTATCCTTCCCCTGGAGTGGGGAGGGAATGGGGATTTTGCAGTATCCTTCCCCTGGAGTGGGGAGGGAATGGAGATTTTGCAGTATCCTTCCCCTGGAGTGGGGAGGGAATGGGGATGTTACAGTATCCTTCCCCTGGAGTGGGGAGGGAATGGAGATTTTGCAGTATCCTTCCCTTGGAGTGGGGAGGGAATGGAGATTTTGCAGTATCCTTCCCCTGGAGTGGGGAGGGAATGGGGATTTTGCAGTATCCTTCCCCTGGAGTGGGGAGGGAATGGAGATTTTGCAGTATCCTTCCCCTGGAGTGGGGAGGGAATGGAGATTTTGCAGTATCCTTCCCTTGGAGTGGGGAGGGAATGGAGATTTTGCAGTAACCTTGCCCTGGAGTGGAGAGGGAATGGAGATTTTGCAGTATCCTTCCCCTGGAGCAGGGAGGGAATAGAGATTTTGCAGTATCCTTCCCCTGGAGTGGGGAGGGAATGGAGATTTTGCAGTATCCTTCCCCTGGAGTGGGGAGGGAATGGAGATTTTGCAGTATCCTTCCCCCAGGAGTGGGGAGGGAATGGAGATTTTGCAGTATCCTTCCCCTGGAGTGGGGAGGGAATGGAGATTTTGCAGTATCCTTCCCCTGGAGTGGGGAGGGAATGGAGATTATGCAGTATCCTTCCCCTGGAGTGGGGAGGGAATGGGGATTTTGCAGTATCCTTTACCTGGAGTGGGGAGGGAATGGAGATTTTGCAGTATCCTTCCCCTGGAGTGCGGAGGGAATGGAGATTTTGCAGTATCCTTCCCTTGGAGTGGGGAGGGAATGGGGATTTTGCAGTAACCTTGCCCTGGAGTGGGGAGGGAATGGAGATTTTGCAGTAACCTTGCCCTGGAGTGAGGAGGGAATGGGGATTTTGCAGTATCCTTCCCTTGGAGTGGGGAGGGAATGGAGATTTTGCAGTATCCTTCCCTTGGAGTGTGGAGGGAATGGAGATTTTGCAGTATCCTTCCCTTGGAGTGGGGAGGGAATGGAGATTTTGCAGTAACCTTGCCCTGGAGTGAGGAGGGAATGGGGATTTTGCAGTATCCTTCCCTTGGAGTGGGGAAGGAATGGAGATTTTACACTACCCTTCCCTTGTCACGCCCACCAAGCTACGCCCACAGAACCGGTAGTAAAAAAATTGAATCCCACCACTGTGACCAGACCAATACCTTTAGTACTGTCCAGGGTCCTGAAATGGAATGTTAGAGACCCGTCTCACTTTTTTTTAAAAAAAATGTCCTTTGTCTTATGGGGACAATCAAATCCTTGATGAACAAGGCAACCTATAAGAGAAGGTTTTGTTTGGGAATTCTAGTTCTTCTATTTTTTGTTTGGGAATTCTAGTTCTTCTATTTCTTTGTTTGGGAATTCTAGTTCTTCTATTTTGGGGGGAATTCTAGTTCTTCTATTTCTTTGTTTGGGAATTCTAGTTCTATTTTTTTGTTTGGGAATTCTAGTTCTTCAATTTCTTTGTTTGGGAATTCTAGTTTTTCTATTTTTTGTTTGGGAATTCTAGTGCTTCTATTTTATTCCATCCCACCTTGCTTCTGGGTCCCCCTTACCTTTTGCCGTCTGCGCACTGGAACAGCACCCTGACCCACCGCCACACTGTTCCTGCAGAGAAGATACCAGCTCTTCCAATTCTTCCAGCCGGCTTAGCAGCTCCTTGATATCAGGTGCCGCCGCACACCCGCAAGCCCGTCGCGGGATATTGATCCGGTGCGTGAACACAATCTGATTGTCTTCGTTCAGCGTGTGCTCCTGATAGTGTTTGCCTGGCTCAGATGGAAGTTTGATTTCCGAGTCTCCACTGGGGGGGTCCAAGTCCACGGAGCAAAGGGAGCCCACGGGGACGTTGATATTGTAGACATGGTTGAAGACCACTGGTTGGTTATCCTCCGGTAGCGTCACGTTGATTCCCGTTTCCCTCTTCTGCCGGATAATTCTCTTGATGAGTCCACCGCTAGCATCTTGATGGGATAGGAAGATGGCCACGAAGGCCATGACCCACGCGGACAGGGCCATCCTCAGTTCCTCTCTTTGCACTCTTGGTAGACGAAGGACCGTATGATGTTGCAAAGAAGGGACGCCACTTGCTTGCAACAGACAGTTTCAGGACAGCCTCCGCTTTCGGCCCTGCAAGAGTTAACAGAGATGGAGACTCAGTTAATTTGATGTGAAATCAATACCACACACAACGCTGGAATGACCTGCAGGAAGGGGATCGTCCCTGAATTGGGAAGCGATCCGCTTGCAACACAACACAAACGGGGGACTGTAATGAAAAGAGGAGGCGAAAAGGAAGGCGATACGTCAAGTCATCCCCAGGACATGCAGCTGGAAATCAGGACATGATAGCAAATCAATTAGGTGGGAGGAGCAAATGAATTGGCTGTCCAAAAGCCGGAAAACTCAGCCAGAAACTGAAGAAGGAAGCTGCCTCCTGTGCCAGCTTCGGCACAGTACAGAAAGTGGCACCTAATAAAACAAACACTTTTCTCATTTAGGACACAGTTCCTAGCTCGTTCCTACAGTAAATGAAGTTTTTATTGCGATTTTTACAAGAATGGTTTGGTTCTTATTCTTCGAGGATGAAAAAAAGTCTGTCTGTCTGTCTGTCTGTCTTATCTATCTATCTATCTATCTATCTATCTATCTATCTATCTATCTATCTATCTATCCATCTATCTATCCATCATCTATCTATCCATCATCTATCTATCTATCCATCATCTATCTATCTATCTATCTATCTATCTATCTATCTATCTATCTATCTATCTATCTATCTATCTATTTCATCATCTATCTCATCATCTATCTCATCATTTATCTATCTATCTATCTATCTATCTATCTATCTATCTATCTATCTATCTATCTATCTATCTATTTCATCATCTATCTCATCTATCTATCTCATCATTTATCTATCTATCTATCTATCTATCTATCTATCTATCTATCTATCTATCTATCTCATCATCTATCTATCTCATCATCTATCTATCTCATCATTTAACTATCTATCCATCCATCTATCTATCTATCTATCTATCTATCTATCTATCTATCTATCTATCTATCTATCTATCTATCTATCTACCTACCTACCTACCTACCTACCTACCTACCTACCTACCTACCTATCTATCTATCTGTCTGTCTATGCATAGAGAGAGAGGCAATCTGAAAGGAAGAGAGTGATAAAAATTCCGCATTCTCTACTGGCAGATTTCTCCCCCTCGCTTCCTTATTCAGATGATCTCTCTCTTCTTGCAGTTTCCAGGAATCTTCCAAACACACACGAGCTCCAGACGTCTCTTATTTTAAATTAAAAAAAACCCTGTAGATTGAAAACAGCAGGTCCCCGCTGGAGGAAAAGAAGAAAGGGCTTGTTCTAAAAATGGAAAACGAGCGGAGGAAATAGGCCACTGGAAACGACTCCTGGAAAGTAAGAGAGAGAGATGACTTTTTAATTTAAATTTATTTCTCCTGCTCTCACTGGCTGCTCTTTGGAAACTCGGCATGGGGTGCTGAACTTTCCAGAATGTGTCCTTCCATCAGGGCTCGTTGAAAGTAGGAGACCATCAACTCAACCGCTTCTCTTTCGGATCTTCCCAGCCCAGGAGCATTCAATTTTCTCATGCTGAGAGAACATGTCTCATCAAGATGAGATGAATGGTTAGAGCAATTTATTCCAAGAGTTCAAGACAGCTAACCTAGCCATTATCCAACAATTTTATAGCTGTGGCTCAGTCCTTCTCAGCCCAAACTGGCTTTTATGGTAGAACCTGAGTATATGTGATTCTTGATAAACACTATAACCATTAGATCATATTTATCTGCTAACTGGAACCCCAGGATTGACCACAGTCAATCACAGCAGACTAACAGCAGACTACAGAGTTGTAAGGGACCTTGGAGGTCTTCTAATCTAACCCCTTGCTCAAGCAGGAGACCCTATAACATTCCAGACTAAACCTCCAGTGATGGAGCACCCACCACTTCTGGTGGCATTGCTGGACTGTTCTCACTATCAGGGAATTTCTTCTGAGTTCTAGGTTGGATCTCTCCATTCACCATTACAAGGAAAGTAAAGTTGTATCCGTTGTATCTGACCCATCGTGACCCCAATGTTCCTCCAGGCCTTCATATTCTCTACCATCCTCTGGAGTCCATTTAAGCTCACGCCGTCTGCTTCGGTGACTCCATCCAGCCACCTCATTCTCTGTCGCCCCCTCCTTCTTTTGCCCTCCATCTTCCCAGCATGAGGCTCTTCTCCAGGGAGTCCTTCCTTCTCATTAGGTGGCCAAAATATTTGAGTTTCCTCTTCAGGATCTAGCCTTCTAAAGAGCAGTCAGGGTTGATCTCCTCTAGGACTGACCATTTGGATGGCCTTGCAGTCCAAGAGACTCGCAAGAGTCTTCTCCAGCACAGGAGTTCAAAGGCCTCCATTCTTTGGTGCACAGCCTTCCTTATGGTCCAACTTTCACAACCATCCATTGCAACTGGGAAAACCACAGCCTTGACTAGACACACTTTTGTTGGCAGGATGCTTTTTAGTTTGCTGTCTTTGTATGTTATGGTATGTTTAGTATGTTCTCTTTGTGATAGCCCCACAGATACCGGAAGACTGCTACCATGTTAACCCTAGTCCTCCTCCTTCAATTGTTCACCATGCTATTTCATCTCCAGATCCTTTATCGTCTTTGTTGCTTTATTGGAAGACTATCATGTCACCCTTAGTTCTCCTCTGTCACCCGAAAGAGGTGGAAGGAGCCTCTTGTTCACCCTACTAGCTTTGCCCACGGCTCAGGAGGGAGATTCAGATCAGCATTCCTAGCACTGTGACACAGGGTTCCCATGGTCCCCTGCCCCATCTCAAGTTTCTTTTGGGAAGACATATGTCTTGCTGGCAAATATCAATGACTTTGAAAACTTTTAGGTTTCAGAAAGTTCTACTGCCAAGTTGCACATTGTTGGGAGCTCATTTTTTCTCTCTTCCTTTTTTGTTTTTAATGACTTCACAGTGGATCGGGCAAACACGGTAAGACCCTCCGTTTCAGACTCACAGAGCTTGTAATTCTTTCTCTCCCCTCTCTTCCCTCCAATAAATCAGAGCCATGAATGCGAAATTTAAACATAACGCTGCCGCTGTTCATTTCCAGGATCATTCGGGGTTTTGCCAAAAAATACTCCAGCTTCAATTCAGAAGTAGCCCTTTCTGGAAAAGATTTCTTTTCTTTTTTTTAAAAAAAAGAAAAATCTATTAAACCTTCTTTGTGGTGGAATGGCTGCTCTACTGTATGAAACTCCCATGGCTTCTTTGTAGAGTCAATAGAATGTCTGTCTGCTAGTTGTTACTCATGGAACAGAAGGGGGGGAAAAGTTTCCGCTAATGAGAGATAGAAAGCCTATATTTGGCCATGCTGAAAATGGGGGAAACGGGATGGATACAAGCCAATGATAACGTAGATCTAGCAGTGTTTGATATGGTATGTTTTGAAAAGAGGGGAGTAAGTAGTGCGATTGGGTCCATTAGTACTTGGGGAATTTTATTTTCATCCTATCCGAGTCACGGAATGGTCCCACAGCGGTTCTCAGGGCTTGAGTAAAAGGGCTGTTAGGAAGCATCTTCTCAACTCACGTGGCACGGTTGCTCTTCCTTAACACTAAGTCATAAATTAATCAAATGGGCTGGGTCTGCATAAAGCTCTAACAGAAGGTGGAGGGGAGGAGAAGGAGGAGAAAGACAATGAGGAGGAGGAAGAAAAGGAGAAGATAAACCGAGGAGGAGGAAGAAAAGGAGAAGGTAGACAATGAGGAGGAGGAAGAGAAGATAAACTGAGGAGGAGGAAGAAAAGGAGAAGATAGACAATGAGGAGGAGGAAGAGGAGGGGAAGGGGAAGGAAGAGAAGATAAACAATGAAGAGAAGGAAAAGAAGGAGAAGGAAGAGAAGATAGACAATGAGGAGAAGGAGAAGGAAGAGAAGGGGAAGGAAGAGTAGTAAAACAATGACAAGAAGGAAGAGAAGGAGAAGGAAGAGAAGATAGACAACGAGGAGAAGGAGAAGGAAAAGAAGGAGAAAGAAAGCAGAAAGAGGAAAGGAGAGGAAGATTGGGACAAATAGGAAGAGGAGGAGAAAGGGCATGAAGGGGAAGAGGTAGAGAGGGGTAGGGGAGAGGAAGGGGAGGAAGGAAAGGCAAAGGAGTGGAGAAGAAAGTAGAGAAGGGAGGGAGGGAGAAAAGGAAAGGAAAGAAAAGTATATGGAAAAATGAATGACCAAAAGTGTTAAAATGTGATCAGAATAACAACTAAGAGGATGAATACGTGTTAATGTGTGTACGAGACTAAAAATTTTAAAAAAAACTTTCAAAAAAGAAGTGTTCAAGAAGGAAATGGCATTGTACTGCCCAATGTTGAGTTGAGAAGAACGATTATGAATTAGCCTATTTCTCCCCAAGGAACCATCTGGCACCAGAAATTATTTTCTTTTTAAAGATAGCTATTGCATGAAATATCCCACTTATGCACTTATGGGTCTTCAAAAGGTCTGAATGAATTTATCCTGAGGAGGATTTCCCCCCTCCCTCTGGCTAAATAATCCCCATCCCTGCTCCGAATCTCCTGCTCTTGCCCCGAACGTATTTAAAATTTGAAGGAGAACTGAATTTCCCAGCTATCATGAGGCCATGGAGATGTTTCCGAAATGGCTTCATGTTAAATGCTTCCCTCAGGCCTCACAGTTTGATGGCTGACTGACCTACTTCTGTCAGGACTTGTGAAATCAAGATCTTACCTTCTCTTTTGAAGGAGGGATGGAAAGGCAGCCATTTGGTGGAGAGACGGAAAGGACTGATTTCCCTCCTAGCCCAGAAAATGAGAGAAGGAGGGGACCAAGACAGATCGGGGGTAAACTTAGTTTCAGAGGTACTTCTTGGAAAGGAAAGGAAAAGAAGAAGAAAGGAGAGGAAAGGAAGGGAACGGAAGGAAAGGAAAGGAAGGGAAAGGGAAGAGAAGGAAGAAGGGAAGGGAAGGGAAAGGAAAGAAAAGGAAGAAGGGAAGGGAAAGGAAAGAAAAGGAAGAAGGGAAAGGAAAGGAAAGGAAGAAGAGAAGGGAAGGGAAGGGAAGGAAAGGAGGAAGGGAGGGGAAAGCAAGGGAAGGAAGAAGGGGAGGAGGAAGGGAGGGGAAATGAAGGGAAGGAAGAAGGGGAGGAAAGGGAAGGAAGAAGGGGAAGGAAGGGAAGGAAAGGAAAGGAGGAAGGGAGGGGAAATGAAGGGAAGGAAAGGAAGAAGGGGAGGAAAGGAAAGGAAAGAAAAAGAGGGAGAGGTCTCTGATTGTTGAGGATAATATGCTGACTTTGTACACCGCTTAGAGAGGGATGTAAACCCCTGTGAAGCAGTATATAAGTACGTCTAAGTGCTTGAGGGCTAATATAGTGCACACTCTTAGCCATCTTCCCTCCGACTCCTTCTTCTTCTTAAAAACGAAGAAGATAAAGCAACTAACTTGGAAGCAACCGAACCGAGCTGAAACCTCACAAGCCCTGCCAATTAACAACTGCGGAACCAGATCGAACAGAGGAAGAAATCCGATGATGCAAAAAGAAGTGTTTGGCCAACGTACGGATCAAAACCCAACTACTTCAGAAGCAGAAGTCAGGTCCCCCGGGGCTGTGGAATGCGCGTTTCGGGTCTTACTCAGCATCCCGCATTTTTATATTTTATAAATTTGTTAGCCCATATTTTGGTTTGTCAATTGGCAAAGCTGGAACGGATTCAGGGAAGCTCGCTAAGATACGAGCCTCTCCAGCCAAGGAATGTCAGGGAAAGGACGCGTTGCCGAGTCATCTTTTTAAAAAGGTTGTGAGTAAGAATGAGGGGACGGGAAGGAAAAAACAATCCGTTCGTTGTGCCGTGACGAAGACAAGACACCAGGGCTGAACATCTAGAGATCACTTCCTAAGGCAGTGATGGCGAACCTTTTCAGCTCCGAGTGCCCAAACCGAAATGAAACAAGAGCCCCGGAAACTCTAACACCAGTGGTCTTGGCGCATGTGCCCGCCGGCCAGCTGGTCTTTGAGTGTCCAGGGCTCCGGCGTGCGCGCCATCACTACTCTAAGGTGAAGGAAAAGGTTTCTTTATTTTTTAAGAAAAGCAATGTGAGGTTTTTTCTAAGGAAGGAAGAAACATTCCCATGAGAAACAGAAGTGGACTTCCTTCCGAATAGAACGTATATTTTAATTTTAATGAGATGGATGAGGGGGTCTCTCCGTAACTGCTTAGGATACATCAAGTTTTCCTTCCATTTCTAACAAAACAAATTAGGGGGAGTGGGGGGGCGCCTGGTTTTCCTTGCGCATTTACCCAACACCTCCTATTAGCCAGACAGACACCCCCTTGTCAAGGAGAGGAACGCCCCGCTTCCTATTTACATCATACTTGAGAAAGAGGGGGCAGACTCCCTGCTTCTTGGATGCCTGCCCGGGTTTAATTTTTCCCACATGTGGAACAAATTCACCCTGGACAAGGAGCGTCTGAGAGGAAGAAAATGCAGCAGCCAGACTGAAAGTTTCCTTGAATACATTACAAAGGGTCTTTCCTTCTCTCTCTCTCTCTCTCTCTCTCTCTCTCTCTCTCTCTCTCTCTCTCTCTCTCTCTCCCTCCCTCCCTCCCTCCCTCCCTCCCTCCCCCCCTCTCCCTCTCTCTCTCTCTCTGTCCCTTCCCATCCTCAGTTCATAGTGCTTTCTCTCCCTCTCCCTCTTTCTTCTCTCTCTCTCTCTCTCTCTCTCTCTCTCTCTCTCTCTGTCTTTCTCTCTCCCCCTCTCTCTTCCTCTCTCTCTTGCTTTCTCTCTTTCTCCCACTCCCTCTTTCTTCTCTCTCTCTCTCTCTCTCTGTCTGTCTCTCTCTGTCTCTACCCCCCTCTCTCTCAGCCTTCCCATCCTCAGTTCATAGTGCTTTCCACTGGTTGTGAACTGCAAGAGGTAGTCCTGGACAGAGAGAGACAGTGACAGAGACAGACAGACCGGGAGAGAGAGAGGAAGAGGAGAGATGGAGAGAGAGGAAGAGGAAGAGGAAAAGAAGAGGAGCGGGAGGGGGGGAGAGATGGACAGACAGACAGAGAGACAGAAAGAGACAGGGAGAGAGAGGGGGGGAGAGAGAGAGGAAGAGGGGGAGGGAGGGAAGGAGAAGAGAGAGGGAGAGGGAGAGGAGAGGGAGAAGGAGAGAGGGAGAGGAAGAGGAGAGGGGTACCATATGGTCCAACCATCTTCAGAAGTCAAATCCATTTTTGTCTCCATCCATCCCCACAAAGTCAAATCTATTGTCAAGAGGTATGAGAGAAGACAGGCACTTGATAGGCAATCCTTCATAGCACGGGTTTGGATAGTCTGTGTGTCTGTCCATCTCCAATTATGCCTACCAGTCCGGTAAAATCTGGTAAGGTTTGGCTGCCATCACTTAAGCAATGCCATTTGGCAAGACCTGCAAGATGTCCCTTCTCTGTTGCTCTTTGGAATAACATTACTGTGCCTGCCTCCCTAAGATGTGGTTGGCCCATCCCTGCCTACCTTTTAAAAGGCATTAAAGATTTGGCTCTTTCCCCAGGTAGGGATTGGTCTGCCCCATTCGAATGATTTATTGCTGGCACTAATGTTTTCATGTTTTGTTTTTATCATTTGTTGACTGTTTTTTTTTAATAGAGTCAATTGCTGCTCATTGACAGATTGCCCTATGAGTCAAGTTAAGGCAAAGGTAAAATTTCCCCTCACACATTTGTGCTAGTTGTTCCAGACTCTAGGGGGCGGTGCTCATCTGCATTTCAAAGCCGAAGAGCCAGCGCTGTCCAAAGACGTCTCCGTGGTCATGTGGCCAGCACGACTCAACGCCGAAGGCTCACAGAACGCTGTTCCCTTCCCACCAAAGGTGGTTCCTATTTTTCTACTTGCATTTTTGACCTGCTTTCGAACTGCTAGGTTGGCAGAAGCTGGGACAAGTCACGGGAGCTCACTCCGTTACGCGGTGCTAGGGATTCGAACCGCCAAACTGCCGACCTTTCTGATCGACAAGCTCAGCGTCTTAGCCACCACATCCCTGAGTCGAGGAGGCGTCTATATAATGTAAACTCGCCAACAAATTTAAAAAAAAAAACTCTGGCAAATAAGAATAACTCCATCCAGATTCCAAACACGATCCTCTATTTGATCTTGATAAGGAGAGGGCTGGAGAAAATCCAAGCCATTTCTCTCAAGTTAGTCCCACCTCTGGCTATACTTCCTTGTGCATATTGTGCATCTCCAGAACTCCCAATAAGCCAAAACTCTCACTTCTAAGCTTTCTCTTCTCATTTTTCTCCCAAGTCGTCAACCTTCTCAAGAACTTCGTGGAAACTAGTTAACCAATCCAGCTTGCCAAACTGCACAGGAAAGACATTTTAGTTGTAGGCACAAGCCTCACATTCAGTTTATCATTCTGCAGATTCTGATTGACTCCTGGATGCCCTCCGAATATTATTGAAGTTTAACTTCTCCTTATGGATCATCGAGGGAGAGGCTGGGAGCTGTAATTCTCAAATATCAGAAAGATCACACATTCTTCATTCTCGTTAGAGGGTGGCCTTTTTCAGCCCTTTCCAGCCTACTACTAACTTGAAGACCTCCAAGGTACCTTTGCTATGTCTAGGGTGGCTTACGGAATGCTTTCTCAACGACTAGTAAGATGGACTGCTGTTTCCTGCAAAGATTACCCTCCCGTCGCTCCACCTGTAAACTCTTTGGGAGGGGCCACAACCTTAGCCAGTTGTCCTTACTTCCTTCTATGACGTCTTCTCCACAGCTGTTCCTTTCTCCTATCAGCTCTACCCGTACGCACATCAGGGACAACCTCCCTCTCTTCCTCCTCACTGCTCCCTGACTCAGATGCCACCTGGTGGCCAACAGGCCTCTTTAGTTCCTGCTCTGACTCCAAACACCCTCCAGAGTCTTCCTCATCCTCCAGAGCAGTCCCATAATGGTCTGAGCTGTCAGAGTCCACCAACAGCTCAGCCGGCCGCTGCTGGGCCACAACAATACCCCTAGAGGTCTTCCTCCTATGATTCAACTGAGGTCAAACTAGGGTTACCTTAACGGAAGACAGAGGTAGAACTTCTGTTCAACCTTGCTAAGGAATACAAGAATTGCTTCCTTTTTAATGCTTATATTCTGCCACTGCTATTAACCTCTAGAGCCGTGATGGCAAACCTATGGCATGTGTGCTACAGGTGGCATGCAGAGCCCTCCCTGCGGGCGCGCCGGCCGTCACCCCAATCCAGCTGCACCATGCATGCGTGCACACCTCCCGCTGGCCAGCTGGTCTTTGGCTCTCTGCTGTGCATGCGCAGGGGCCGGGCACATGTAAAGGATGTGCAGGCTCATGCGCGGAGGCAAAAGCATTGGGGGGGCACTCACATTGCATTTTGGGGCTTTGCACAGTGCCCCCACGCCCCATTCTTGGCTTCCAGGTTGGTGCAGTTGGCCTTCCAGGCCCAAAACGAGGTGTATGTGGGCACACCTCATTTTGGGCCGGGAAAGCTTCCTGCACCAACCTGGAAGTCAAAAATGGGTGAGGGGTTGGGTGGGTGGAATGGATGCATGCATGGGGGGGGGGGTCACGCATGCCTGCTTAGGGGTTGGGGGTGCTGGAGGGGTCACACAACCATTGCTCGCTTGCTTTTGGCACGCAACGACAAAAAGGTTAGCCATCTCTGCTCTAGAGGGTAGATTGAATCAGGCCGTGGTGGGATTCAAATCATTTAACAACCAGTTCTCTGCCCCAATGACCAGCTGGGTAGGCGGGGCTCGGTGGTCATGTGACTGGGAGGGCGCAGCCAACTCAACGTCACTCACGCCGATGGACGCTTCGTCTTAGCTGTGACAATGTAATCAGGATTAACCGGAGAGGCAGTTTCTGTAAGCAGGGCAACAAAGATGAGGCTAGAAACACCAGGATGTTTCCTTCCTGCCTCCCTTACAGGATTAGCCCTGGAAAGTAGGAAAAAAAAACTAAAGGAGATTTCTTCCAACAACCGGTTCTCCGAGCTGCTTAGAAAGTTAACAACCAGTTCTCCCGGATAGGTGCAGACCGGCTGAATCTCCCCACTAGAATCAGGACAATTCAAGATACGGTAACTCAGAAACTGTTCCCTCAATTCCTGCATTGCAGAGTAGGCAGTTCAGGGAGGCGTCTTCACTGGCTCACACAGAACTTTTTCCGAGTCATTCAGGTGGATCAAAGCGTACATCATGAATAAATTATTCCTTGCCTGCTCCAGACAAAAGGACTTTGGAAGACATGCCAGCAGCTGTCTTCAAGAGAGAGGACAGGACTTAATTGATAAAGGAGGAATAGGAGAAAAGAAGTAGCAAGCTCATTTCCTGCCACATTTAAGAGTTTCTCGACAGTTCCAATCCTCACCTGCCTACTCCTATTCGATCGGAGTTATTTCTAAGTAAAATAAATTCAACAGGGCTTCCGCTAAGTGTTTTCATTTTTTTAAAAAAATTCAGGCATTCTCGGGAAACACTGAAGAAAACAGTGACAAGTTCCGTCTGCCCAGATTATATATAGAAGGACCAAGGGAGACAGGATAGCAGTGTTCCAACATACTCAGGGGCTTCCCCAAAGAAGAGGGAGTCAAGCTATTCTCCAAAGCACCTGAGGGCAGGACAAGAAGCAATGGGTGGAAACAAGTCAAGGAGAGAAGCAACTTAGAACTAAGGATAAACTTCCTGATGGTTAGAACAATTAATCAGTGGAAGAGCTTGCCTCCAGAAGTTGTGAATGCTCCAACACTGGAAGTTTTTAAGAAGAGGTTGGATAACCATTTGTCTGAAGGGTTTCCTGCCTAAGCAGGGGGCTGGACTAGAAGACCTCCAAATTCTCTTACAAGTCTGTTTATTCTATTCTATTCTATTCTATTCTATTCTATTCAACACTATTCTACTCTACTCTATTGTACTCTATTCCTATTCCTACTCCACTCCATTACAATCCATTCTACTCTACTCTACTCTACTCTACTCCTATTCCTACTCCACTCCACTCTGTTCTATTCTATGCTACTCTTTTCTACTCTTTTCTACTCTATTCCTATTCCTATTCCTATTCACTCTACTGTACTCTATTCTACTCTATTCCTATTCCTACTCCACTCCACTACATTCTACTCCACTACACTCTACTACACTCTATTCTACTCTATTCCTATTCCTATTCCTACTCCACACCACTCCACATTCTATTCTATTCTATTCTATTCAAATCCAACTGGATGCAGCCGCAGCTTGTTGGTACATCATTGTTCTTAGCATCTGTTCATTGCAAAACACCTCACTGCAAAACACCACACCGTGTAATATCACATTTGAAGAAGTTCTTTGGGGCGAAGAAATGGAAACGTTCTGCAGACACCATCCACCGTCTGCCACGAAGGCAGAAAACACACGCCTGCCGAAGTGTAGAAGCCGAGCCAAGCGCTACAGAGCGGCTTCTTCCTTCCTTCCTTCAACCCATCCTCCCCAGCCTTGATTATCAGGATAGTCAAAACAAAGAGACTGAAAAACAGCTTCTGCCTGCGGGCAATAACAACATTGAATTTTATGGTCCACAGTGCATTGTCAGCTTTTCAGTTTCAATGATACAGAATGGAAAGGCTATGTGTTTTTATTTTTACCATGGTAATGCACACGGAAGACGGCGTTTAATTTCATTGTCCCATGTGCAATAAAGTAAACGAAATGAAACTAAACTTGTCAGAACTCCCCCTTGCACAGATAAACCATTCAAACAAGGAGAAGCACCATGGATGGGATCAGATCAAGCACAGGAATGGCACACTGCTAAGCGTGGACTTAATGACTTGTTCTTTTTCTGCGTCGAAGGGGTGTGTGAGTGGGGGTGTGTATGCGTTTTCCCTCTGCCCGAGAACTGATTGTCTGGTTTTAATTGAAAAGAAAAAAGAAGAAGAAGAACAAAAGGCAAAACGAAAGAGAGATGAGTTCAGCTGCCTCTTTTAATCTCTCTTGTCTGCAAGGTGGGACATAGTGTTTCTTCCATTCCGAAACCGATACCCATTTCCAAGCCCAGGATGGAAAGCGGCTACCAAAACACAACTTCGCACAACTTCCGAGAACCACACCACCCACCCTTCTGAAAGATGGACAAAGCCCACCCACCCCGCCCCGAGTCAGAATAGCGGGATGGGCTCACATCATTATCCCCTCTCTAACATCAGCGTCCCTTCTTAGCGGCTTGCTTTCCCTGTAACGGATTTGCATGGCTCGTTCAAGCATTTTCAGCAGCAACCTGACAACTGGGGACTAATCCCACCCAACAGGACACAACAAAACACAATCGGAGGGGGTGAGGGAATTGTGTCTCTTCCTGTCCCAGACAGAATAAGCGAATGACAAAGTTGGAAGGGACCTTGGAGGTCTTCAAGGCCAATGTAGAGGGTAAAGGTAAAGGTTCCCCTCGCACATATGTGCTAGTCGTTCCCGACTCTAAGGGAAGGTGCTCATCTCCCTTTCAAACTCGAAGAGCCAGCGCTGTCCGAAGACGTCTCCGTGGTCATGTGGTCGGCATGACTCAACGCCCAAAGGCGCACGGAATGCTGTTACCTTCCCACCAAAGGTGGTTCCTATTCTCCTACTTGCATTTTCTACGTGCTTTCGAACTGCTAGGTTGGCAGAAGCTGGGACAAGTCACGGGAGCTCACTCCGTTACGCGGCGCTAGGGATTCGAACCCCCAAACTGCCAACCTTTCTGATCGACAAGCTCAGCCCCTGAGCCACCTGTAATATAGACTATACATGTCACCAAAGATGTAGTAAAACCCCAATCACCGTCATGCATGATTCCTATTCATTTCCCTAACCCCCCCCCAAAAAAGGGGCATTTTAAACAGAATTATCCCCACATCCCACAGTCCTATAACTCCCAACGTTATGGGGTGAGTGGGTGGATGGATGGATGGATGTGTGAAGGAGAGGGGGGTGAAAGAGAGAAAAAAAGAGCTGTACCTCCTTGTCGTTCAATATGCGATTATTCTTTCTTCTCTCTCACTCAGATCTGCATGGGATGCTTGTGGTTACTCTCCAAAGTCAGCCGAGTTGTCCCATCTCGTAGATAAGAAAGCGAGGAGGAGAAGAAGAAGCAGCGTTTGAGAGACAAAAACTGCGACGAGAGCTCCCACCTTCTGTTGCTTTCTGTAGCTGAGGTCCCCCTGAGCTCCTTTCCACTGTAACGGGATGCCTCGGAGACACAGGCGGTCAGTAAATTAAAGGCACAGTTTCCCTCTGAAATTACACAGCCGCAAATGCTTACATATATAGGGCCAAACACCCAAGAGGATTTGCACGCAGTTTATAGCCAGAAGAGAAAAAAATGACCACCTCCCCTTTTCCCCCCTCCCCTCCCTTCCTTCAGCACCAAACCATGTGTGAACAGGGAAATCACTTCAAGTTTGTAAGTGACTCAAGGAGGAGGAGGAGGAGGAGAAAAAAAATTCTCTCCAGAGTTTTTAGCAGTGGGTGTTCTCCCCACAATGCGCGGCACGGTTTAAGTTTTGAATATTGATGTGCCTCCCCACTGAAGGGGAGGCAGGGTTTCTCCGCCCCGGGGAGAATACACCAACACCTTCCGATCGATCCCGCTATCCACATGTGTGATGCATGTGTGCATATTTGTCTCTCTCCTGTAGCCCCCCTACTCCCCACATGCCTCTTTCTGTTATTCTACGGATGAAAAATTCCACCCCGTTTTCAGTCTGGTTCTATCTTTGCCACAAGCCATGTTTTCCTGGCAGCTGGTTGGCATTTTGCGAAAAGGGATGCATTTTCTTATTTGGAAGTTATAGGAGTGCCCTGGAGGAAATGTATTCAAGACCAAATCAGTCAGGAGGAGGAAGAAGAGGAAGGGAAGAAGAGAAAGAAAAAGGAAGAGGAAGAGGAGGAAGTCATGGAGGAGGAAAAAAATGAGGATGAAGAGAGGGAAGAGGAGGAGGAGGAGAAGGAGGGAGGAGAAGAAGAGGAAGAAAGAGAGGAGAAGGAAGAAGACATGGAGGAGAAGGAGGAGGAAGGAGGAGGAGGAAGAAGAAGCAAAGGAGGAAGAGGAGGAGGAAGAAGAACAGAAAGAAGAGAGGAGGAGGAAGACATGGAGGAGGAAGACATGGAGGAGGAAGAGGAGGGGAGAAAAGAGGGAGGAGGAGGAAGAGAAGGAGGAAGAGAAAGAAGAGAAGGAGGAGGAGGAGGAAGAGAAGGAAGAGGAGAAGGAGGAAGATGTGGAGGAAGAGGAGGAGGAAGAGGAAGAGAAGGAAGAGGTGGAGGAGGAGAAGGAAGAGAAAGAGGAGGAAGAGGATGAGGAAGATGAGGAGGAGGAGGAGGAAGAAGAAGAAGAGGAGGAGGAAGAAGAGGAGGAGAAGAAGAATTACATCTCCCCTTTCCTTCAAATATCTGATAAAAGGCGTGTCATTCATATGTTCCTCGGCAAAGGATGCAAAATGATACCATGGAACGTGATGCTATGATCCAAATCTCACCTTTGCATCCTTGGATCCAGGTTGACCCAGTGCCGGATATGTTGCTTGAGCCCACTGCTCATGGCTCACGGGCTGCCCCCCTTTGTGTTGGAAGACAGAGAAAATGACACGTTTAGCCCTTGGGATCGAGCTGGTGACCAGGGATTTACTCTTCAGACATCCTTGAGCAGGAAGCTGTCCATCTGCAACACTCGGAGACATCTTTCCACTGTGCAACTGAACATAATGGGGGTGGGATGAATCACATCCTCCAGTGCTGATGGATGGGCAGTTGGGGAAATGTTGCAAGGGGGGAGTTTGACATCTTTGCTGCTAATGACTCTTTTTCCTTTTCCTGGGCACGAGGGGGCCATGGAACGGAATGAGACACACAACGTCCCCCAGGGCCAGCTTTAGATGCCAATTCCTGAAGATGCTCCTGAGATGTTCCTTATCCTCGGCTTTAAAAGTCCAAGATTACACTGGGGAAGACAATGTCAATCGAATTTGGATATATGTAGCCCTAAAACACATGGGCTATATATACTGAATCTGCCTGCCTGCCTGCCTGCCTATCTATTTATCTATCCACCCACCCATCATCCATCTCTCTCTCTCTCTCAATCTGCATATCTATCTATCTATCTATCTATCTATCTATCTATCTATCTATCTATCTATCTATCTATCTATCTATCATCTATCGATCGAGCTAGATGAGGTCTGTGGTCATAAACACTCCTTTGAAAGACTGTTTGCCAGGCCTTGGCTGAATGGGAATGAGAGGAATTCACATTCGTTTAATAAAAGGGGTTTTATCGGGACCAGGAATCTGCTTTGTGCTTTTTGGGGAAGCCTCGCTCAGAACACTATCCATTATTAATCTTGACTTCTGCTTGCAAATTTGTTTCACACACTGTCCTGGCTTGGAATCTCTGCTCCCTATGCAGCTCAGATGTTTTTTTTTCACCCCTTCAACTCACCTTCAATAAATCAAAACATACTAACAAGACACGAAGAACTCTTTCAAGCTTCCCCACAGTTAAATATTTTATGCGCAGCTCCCATCTCCAGCTTACGAGCACATCTTGGAATCATTAGCTTAGCCACGGGTTCGTTTCGGCACATGACTTGTGACACACACAAGTGTGCGTTTGTGTGCGAGCATGCATGAGGAAAGGCGGGGATTGTGACCCGTGCATAAATCATCGAAGTGGAATGATGAAGTACGTTTTCCCGGAATCAAGTTCTCACCAGAACGTTGCAAGATTGCTCGCACAGCTTTGAATATATGGAATGTGTGTTAGTGTGCTATTATGTGCAATCAACTCTCGGAGGGTTGGCCAGTTTCTTGTTTTGAAGGCTTCCATGAAGTCTCAAGGGATGTAAGGAGATAGAGAATCAAGACAATTAGAGTCATCCAGGCAGGTTGCAGAAGGAAGGAAATCTCTACCTTCCACCACATTTCAAGGGTGGAGATACCTCACTAAAAAAACAAAAAGAAAGAAACAGAAGAAAATATTGGGAAACTTCAAGGCTTCAAGAGCATATATTGAATTCATTCATTTAATGACCAGATCCCTGATAGGAGAGAAGCATCACATTTTACAGGACCAAGGAGAGCTCCAGTGATATACAGGTGTTGCTTCATCAATATTCTAACTCAGCTCTTAGTGTTAGTAATTTGCTAAGGTTTCATTCAAATTTAATTTGCTAAGCATTTGCTAAGGGAAGCGGAGGCTCAGAGGCTCAGTGGCTAAGATGTTGAGCTTGTCATTCAGAAAGGTTGGCAGTTAGGTGGTTCGAATCCCTAGCGCCGCATAATGGAGTGAGCTCCCGTGACTTGTCCCAGCTATTGCCAACCTAGCAGCTCGAAAGCACGTCAACAATGCAAGTAGAAAAATAGGGACCACCTTTGGTGGGAAGGGAACAGCGTTCCATGCGCCTTCAGCATTGAGTCATGCTGGCCACATGACCATGGAGACATCTTGGACAGCGCTGGCTCTTCGGCTTTGAAAGGGAGGTGAGCACCTGCCCCCTAGAGTTGGGAACGACTAGCACATACATGATATGGATGGATGAATTGTGATATGTAGATAGGTAAATAGGTAGGTAGATTAGATAGATTAGATTAGATAGATTAGGTAGGTAGATAGATGATAGATAGATAGATAGATAGATAGATAGATAGATAGATAGATAGATAGATAGATAGATAGATAGATAGATAGATAGATAGATAGATAAGACCCAATCTAGTCTAGTCTATATTTTAACACTTCCATTGATGGAGCACCTATAACTTTTGGAGGCAAGCCGACACATTTGGTCTTCCCACCAAGTAGCTGTTTCTTTTTCCCATCCATGGAAAGGAGGACCTCAGCAGATCCCTGCATATTTTTCTTTCAGTCCCCTTTCAAATCTCTCAGCATTTTATCAGACCTCGTTTTTCCCCCATTCTTAACCGATCTGGGAAGAGAGGGGAATGTGTCCCCTTCTGCTGTTTATGTGTGCACAATCATAGTACATTCACACTTTGCTCTGGAACCCCTGTGCGAATGCATGAGTAGCCCCCAGGGATCAGCATAACAGAATAAGAGAGTGGAAGGGACCTTGGAGGTCATCTAGTCCAGCCCCCTGCTCAGGCGGAAAACTCTCTAACATTTCGGACAAACGCTTGTCCAATCTCTTAGAAAGCTCTAGATTTCACTGAGCCAACCAGCCATACCAAGGTCTTGAGTGTGAAGCCTCTGGCATGAAATCCCATTTTCCCACTTGCGCTTGAAGGCATTCAGCAAACAGTAAAGGATCAGATAACATCTCTGCCATCGTTCTCGTAAGAAGTGAATAATTCTGACTCGGTACATTTCACCTTTTTAAAATGTTTTCAATTAAATGTCGGTCTGGTTTGCATCCACGCAGTCTGGCCAAGATGGGCTGCAACATATCTTTGAGTCGACCACAACTGAATCATTCCCCATTTCAACCACTCCACTCCGTGGGGAGAGCAAAACCTCTCTGCCTTTGGGAATTGCTGGCTTGCAAGTTGGAGATGATTCTCATTCATTCTCTCCCGTCCTCTCTCTCCTCTTTCTCTCTCCCTCCCTCCCAGCCTTCTTTCTTTCTTTCTCTTTCTTTCTTTCTCTCTTTCTCTCTTCCTTCCTTCCTTCCTTTTCATACCATTCCTTCCTTCCTTCCTTAGTTCCTTCCCATACCATTCCTTCTTTCCTCTCCTTCCTTCCTCTCCCTCCTTCCTCTCCTTCCTTCCTTCCTTCCTTCCTTCCTTCCTTCCTTCCTTCCTTCCTTCCTTCCCATACTGTTCCTTCCTTCCCTTCCATACCGTTCCTTCCTTCCTATAACGTTCTTTCCTTTCCTTTCCTTTCCTTTCCTTTCCGCCCTCCCTCCTTATCTATCTATCTATCTATCTATCTATCTATCTATCTATCTATCTATCTATCTATCTATCTATCTATATCTTTCCACTTTCTCTCTTCCTCTCTCCCACCTTCTTCTTTCCTTCCTTCCTTCCTTCCTTCCTTCC